>NW_024412433.1:2680965-2688207 GCF_014898765.1 Herpailurus yagouaroundi | reverse complement strand
CCGCTCCTCGGCCTCGCGTGGGCGTCCTCGCGCCGGAGTTACTGTCCTGTGGAACTTGCTTTTCTAACTGCCGGCTCCTGAGCCGGTGGGGATTTGATAGGACCCCAACTGTAACCGTAGGACATGGATCATCTCCCAGCTCCGAATGCACGGGTCAGGAAAGCCCCCAGAGGCCAGCCCCTCCGGAGGGCAGGTGTCTTTTTCTCCGCCCCGCCACCCACGGCTTGCCTGGGGAGGTACATCACACGCACAGGCAAGGGACGGCGATAACACCGTCCCCAGCGAGCTCTTCGTGACACAGCATGTCCAGGGGCCCACCGGCAGAGGAGGCAGCTAGGAAGGCTCACGGCGACCTCCCACAATGGCCCTCAGACTTAGGGTTTCCACCTTGAGACCCTCCTCCTAAGCACAGGAGAGGAGAGGTTCGCCCTAACCTGTGGCGGGATTTCCTCCGTGTTGGTTGTCTGGGTTTGCCCTGCCTACCGAGTGCTTCTGTGTGCTCTGCACTTTACGGGTTCGTCTCCCAAGAGTTTCTTACACCTGGAGACTGGCTCAAGTGGGCCTTTTCATCCCTCCATTCTTCCACCAGACGTTTATCGAGGAACTCCTGCAGGCCAGACCTTGCCTGGGCGGGGGACAGCCCAGCGAACCGGGGCAGGTCACACAAAGCGCCTTCCATCCTGAGATTCGGTTGATACTGACTTTGACCCCAGGTATCAGGACTTTGGTGCCTGGGCTGTGATTTCAGCCTGAGGGAGAGGAATGGGCTGAGAGGAGGCCTGAGGGCCCCTTCCCAGTAGGGACGGGAGCCGTGTGGAAGGAAGGCTGCTCTGCCCCTGTATACGGGGCTCTTTTGTATCTGTGCAGTGCTGTTTTGTTATTTAGAGTGTTGCAGGCCCGGGAGTGGAGGGGCCGCGGACATTTCCAGTGAAGGTCTAAGTGCTCTGCGGAGTAATTGTGTTGACAGTGGAGAAGCTGATCAGAAAAGCACAAACTTGAAGTTATCCTGGGATCTGGAGCTGGGGAAGAGGAGGCTGCACTGAGCTGGGCCAGGGAGCGGGTTGAAAAGTGGCCAGCGAGGGGAGGCCGGAGAAGAGCCTAGCAAAAGTCCATGGCCCCCCACTTAACCTGTCAGGCTTTGTTCTATGTTTTCTGCATCTTACCCCCTCCTGCTTTGAACTCTTTCACTCTGTGGGGTGAGACTGTGGGTAACTGCAGTGGAGGAGAGTTTGGGGCGGCCCTAAGGGTTCCTTGGGGCGGCCCTAAGGGTTCCTTGGGGCCTGCCTCTTGATCTGCCACAGGTGTTGTGGGATCAGCTTGAGGGACCCATGTGTTTGTGAACCCTTGCTGCCCTGCCCATCTGCCAATGATCCGTTGAGTCCTGAAGGGCAGGGAAACATTCGTCACCCCCACTGTGCCAGGGCCAAGCCTTGTATACAGTAGGTATTCAAAAGAGATACGGTTTGAATATAAAAACCAACTTCATCATTGGAAGGAGTGCACCTGCGGAGGGGTGTCCTGTGCCTGGTCGCATGCTGGAACAGGGTGGCAAGGCAGGAACTTGAATGCAGGGAGCCGAGTTCGTGCGCTTTCCTTACGCCCCTCCCTGTCTGTGATGTTGTATGCAGAACTCTTGATTATCTGGAGATTATTTCTGAGCTCTAGTGTCAGGTGAAAAACGCGAGAATTTGCAAGTAGGTATCTGATTTTACAAATTTGTTGACTACTATAGTCCGTTCAGGCTGTAACAGAATACCATATACTACCGGATGGCTTAAAAGCAATAGAGATTTATTTTTCTTAGCTCTGATGGTTGGGAAGTCCAAGACCAAGGCCCCAGCGGATTCTTTGGGGGAGGCCTGCTTCTTGGTTCATAGACAGCAGCAGTGCCTTGTCCTCACGTGGTGGGGGGTGAGCGGGAGCTCTCTGGGGTCTCTCTTAATAATGGCATTAATCTCATTCATGAAGGTTCTGCTCTCATGAGCCAGTCACCTACAAAGTCACTACCTCTTCAAACCATCACCTTGGGGGTTAAGATTCCCACATTATTTTTGGGGGAGACACAAGCATTCAGTCTATAGCAACTACTCTTTCTATCCCTTACAGATTTTGATACCCATTTATCTTTATATTAAGGTCTTTCCTGAGCAGTGGATTCTGTTTATGTTTTTATTCTGATGACAATCAGTTCTGTTAACTAACTGGTAGGGTAGATTTCGTGTCATATGTGCTGAAAAAAAAAGATTCCCATTCCTATTTCCAGATAAACTTTTATGATATTTGTGTTGCATATAAGAACCCCGAAGATGGGGCACCTGGGTGGCTCAGCCGGTTAAGCGTCTGACTCTTGTTTCGGCTCAGGTCATGATGTCACGGGTTTGTGAACCTGCTTGGGATTCTCTACCCCTCTCCCGCTGGCATGCTCTCTTTCTCAAAATAAGTAAATAAACATTAAAAGAATAAATACCCCCACCCCCAAGAGATTTGTTAAACCTCTTCATTTATGTGGTACCATTTAAAAGTTTCCTAGCATCGGGGCGCCTGGGTGGCTCGGTCGGTTAAGCATCTGACTTCGGCTCAGGTCATGATCTCACGGTCCGTGAGTTTGAGCCCCGCGTCGGGCTCTGTGCTGACCGCTCAGAGCCTGGAGCCTGTTTTGGAGTCTGTGTCTCCCTCTCTCTCTCTGCCCCTCCCCTGTTCATGCTCTGTCTCTCTCTGTCTCAAAAATAAATAAACGTTAAAAAAAATATTTAAAAAAAATAAAAAATAAAAAAAAAATAAAAGTTTCCTAGCATCGACTCTTAACCCGGGTGCATGGTATGTGCTCACCGCTTCTAGTCTTTGTTATTTTCCAGGTTTATAGTCTATTATGCGAGGCTTGCCTTCTATTTATATGCACATATTTTTAAATTTTCCTTCTTACCGAGGTGTAACTTATATTTAGTGAAGTGCCCCCATCTTAGGTTACCGGCTGGTGAGTTACTCACGTAGACTCCTCTGAGGTCATTACCCAGGTCAGCTTGTTACAAACAGCCGCATTTGTTTGGCTGTTGAATTTTGCCAAGGGCAAGTGTCTTTCTGTAATTCAGAAGGTGATCGTATGGTTTCTTCCAATATTGAGACACTCCTACATTCCTGGGATAGGTAGAGTGATATTATGGTGGATTTAAAAAAAAAATTTTTTTAATGTTTATTTCTGAGACAGAGAGACACAGAGCACGAGTGGGGGAGGGGCAGAGAGAGAGGGACACAGAATCCGAAGCAGGCTCCAGGCTCTGAGCTGTCAGCACAGAGCCCGACGTGGGGGTCGAACTCACAGACCGCGAGATCGTGACCTGAGCTGAAGTCGGAAGCTCAACCGACTGAGCCATCCAGGCGCCCCTATGGTGGATTTTTTGATACGTATTTTAAATTGAACCTTGCTAATATTTTATGTAGGATCTTCTGTATCCTTCAGTACGGTTGACTCCTTACCTCCCACCCCACCAGCGTTTTTAAAATTCTTGCCCTTGCCAGGTTTGGTGTCGGGAATGTGCGTCTTTCATTACGGGAAACTTTCTGTATTTCTCTGTTTTTCTGGAGCACGGGAATGATTCGTTCTTGAGCATTTGAGGGGTCCCGTAGCCAGAGGACAAAGGGCTCGCTGCAGATGGCGCCCCCTCCTGGCTGGTGTTGGCAGGGTTTCCCCTGGCTGACAGGAGCCCCTCTCTTCAGTGCAGGTCCTAATCTGAAGGAGTGGCTGAGGGAGCAGTTTTGTGACCATCCGCTGGAGCACTGTGAGGACACAAGGCTCCATGATGCAGCCTACGTGGGGGACCTCCAGACCCTCAGGAGCCTGTTGCAAGAGGACAGCTACCGGAGGTGAGCGTCACTGTCCTGGGGCTGGCCCGGTACTTGGGCCCCGTGGGTCTGCGCGGAGCTGAAGTGCATGATCCATGAGGGTCCATGTGACTCCCTGGTCTGCAGGTGAAGGCCCTGGTGCTTTCCAGGCCAGGGGGAGAAGGGAGACCGGGGAAGCATGGTCAGACTTGTAGGGAGACCTGAGTTCAAGTCTCGCTCTGTCATTGACCTTTATATTTCCTGGAAACTTCTGGCCCTCTCTGGTGTCAGTTTCCTTGATGGTAATCCTGATGGCAGCACTGTTACTCTCGTCAACAGTGGTCCTGTCCCCTTCCAAGTCTCTTGTGGCTCTTTTTTTTTTTTTTTTTTTAAATAGTTTTTATTTTTCTTAATTTTCTTAAAGTAGGCTTCACACCCAGCACGGAGCCCAAGAAGGGGCTTGAACTCATGACCCTGAGATCAAGACCTGAGCTGAGATCAGGAGTTCGATGCTTAACCAGCTGAGCCACCCAGGCACCCCCAAGTCTTTCGTGGCCTTTTACCCTAAGCTGTATACATAAGTTCCCCTTTGTTATTTTCATTTGGTTACCCCTTGGTGGGCGTGGACTTCCTGATGTACCCCATTTATACATCACCCCTGATGTGCTCTCCTCTAGCTTCTCTGGTCCCCAGTTGTCTGCCTCCTGGGCCTGGGGCTCTGTCTCAGGTCAGGTGTCTCACCCTCCTGGGATCTGCTCTGTGCTCACCTTATTCCCTCTGTCCATAGAGCTCTGCGTGTTGCCCGTCAGATCCTCCAGCCCCGTCAGGCTCTTCCTTCGTAGCAGCAGGAGCGTTGATGTTACCTTTTTCCCACTGGGGACACCTGGGAGAGCGTAGAGTCTTCCTTGCCTCCGGGGGTTCTCTGTTTTGTGTGTCCAGGACTGGAGTCCCAGCGAGATTTGAAACTGACCTGCCACCGGAAACTCCTCATGCTCTGTGTTTCTGTTTCCCCTTCAGGGAAGTTGATAGAAGAAAAGCCTGCATATGAGTGGTGAAATTAATGCCACATTTTATGAATAGCTCCTAAGAGAAGGATTTCTAACAATACAAGAGTAGGTTTTTTTTTCTACTTCTAATGTCTTAGCATTATTGTTCAGAATAGATAGCAGTATTAAAAAAAAAGCTGTAAATATCTAGGAAGGATTATCATACAAAGACATCAGATGGATTCCACATGAATATTTAATATGAATGACTCAAGCCCAAAGAAACGCTTGAATTTGCAGAGGTAACAATAAAAACAATAGAATGAGACGGAGTTCAGCTGGGTCTTAGACAAGTGTTTTCATACTGCTTTTCCAAGTACCTTTTTTTCTTGTTTTATGTTGGGGTTTAGTAAATCTGTCTCGACGATATTTTCCTGTTGCTGTGTACTTCTCTGATGGGGAGTCCTTGGAGCGTTCCTCGGTCTCCTTGGCTAGTGGAAGCCAGTGCGCCAAAGGAGGAGCCCCTGGCCCGCTACGTATTTCCGCGTCACTGCTTCCGTGATCTGGATCACCAGGCTCTGGTCACAGCTGCCTCGGGAGCGTGAAGTGAACCGCGTCTTGATGGAGGACGTGGTGGGTCAGTGGACTGCATGGCCGTGGCACTCCTTGACAGGGAACCGTGGCCTGATTTTCCCTTTTTTTTTTTTTTTTTAATTTTTTTTTTTTCAATGTTTATTTATTTTTGGGACAGAGAGAGACAGAGCATGAACAGGGGAGGGGCAGAGAGAGAGGGAGACACAGAATCGGAAACAGGCTCCAGGCTCCGAGCCATCAGCCCAGAGCCTGACGCGGGGCTCGAACTCAGGGACCGCGAGATCGTGACCTGGCTGAAGTCGGACGCTTAACCGACTGCGCCACCCAGGCACCCCATGATTTTCCCTTTTGATGAGAGCTGAGTCTGGCCAGTTTCCCTCTGCTGATGTTGGCCAGGAGGGTAGCCCCGTGTGGCCTTAGTGATTCCTGCAGGCTGTGACTTGTGCTGTGTCACAGGTAGAGGGACCACAGCGGTCGCCTGGCTCCAGTGAGGATGCCGAGGCCCAACCTCAGGCCTTCACAGCTGGTAGCTGGTGAAAAGGGGCCTCGGGACCCTGACCCAGATTCCCGGCAAGTGTCCTGCTCTCCACCCCGCACTGACTCCCTGGGCAGACCCGTCTACCCTTTGTGGAGCAGAGAGCTCTGGACCGAGAATCAGGAAATCTGAGATCTCAGCCCTAGTGCCCATCTGTCTGCCTGTGCCTCAGTTTCCTCTGCTGTGGAATGGGCCCTTCAGATCTGCTCTGCCACGTGCACGGATCCAGCATTTCATAAAACAACGCACGTGGGGGCATTCTTAAAGCACAGGAGTGTCCGTCTGAAGAGGTTGCCCTCCTGCTGTCTGTTTCATGTAGGTACCAGTATGAGAGGAAGCCGAGCGGCTCGTCAGTTTTCCAGGCTGCCCCTCACAGCCTGGCTCCCCTATGTTCTTTCTTAGCCGCATCAACGAGAAGTCTGTCTGGTGCTGCGGCTGGCTGCCCTGCACACCGCTGAGGATCGCGGCCACTGCCGGCCATGGCAACTGTGTGGACTTCCTTATCCGGAAAGGGGCCGAGGTGGACCTCGTGGATGTAAAGGGACAGACCGCCCTGTACGTGGCTGTGGTGAACGGGCACCTGGAGAGCGCCCAGATCCTCCTGGAAGCCGGCGCCGACCCCAACGGAAGCCGGCACCACCGCAGCACCCCAGTCTACCACGCCTCGCGTGTGGGCAGGGCTGACATTCTGAAGGCCCTCATCAGGTCAGTACTGCGGAGGCCCGGCCACCCTTGTCCCGCATGGGTCCCTGCGGGGGGCGTGGCCCCATGGCTGCTAGTTCCTGTGGCCGTGTTCTCATTCCTTGTTGTCTGTATTTGCCTCTCTCTGTCTCACGTTAGGCTTGTTAAAAGATTTGTCTATTGTAGGTCTTTCTAAACCGCTCCTTCTTAGCTCTATCAGTTATCTTATTTTTGTGCTTACTGGTTAATTTGTTTTAATTTTTTCCCATTTGCCTTACTTTATTTTTCCCCAAACTTTTGCAATCGAATGATTATTTTTTTTCTTGAAGTGTCAGCTTTCAAGATTATTAATTTGTCTTTGCCTATAGCTTCGGTCATATCTGCTAAGCTTTTTCCTCATTTTGAAATTGGTATTATTGAAGTCGCTCTCCTCTTTGTTCTTATGGCTATGGAGGAGAAGGGTTGAATACAACTTTTTATGAACCAATTGCATAGTATTGTGCACAGGTAATGCAGAGTGTGTAATTTGCCTTTGGGGGATTCTTTTGAGTTTGTTATTTTTTTAATGTCGAACTACATTGTTGTGGTTGCTTGAACAAAGTACATGACCGTGGGTGTTTTATTTGC
>NW_024412433.1:2578715-2680865 GCF_014898765.1 Herpailurus yagouaroundi | reverse complement strand
TTTTTTTTTTTTTTTTTTTTTACATTTTTAGCCATTGGATCTGCCACAAGTTTAGAGAAGTCTGTTGGTCTTTAATCACTGTTGTGATTTGGCAGTGTCCCCTTTTATTTCTAGTATTTTTTGCTTCCTATGTTTTGATGCTAATTGAGCCCCTAGAAGTTCTTGCCTGTGGGTTGTATGCACATTATCGAAACCAAAGGTAACTATAGGTTTCACTGAAGGCTCATTTATATAGCATTCTGCCATTTAGTTTTACTCTGGGTTTAAGTGGTTCTTTGGGTGCTCACCTTTCTTCTTTGCATGTATGGGATTCTTTGTTTTTTTAATAGAGTTAACATGATTGCCATAGTTGATGTTAGGTCTGTGTCTGTCTTTTTGTTTTTTAGCTGTTCCTTAGTTTGTATCATGTTCCATGATCTGTATTTTCTTTGCTTTCTCTGTCTTTTATTTTACTTAAAATTTTTAAAATTTTATTTAAAATTTTCTTTTTGAGAGGGAGAACAACGGAGAAAGTGAGCAGGGGAGGGGGAGAGAGAGAGGGAGACACAGAATCGGAAGCGGGTTGTAGGCTCTGAGCTGTCAGCACAGAGCCTGATGCGGGGCTCGAACCCACAAACCACAGGATCACGACCTGAGCTGAAGTCGGACGCTTAACCGACTGAGCCACCCAGGCGCACCACTTTCTGTTACTTTACATGGTTTATGGTCTTATTTACTTATTTACTTGTACTTACTTACTTGCTTAATTAACTTATTTATTTTTGGTCGTATTTTCATTGTACTAATAGTTACCTTTTTAAAAAATCTGAACAAGATTACGTTTTCATATTTTGCCTCCAGTGACTTCTTTCTACCAAGGTGCCTTTTTCCGTGCCTTGCTCTGGAGGCATTTTGTTCTGCGGTTGGACAGAGTGTAGTTGAGGTAGCCAGTTTGCAGTGTGGAAAGGATTATAAGGGTCCCATTGTGCCAGGCCCCAGTGGGGGTGGTTCTGAGGAGCAGGAGGTCTGCCGTCCCCCATGCCCGGCACAGAATGTGGGTTTTGAACCAGGTACCGACAATATATTTACTCCATCCAAAAAAAAATTTTTTAAGTGACCACGGAATTGGCTTTTGGAGAGACAAATGAGGGTAATATGGTTGTTTTGCTAGAAAGTGATAAAGCTGTGATGCTTTTTGCCTTCTTTTTAAGGATTTTTAGCTTGATGATCTAAGCCACCTCAGTCTCCTGTCTTTGCATCTTGGAGAATGTTAGTCATTAATTTGGAAATATTCGTGAGTAAGATCGGTCAGTGAAATTTCATCTTGGTTCCAGAAATCCTTGAAGGCATCTCAGTCAGTTCATGATCCATACCTGCTTTGGGTTAGCGGCAGGCTCGTCCTTCAGAAGTCCACACACAGATGCGCTGTTTGAGAAAGTGTTACTGTTAGTGGACATCTCCTTCCCTCACTGGAGCCTAGGACGTTCCTTTTACAATGAGGTACCAAGAGCATATAGTAAAAAGTTTTCTCTGAATTACCAGGTAATTGACTTACTGACTTGGAAAATAGGAACGGGGTGGTTCAGTTACTGAACAAGTAATACAATCTACATACAGTGTCAGCTCCTGCCTTGAGTCATTGTCCCTTATATGCAGGGCCCTTTGCTGTCACGTTGTAATTTGCTGTTTCTCTGCAAGTAAATTCCATTTTGTTGCTTTTAAATTCCCTTGATATATGTTGCTGATGGTTTTTTTTTTTTTTTTTTTTTAAAGGTAAGGAGTGGTGTTTCTGTATGTGCAAAAGTTATACTGATTCACTGAGTTGTCCCGGTGGAGCCTTGCCAGAATATTAAATGCAGGAGGGGAATTTTGGAAAATATTCAGGATTAAAATGAACTGGATCTTATCCAGTATGTTTTTATGAGGGGCTGTCTCTCCCGTAGCTCAGCTAATACCAGATTGTCCTATTGCCCAAAATTACAAACAGTTTGGAACACCTATCCCTAAGAAAAGGAGGGAAAAAAAAATCACCCTGTAAAATCGAGCTCTCTTTTTCTTAATTGATCGAGTGTGTGAAACGAAACACCAGCCTCTGCTTGGTTTGGTACGTGTTTTAGGATGTTTCCGTGGTCCAAGAGGACAGGCGATGTCTGCGTTTGTGGTGTCTGACGATGCTACGTGGCATCCGTGGGGCAGCGGATGGTCTTGTGAGCACATCGGCCTGTGTGCCCCTCCTTCCTCTTCCTTAGTCCTGTGCTGCCCGAGAGCAGAAGTGTCAGTTTCAGGGAGGAGTCCCTTCGGACACTCAGAACAGTGCTTAAGAGACGGGTGATAGAACATAACTGCTGGCCAACCGTGGAGAACGATGCTGTTTCCCGTGCCCTAGACCCTGCCCGTTGGCCCGTCGTCACTACTTTCCACGATTCCCTATTTTCAGTGACACGTGCTGATAGAGCCCGTGTGGCGTTGCAGGGCTGTGTGGGGGAAGCTCAGAGAGGCAGGTGCTGACCCAGCTGGGAGCCGGGGAGTGCGTGCTGGGCGGGAATCTCACAGGGGTGAGGCTGGGCTCTTCTCATCACACCCTATCAGGTTGCACGCGATTGCACTTGTCCCGTTACCGCTGGAGTTCGCTTGGATCTTTTGATTAAGGTGGCGTCTGTCACATTTCTCCACTGTAAAGCTATTCTTTTTCCCCTCTGTAATTATTTAATTAGTAAGTATTTTGTGGAGGGGTACCGTGAAACACGTGTTTATCCTATTTCTTATCAAATTTTTAGTGTATTCATTTATTTGTCTTAGACCTGTGGTTTCCCAGTGAGTCATAATCCCTTACTTTATTATTTTGATGCTCAGATTGTCTTAAATTTGGCTACAGGGAGCCCTGTCAAACTGGAACCCAGCTTTGTCCTTATGACCTGTCCCCCAACATCCTTTGAACAATTCCTTACTTTCTCCTATAACAATATATTCTAAGCTCATCTAGTACTGTGCCTGTCTTAGCTCTGGGATTAGAGATTTCTCCAAGGAGTCCTGGCTTCTTTTTAGTGGAGAATGGTGTTTAGAAGCCAAGATCTGGTTACTGGGAGTGTTTATTGCTTATGGGCTGTTCTTTTCGGGCTCTTGGACTGGACAGAGCTAAGGTTACTTACACATTTCTTTTCTATTTTATTTTATTTTATTTTATTTTATTTTTTATATTTTATTTTATTTTTATTTTATTTTTATTTTTAACATTTATTCATTTTTGAGAGACAGAGAGAGACTGAGCAGAGCAGAGGAGGGGTAGAGAGAGAGGGAGCCACAGAATCCAAAGCAGGCTCTAGGCTCTGAGCTGTCAGCATAGAGCCCGATGCGGGGCTCACACTCACCGTGAGATCATGACCTGAGCTGAAGTTGGAAGCTTAACCGACTGAGCCACCCAGGTGCCCCATACATATACACATTTCTGTCTGTTTTTCTGTCTCTAAATACAGTGACAGTTGAGTTCACCCCAATACTTCTAATCCAATCTGGTACCACAGGGGTCATCTTACTTTTCTCCCTTTCCAGATTTATTATTGGCTTTTCTGACAGAGGCCTGGTTCCACTTATCCTTAACATATTTATTTATTTTGCCAGTCCCTCCATCTATAACCGATGTCTTAATGTTGCTGCCTCCTCACCCCACGTGGGCTCTAACACCCTGTGCCAGGCAGTGTTTTTTAGCAGACGTCCTCTAAACTTTGCCAGGACACTGATAACCTGAGCCAGGCCACCCTTTGTGCTTTAATCAGTGGCCTCTGCTTAAAGTGACCTGGGTTGGTAGTTTGCACTTGGGCTGGGGGAACTCCAAATCCTGACAGTAAGTTGTGTATTTGGACTTCCCTGAGCGCAGTGACCAGGGCAGGTCCCTTGTGGGGACCCTGAAGACTCTGCCTTTGTAGAATGGTTTAGAGATGGGCCCTGCTGAAGATTGAGGCTTCTGGGTCTGGCCGCCCACGCACCCGTCCCGTGAGAGATGCATTTCCTCGCGTCGGGGCTGTCACCGGGCCTCAGAAGAGAAGAGCTCGCGGACAGCCATAGGGTTAGCTCAGGGACTGCCGTGAGCATGCCCATCTGGGAGCGGGGGGTGTTGCATGAAGCTGTCCTACTGGCAAGCTGTGCTTCCTGTCTTGGGTTCTTCTAGGTGAATCTGATGCTGGGAGTGGTCTGGATCGTCTGGTTGTTTTGCAAAGAGGAGCCACCCTGCAGGCAGGATGTGATGGCACCAGGTGGCTACACAGTTGGGTTAAAGTGGTTTCTTTTGCTTTTAATTTTTGGGGATTGCTCTCTATTTAATTTGTTTCACGACATAGATTTAGCTGGTTCCAAAGTCAAATCTATAAAACAAAGTATATTTAAAAAGTCTAGCAACTTCTATGCTGGTCTCCTTCGACTCCCCTGTAGATGACCATTTAAAAACTTTTATGGTTTATTCCCCCTTGTTAAGTTGTAAGCCTAGTGTGGATATGTCTAGGAGTGTCATACACGTACATGTTGCAACCGCTTTCCCCCAGATAAACAGTAGCATACTACGCACTTTGACTGTCCTGCCTTTCTCACTTGTGAAACGTATTCTGGAGGTCATTCCAGAGCAGTCTTTAGCGACACTCCTCACGCCTTTTCATTGTGGTACAGCGAGGCTTTATGCGGGTGGAGCACAGTGTGTTCAGCCGGTCTTCTGTTGAGGGACCTGTGGGTTGTTTCCTGCCTTCAGCCGTTATGGATGATGTTTCAGTGAATTGCGTGCATGCCTCTTTTCAGAATTGTGCAGATGTATCTTGGGAATAGACTCCAAGAGTGTGATGGATGGGTCAGAGGGTGAATGCATACGTAACTTTGCCAGCTGTTGCCAAATTTCCTGCTGTAGGGACGGTTCCATTTTGTATTGCTGCCAGAAGTGAACGAGACTTCTTGTTTCTTTAGAGCCTGGTCAATAAAATTTTGGGTTTATCCCCGTCTGATAGGTGAGAAGTGGTATCTCAGGGTAGTTTCTCTTGTTTTCTTTTTTTAAAAAATTTTTAAAGTTTCTTTTATTTACTTTGAGAGAGAGTGGGCACAAGCTGGGGAGGGGCAGAGAGAAGGAGAGACAGAATCTCAAGCAGGTTCCACACCATCAGCACAGAGTCCGACGTGGGGCTTGAACTCACAAACTGTGAGATCATGACCTGAGCCAAGATCAGGAGTCGGATACTTAACTGTCTGTGCCACCCGGGCATCCCTAGTTTTTCTTTTTTTAAACTATAGATGACATAATGTTGTATTAATTTCAGGTGTAAAGGTAGTTTTAATTTGCATTTGTGTTATGAGCGAGGCTGAGCATCCTTTTACATGGCTAAGCCTCTCTAGCTCATTTCCAATAGAGCAGTTGATCTTTTCCGTTTATTAGCTCTTTATATATTAAGGATATTAATCCTTTGCAACATTCCCCTAATATTGTACATACGGCTTTACTTTGCTTATGCTGGGTTTTTTTTTTGCTACGTAAAAGTTTTTCTTTAATTTTCATGTTAAAAAGCTTTGCTTTTACATCTTTCCTTATTTGATCTTCCAAATGACCTTTATAATCAACTTCTATGACTCCAGGGATGTTACTGTTATTTGTTTATATTTATAATGAACTTATTTAGTTCTCGAATGGGATTTTCATTTATGTAATAAACTTAGGGAAAATTGACCTCTTAATGTAGACCCTTCCTCGCCAAGGCAACGGTGGTGGGTCTTTCCATTTCTGAGAGCTACTTGTGTGATGCCTTCAGTAGTATTTTATAACTTCCTTCATGCACACTTTAGACACGTACCGTTGGGTTTATGCTTAGATATCTCACTTTAATTTTGCTGTCATAAACGAGGTCTTTTCCGTTTTGTTTTTGAACTTGTTTTTGTTTGTATATATGAAGGCTGTTGGTTTTATAGCTTTATTAACGTACTTAATAAATTCTCTCATTGCTTATTGTATTTTTATTAATTATTCAGGACTTTCCAGACATAATCGTACCTTCTGAAAATAGGGAAGGTTTTTCCTTTTCTTTCTCATCTTAATTGGCTGATTGCTTTCTCTTGTCTGGTTGCGCTAACACTTTTGTTTGAAATGCCTGACTGATGGTAGGCAGGAGAGTGGGTCCAGGAGGAGAGCCGCCCCTGTTTGCCCCCCATTAGGTGAGACTCCGACATCTGGGTCTTGTCTGGAGAAGGAAATGTCCACCACTTCTTACTTTATTGAGTATTTACGAACCTGCATTAGTGTTGAGTTTTGTCACATGCCTTCAAGTTTTTTTTCCCACCTGTAGAGATAACCGTGGTTTCCCCCTTAGTTCTGTGAGTATGATGGACTGTGTTAATGGAATTTCTAATACTGGAACTGTCCTTGCATTCTTGGAATAATCCTCATGAGGTCATGGTACGTCGCCTTTTTAATATACTTTTGGATTCTCTTTGCTCACATTTTATTGAAGGTTGTTAAATTGATATTCACAATTGAAATCGGTTGGTAGTTTGTCTTTGTGGTGGGGCCTTTGTCGGGTTTTGGGATTGTTTGGCCAATTTCATCAGACGACTTTGGAGTTTTTCCTTTTTTTCCCTTTGCTTTGAAGTAGCTGAAATAGCTGTGGGATTGTTGGCTCTTCAGAGGGTTTAGAGAGCTCCCTTGTAAATTTCTTGCGTGAGTGGATTCCAAGTTCTTAACCGCTGTCTTACCTTTGCTGGAAGTCACGAGACCCTTGTGATCTGTGGAGTCTCCTGTGCGGCCCCCCGCTGCTCACGGAGGTCAGGCTGTCTCCCGAGGGTGCCGTGGGAAGCTGCCGACTTGGGTCTGACTGTCCCTGTGCCTCCCCTGCAGGTACGGGGCTGACGTTGATGTCAACCACCACCTGACTCCTGACATCCGGCCCCCTTTCTCGCGGCGCCTCACCTCCCTGGTGGTCTGCCCCTTGTACATCAGCGCAGCCTACCACAACCTCCAGTGCTTCAAGCTGCTTCTCCAGGCGGGGGCGAACCCCGACTTCAACTGCAATGGCCCCGTCAACACGCAGGGCTTCTACAGGGGCTCCCCCGGCTGCGTCATGGATGCCGTCCTGCGCCACGGCTGCGAGGCCGCCTTCGTGAGCCTGCTCGTGGAGTTTGGAGCCAACCTGAGCCTGGTGACGTGGGACTCCTTGGGCCCAGAGTCGAGAGGCAGAAGGAAGGTAGACCCCGAGGCACTGCAGGTCTTTAAAGAGGCCAGAAGTAAGTGGCCTGACTTCCGTTCTGACTCGCAGGCTGTTGGGGTCAGTTGAAGGAGTCGAGTGGCAGGGATGAAAAAAGCCTCCAACTGAGCACTTAGTCAGAATCTTCAGTTGCGGCTAGGAATTTTCGAGAGTACTTCCAGATGGGTCTTTTCTTTTCAAATTCCTAGACACCAGGAGTCGATACAAAGACATCCGTGGAAGTGCGTGTTCTCAGAGTGCCTGAAATTATGTGCTCTTTACCCCTTTGCTCTGCTCTGTGGCCCCCCAGTTCTCTCTCTGACACACGGTTTTTAAATGTTGGCCTGACACCAGACTGCCGGCCCTGCCCCCTTCAGGGGTCCTCACCCCCTTCTTCGGTTCCACACAAATATGTTGTTTTGATTGTGTGGTACCTCTGATTTTTGTTAGGATGAAGCCCATCGTGCGCTTATTTCGGAAGAACGGTTTTGCTAACGAATTAACAAATCGATAGGCTGTTTGCAGTTGATCCGGGGCTTGGTCTTGTTGCCAGAGTCCGTCTCTGGGACTCAGAAATTGACCTTGTGCGCCTCTGCAGGCTGCTGCATGCCCTCTGCGACCTGCCCGCACCCGGCCTCATTCTCTCCTGGGTCTCGAGGGCATCTGGGTTGAATACCTTTGCCCCCACCCTTACCTCTCATAGAACTTTAGTTTGTTGTGTTTTTGTGGTTGGGGTTTCCGAAGGCTGTCATTAGAACCCGCTCCTGCCGGGGCTTCCCCGGAAGAGTTGGTCGGTGGTCAGCGGGAGCCACCCCGGGGGAGTGGAGCCTCCTGCGTCCTGCCTGCTCCACGGGGCAGAGCCGTGGCTGGGCTCTCCTGTCCCAGAGCAACATTGTGGGCCCGCACGCCTCACATACTGCTTGGCCTGTCTGTCCTGGCCCCCCTTGGAGTTTCTGGACTTGACTGAGAGCGGAGGCTGACTGCGCGCGTGTAGGTCAGTTGCTGACACCTGGCGGGGCCTTCTGTAGTCGGCCCTTGTTTCTCTCTAGGAAACGAAACACGGTCAAGGAGGGGCCGTCACGGTGAGCAGGTGCCCCGGGGAGCGAAGCTCTCACCCCTTGGGCAGGCGGGGGAGGAGCAGGTGACAAGACCTTCCTCGCCAGGGACTGCCCTGTCCCCTGTGAAGCTGGGCAGTTGGCAGGGAGCGTCAGTGCGTTCTGTCAGTCGCAGCCAGCCTTCCGTCTTCAGGCTTAGGAGAGGAATTCACCTCCCTCCCTCTCTGTCCCTCTCTTCCATGGCGTTCCAGGTGTCCCCAGGACCTTGCTGAACCTGTGCCGGGTGGCTGTGAGAAGAGCTCTTGGCAAATACCGACTCCATCTGATTCCCTCGCTGCCTCTGCCGGACCCCGTAAAAAAGTTTCTGCTCTACGAGTAGAGCTCAGATGCAGCGGTCGACTGCGCGAAGAGGAAGGTGACTGGTGAAAGCGGACACCCGGTCCTGCCCCTGTGAACCAACCACCCCCTGTCCTCCGACCAAGTCCCATTTGGCTGTTGGTAAAGCAGAAACGGCCTTGTTCCCACGGCTTGTAACTCCATCTCGGGTGCTGGGGGCACTGGACAGTCCTTGGGTCGTTGTCGGCTGAAAAGTTCATACAAAACCTAATTTCGCTCTTCCTCGGTATCTCTGTTTTGGATTCTCACAGTCGCGTATTAACGAAATGGGCCGTGCCGCGTGTGCAAGCTCGGGCTGAGGTTGGAGGCCTGCGGGTAGCTAGCTCCGGCAGGGAGGACTGCTAGCACTTGCCAGAACTGTACTCCGTTGATGTTTGTACTTCTCCATTCAGTTGTTTGATTCAAGCCTTCGAATGCCTAAAGGCAAGGAGAGTTTGGTGGAAAAGTAGAGCTCTGGAACGCAGTTCATGGACGTGCTGGGTTGTTTTCCCTGCCCCCGGGGTGGCCTGTGGCACCTGTCTACACCGGCCCTTCCTTGCCACTGGAGCGTTGTCTTCTCGTGGTGGCGGTGTCCTCCGTTAATTGTCCTCACTGCACGAGGGTCCCCGGCCTCACGGATCGGCTGTGTTGTCTCAGTGCCGCGTTTGCTCACCATCTAAAGAGGCACCTTCCGCAGCGCTGCCCCCGTCCTGATACCCACCGTGCCCGGCACTGCGCCACTGGGTCTCGCGCTTCTCTTTGAGGGGCTTCCCGACGGGGATTGATCTTGGGAGGCGCACACCGAAGAAGTAGCCAGTAAACTGACGCCTACACTCGGACCAAGGACCGCTCCAACAGCATTCACTGCCAGTTCCGACAGAAGGGAGGCCCCGCGGCGCTGCCTCCCAGTCCTCGCGCGCCCTGGGCCGGGGAGACTCGGTCGTCCTCCGGGTGGTTCCACAGTCTCCGTTGCTTGGTGTCCAGAGGACAAAACATGCGGCGTTTGGTTGATTGGTCTTCACCGTTGGGGACCGAACGTCTTGGTCATTGCTCCTAGAACCCGAGGACGGGGATAGCGGTGAGGTCAGAGGGCCTCCGCCGGCCTGCTGGGGTGCCGGGAGGTGACATGAGCCGGGTCACCATCCCCAAGGCTGCGGTTGTGGGCAGGGCTCACTCACGCCTGGGCTGTGCGGCTCGGCTGTGTCCACAGGGGTGGGGCGGGGCGGGCCGCCGGCTGCCCTTGCAGAGCCCTCCAGGAGATGCTGCTTCTGGAGAAACCACATGTGGCACTTTGAAGCCTCTGAGGACCGTTGTGTGGAATCATGGCGACTCTAACCTTTAGAAGGCTTTAGAAATGGGCAGATTGCAAATCTGCGTGTAGATATTCTGTAAGAAGAGATACCTTGTTTGTAACAATGGCACTGATGAATGATGCAGGTTTATTTAATGACTAACAGCGTTGTATGTCGTAGCCCAGCAGACAGGCGGTGTCGGTCATTGTCGTACGCGGCTCGGGGAGAGAATTCTAAGCCCCGCCTTGTGTGCGGTGGACGGCTCCACCGGAAAGCTGTGCTGTGACCTGTGGGTGCCTGTGTGAGGTCTGAGGGCAGAGGAGTCGCTGGATGGTTCAGAGGGGAGACGAAGTCACTGGAGGCTTTATGCGGCTGAAGTGATCCTGTCACAAGCTCTGGCCGTGCGTGGTGTCAGTGTGGGATGGCTGTCCGAGCCCGAGATTGGGCTTGTGTGCCGCCACCCAAGACCTGGGACCCTGGATGGCTGGCGCGTGCCGAGCCGGGGTCGGTCATGGCGCAGTCGGGAGCTGCGGGTGTGGGTAGCTGGGGACCAGCGCCATTAGAGCTGCGGCCGAGCGCTGCCAGGGTTTCCGCTGAGAAGGGCTGGGGGTGCTCCTTGTGCACTCGGGGTGGGAGCTGGCCCACGGGCTGTGCCAGGACCTCGGGGAGGTAGGGCTCTGCCTGGGCACAGGGGAGCTTGAGCGCCCCGTGGGTGCACTGGATGCTGGTAGGGGCAGCGTGTCACTGGAGGTGTGAAAGCCGTGGCTGGTCACCTTGGTAGGCCTGAGAGAGGAGTCCGGAGTAGGTGGTAGTTCACCTTACTTCTCAGCTCTTCCGGCTCTGGGTCCCCTTGCGGCCCAGGTTCTCTGGGTGAGTTGCGTCCGGACTCGGGGCACGCACGGAGTCTGCCCCGCTGGGTGCTTTCTGCGGAGGCCTGTGAGGGGCAGGGCCTCTCCAGCCCTGCCCAGGGTAGGAGGGTAGCTCTGTTCTCGGACCTTCTGGAAAGCAGCACCCGGGCATGCGGCCGGTGCAGGGGTCTCGCGCCTGTAGGCGCAACCTTCAGGCTGCACGGAGCCAGGGGCCCAGCACAGAGTGGTGTCAGCGTCCGTTGCCCAGTGGAGCAGGTGCAGGGCTGGTTTCTGGGGGGTGGAACCATTTTCCCAGGGTCTTTCTAAAAGGAATGGACTGAGTTGATCCTCATAGTTGGGCCTCACCCAGACCTGGCCAGGGAGGTAGCGTGAGTCGGGGGGGGGGGCGGGGGGGTCTCCCACTCTGCCCCTAGAATGTCGCTGTGCCCCAGGGCAGTCTGCAGGGGACTGGGGCCTCAGCTTTTCCTTTGAGGAGGACAGGTCTGATCAGCCAGACTCTGCTGATTGTTTTTGGAATCCTAGCAACTTTGAGGTTCAGCCTCTAGTTTGAAACTTCTGCTGCCAAACACAGATCTGAAAACAGGGATAGTTGCTTAAGCTCATTCCTACCTGTTTTGAGTGACACTGTACTAAAGCCTCCTTTCCTTTTGTTGGCGAGGATAGGATCCTGGAGAAGAGAGAGTAACTGTCAGAACACTTCATAAAATCGCGTTTCTGAGGCACGGGGCACCCGAGTCCGGGTAGCAAGGAAATGTGGTGCTGAGGCTGCTGCCTGGCTGGGCCCAGAGTCGTCCCCAGGGAGGGGCACAGCGAACCAATGGGAAGTTGCTGGTGTCCCGCCAGCCTGGTGTCAGGAGTGTCCTTACTGTCCCCACACAAGGGGCCTTGGCTGCTGTGGACAGATGGGCAGGGATTAGGGTCCGGGGCAGCGTCGATATCTGAGAATTCAGCTCTGGCATCCTGGGTGGGGATTTTGAGTACATTTCCCAAAGCCATCGATGTCACGCCCAGCCGTGCCTTTTCATGTTATTTACGTTATTTATGTATTTATTTATTTATGCCCTGCCTTGCTCACGGAAAGGGATTAAGGCAGCGATGCTTGGCTTTTGATGTTCTGTTTTGATCTTTGCTAAGGTTCCGTCAACACGCACCTGTCAGGTGATTTTGAAAAGAGAGGACAGCTAGCAGTTTCCTCACGTTGACTGTGTTTCCGTTTTCAGGCTTAAGTGCCGTCCTATTTTCTTTTTTCCCTCTCCCACGAATTGGTTCTGTAAATACAGGTTGGGGCAGAAGGAGGAGAGGAACGTGCCGTGCCGCGAGCGTGGGCCTGAGCAAAGGGAGATCGGCCTGAGAGAGACGCGCTTTGTGCTTTTCCGCTCCCTGCCGTGTGGCCCGGGCAGGTCCCAGGTGACGTGGAGGCTGTGCTCTCACACTGGCAGCCGGTTGACTGTGCCTCCCCACGGGACTTCGTGAGGACGCGTGGGAGAGCGTGTGACGGCACTTTGTGCATGAGCGGTCCCTGTGACTGTTGTCCTTCTTCTCAGCGGATATGCGTTAGAGGTGATGATGGTGCTGAAGAGTCTGTGACCTTGGGGATCGGGCTTGTCCTTTGTGTCCCATGGGGCAACAAAGGTCATGGGAGCCCACAGCGTAGGCCTTGGCACAGGGGGTTCTGGGCAGGTCACAAGGATAAGGACATGTGTTAAATAAGGTACAAAGTCAAGTTTATTCGACCTAAAGGATCATATTTTATCCTGAGATAATGACCTTCCTAATTTGGGTGATAAAATGTACTTTTATGTAATCAAGGAGATAATAGAGGGCAATATTTTTATTTTTTAAAATGCTCTTGGTTATAATATATTGGCTGCTCTTTGTTAAGCCCCAGAATTTCTTTCTAAGTTTGCCAGTCTCTTAGGTCTCAAAGTCAGGGAACCGCGGTCTAGCTATGGTGTGTGTTTACATGGTGATGAGAAGTCCTCTCGGACTCTTCAAACAGCCTATACATTGTTGACGAGAGGGCATCACAGCATTTCTGCTGCCCGCTGATCTCAGGATCACCACGTGCGGCGTTAGGAAGGGCGTGCTTACGTCCTGGCAGTGACGGAAGCTCCCTGTGGTGATAGGCCTCTGGCCTTTGCCTGGGTCTGTGAGAAGCACCCCCGGGAAGTTTCGCGTGGCCTTCTCAGGCCTTCTCAGCGACGACTGCCCTTACCTCAGGCCCTGGGGGCCTGTGGCACCGCTGAATGTTGGTGACGACGCTAGTGTGGTGGGTCTTGTGCCTGCCGGGCACTCAGCGACCAGTCCTGAGGGGTCTGGATTCCCTTCCAGCTTGTGTCTGCTCGCTGGAAGTGCCTCATTTGGCCGTGTGACCTCTGTCTCTGGCTTACTCATTCATCCTCCCCTCCACCCCCAGCCTGACCCCCTTGGTGTGGAGTAGAGTAACTGATGTGCACTCATTAATGGTTTGTGGGATCGTGTCCACGGAGGGACGTGCGGATTTTGAAGTGGAGGGTAGTGACGTACACGACATATACTAGAAGTTCTGGGCAGACAATCAGCTGGAGGAGTGAGGCAGGGAGAAGGGGTGACTTCTGTTGCCTTAACACGTAATTGCTCAGTGTCTGGAATACGTGGGGATCTTTTTTTTTTTAAGTTGTTTTGCTTCCAGATGTGCACAAATGCATTTGGAGTATGGTGGGTGTGCACACAGCTTTCCCGTACGTACGACACCACAGCAGCGTCCCTGCTCGGCTCCATTTGCACGACTCCCGGTGCTTGTGGGTGTTGGGCACAAGAGTGTGACACACAGGGGGCCAGTGTCCCTGGAGGTGTGCTGCAGGGTGTGTTCACCGTGGCCTGCTTCTCCCTTCCGCTTTGGTGATGAATGAGTGTCCCCCGCAGCAGCGGGGACCGTGACTGTGCCTGCCCTCGTGCCTGGTGACGAGTTTCTCTAAGTGTGATGAACGTCTTCGATACGTTGTTGTAACTTTAATAAATGCTTTATTACCCTTTAATTCACCCTGCCCATGCCTTAATTTGGGGGACTGTTTATCTCAATGGGTAGAAATGGGTCTTGTGAAATCTTTGAATACACATTTCGGGAAAGTTTCTCTCTGGAAAGTTTCTAACAATATGGAAGGAGGGACTTTTGGGAGCTGCCCTGAAGGATCTTGCTGTGTTGTAGGGAGGCTCCCAGAATGTGGCACAGGCTTATACTGCTGGATGGAACCTGTTTTACTTAGTGGGGTTTCCAGTTTGAAGAGACCGTGCCCCTAAAGTGTTTGAAACCCATGGCTTTCAAGTAAGGTGACATCCCTACAGTGCTCTGCAGGGGGGAGGTGCTGGAGAACTGTGGGAAAAACCATGGTCTCTGGGCCCATGTTGTACGTGACTTATTTTGACAGCGGGAGGGATGAACCCAGGAATGGATGAACTAAATAAAGACATATCTCATATCTCAGTGATGCTCTAGCACGTTCTCTGTGTGTGTGATTTCAGATATTTTCTTCATTCTTCACCCCGACCCCCCCCCCCCCCCCCCCGCCCCCACCCCCCCCCCCCCCCACACAACCCTCCTGCTCTACTGGAAAGGTGGCTTGTCTCTGTCTCAAAACCAGCTCAATCTGTGTGGCAGAATTGCTAGTTTTCCTTCACTGTCCATTTTTTATCTGTGATAATAGAACCCACAGTTTGAGCTGGACACTTAAATTCCCAGAATAGTCTTCATTTTCCAGTCTCCTGTATGGTAGGTGTGGCTGTTTGCCAGAACTCCTTTCCGAAATTCTGTTAAAATAGGGAATTTCACTTGTTTAAAAAAAGTATAAATCCCTTAAGATGACTGGATGGCGACAAAATTTTGGAACCTCAAGAAAATAGATGAATGGTAACTACTACAGACACATCTGAGAAAACGACCTTGCAGGAAGTGAGCGTATCTGAGAATCTGACTTTACTGCCAAGCTCCCAAAGGCCCTGGGGTCGGCAGTTCCAGGGACCTTAGAAGTGGCCGTGAAAGAGGGTGACAGTGTGAGGACCGGCGGAGAGCCAGGTCACGGGACCGCCAGGACTCCCCGCTACACACGGTGGGATGCTTGTGCCTGCCCCGGCCCGGTGGGCCCTGAAGGGAGGTGTGCCGCATCCAGCCTTCCGTGTGTAAAGTCTGCAGCTGGGTAATCGGGCTCCTATCCTGTAGGCAGCAGCAGAGCAGAAAGAGACTTCTTGGGGAATCTCACCAGACTGATGGTGTAGAACCAGACCAAAATGGAGTCACTTATGTCAGGGACAAAATGTAGACCATCAGCGCAGGCGCGTAAAGGAAACTTAACCTTACAGGAATTGAAAGCTCTTCTTAGAAGTCAGCAGAGGACACCAGCCAGCCCCCAAACGCCGGGTCTGTTCACTCTCTCTCTGGACTTCTCCCCTCCCCCCCCCCCCCCACTCCCCGACTCCACTACCCTGATCCAAATAAGAAAGAAGACCACTAGGTAACCAATCAGCTGAAATAGCAAAACAACTTTTGTATGTGTCCTTTAGTCTGTGAGCAACTTGGAACTGATTGCTTTTGGAGCCTTGCATTACCTGGTTTGCAGGCCGAAAACCCTGCAATAAATTCATCTTTGTTTTTTTTAAAGGTTTATTTGTTTTTGAGAGAGCGTGCAAGTGGGGGAAGGGCAGAGAGAGAGGGGAACAGAGGATCTGAAGCAGGCTCTGCGCTGACAGCAGAGAGCCTGATGCGGGGCTTGAACCCTTGAACCGTGAGATCGTGACCTGAGCCGAAATCAAACATTTAACCGACTGAGCCATCCAGGTGCCCCTCGTCTTTATGTTTTAATTCATATGCAGGTATGTTTTTGACAAAGACCTAACATACCAGTACTGAATGTGAGCAAAGAAATGGTCACATGTCTTGCGGTGGATTCCAACAGATCAAGAGCATTCTGAGAACAAAGTCCAAATTTTCCAGATTACAGGAGCCAATGTAGTGCTAACACAATGGAAGACTCTTGACAGGACATCACTGAAATGTCCATACCGGAGAGAAAAGATGCTACAACTTTTGGAGGGAGTCAACAGGACACGTACAAAGTATCAGGTATCATGGTCCTCAGTTGCCACGTGGGACCGTAGAGGAATGTGGACCTTGACTTTCATAATTCTGGAGGGAATATTTTGAGCTGGCTTAAAAGTCAAGCTAAAGATTTAGTTTCTTTAAAAATTTATGTCTCACATACACCGCAGAAACCACTAGTTAATGTACTTTTCCTCCAAAATGAAGTAAACCAAGAGAGGAGAAAACATGGTATACAGGAAACGGACCCAACGCCAAGGCGCAAGGTGGAAGCTGGCACAGTGAAAGCTTCCAGGATGGTGGCTGTACATCAGAAGAGAAGGCATCCAGTCTCGATTAGATGTGAGCGAGCCCCAGAGATGTCTTAGTTATTAGACTGCTTCTCGCCTCTGAACGTACTTGTACAGGAGTTGGGATTCAGTTATTGACAAGTTCCTAGGAAACCAAGGGACATACTCCAAGGAAAAGAAAAGGGTGGGTGGGAAAGAAAAAGTGACCCCGGTAATACTAGCTGACTCAGCAGGGGTTAGTATTGACATACATGGCCCATTATAATAGGATCAACACTGAGTTTGAACCATACAGCCATAAAGCTCTGAAGAGGGTCAAGGGTGGGGAAGTGTGTGTGAGTGAAAGCTGTACATACGATCCTCATTTTCTGTGGGGAGAGGTGGAGGGGTGAAGCCTAAAAGAAAGGCTGATAGTGTGAGGTAAGAAAGTAACAGCCAAATGAACCCAGAGAGAGAAGGGGGAAAGTAAGAAAGAGCAGAAATTCATTAAAAAACAAAAACGAGAGGGCAGCAACCAAGCCAAAATATGCTTCTTTCTAAGTAAAATATACACACCTTCGGAAAGGCTAGTCAAGACAAAAAGGCATACAAATCCCTATTAAAAAGGGCAATGTTACGGATAATGTTGCTATCCATTAATACGGATATCATCAACGACTTTGTGATAAGAAAAGTGAAAATTTAGAGAACATGGACAAATTTCTGGAAAAATAGAACTTTCTATGGAGGTGCTCGGACAGTAACCACAGCCTCCACCGCTCTGCAGGAAGGGTCATTGGAGCACCTGCCTCCTAAGTCTTGGCGCGTTTCCTTTAAGAGGAAGCGAAGCCCCGCCCCGTGTGGAAATGTCATTTCCCGGCGCCCATTTTGGTGACGTCACACAGCGTCGGGCCAGTGAAAAGCCGGGAGGGTGTTCCCGTGCTCGCGGACTAGGAGGGGGCGGGGCCTCTGGTGCCGAACTCTCGGCGGTCGGGCGGGGTCTCGCGGTGCCGGTGAACCGTTGCGGAGAGGGCGGGCGGGGCGGGAGCCTTCAGGACCCGCTGCCCGCGGACGTGGCCCGGTGCCGGCCCCGGGAGGAGTGGGATCACCTCCCACCCTCCCGCCCCTCCGGACAAGGCTGGGAGCCCGCCGCGCGGTGATGCGACGGGGCTGGCTCCCTCGGGCGGGGTGTTTTGTCAGTGTCTCGGGGCGGGGCGGCCGGGCGGGTCCGGGCGAGGCCTGGCCGCGGGCAGAACCTTGCGTGTGCGGAGGCGTGCGAGCGAGGCTTCGGCCTCCGCGTGAACCAGCTCCGAAGCAGCTGCGGGGAGAGAGCCTGCGGAGGGGCCGCCGAGTCCGGGGGCCGGGGAGGACCGTCCCCGCCCGCGCCGGCTTCCACGCAGGAGCGGGGCGGCTGGGGCCGCCTTTCCCACGGGAAGGCACAGCAGACGCGAGCGGGCCGCCCGCAGCTAGCAGCACGGTTCCCACTGGAGAACAGCCTCGTGGGCGCAGCCAGTGTGGGAAGGCCGCATCCGGGGAAGGTGCGCGAGAGAATGGTCCCCGAAGCGCCGTAGTGCTGGCGCCTTAGCCACAGCTGAGCTCACTCAGCCAGCATCAGGATGTTCACACCGGAGAGATTGCCTTTGAAGGCGCAGAATGAATTGCTATAATGCAGCGCTGGGCAGTTCCCAGCCTAGAAAGCTGTTAGGAGTGCAGCGGATGTGGGAAAACCTGCCAAGGCCACATTTGCGCTGCACAAGAGCTTTGGAAGGATGACTAGTGTGAGAAAGCGTTAAGCTGCAGATCCGGCCGCCTTCACCTCTAGCAAATTCACACTGGAGGAAGACCTTATGAATGCAGAGGGGGACGAAGGCCTTGCACCAGAGTCTTCCTCATTCAGCACCAGAAAAGTCTCCACAAAGGCCTTCTGAGCGCAGCCAGCCAGTGTGAGACAACCTTCAGCCAAGGGCCTTACCTCGTTCAGCAGCACACTGGAGAAAGGCTTTAAGTGTGCAGGGAATGCGTTCTCCTTGTCGAGCATGACCCAATGCGCAGGAGAGAACCTCTGAGAATAGCCTCCGAGAGGATGCAATCGGTCGGAAGTTGAACGTCGTAGGGTTACACACCCACGCTGGCTATATTCCTGATGAGTGCCGGGTGTGTGGGAGGCTCTTCCGAGCTTCGATCACTTTCTGACCTGCGGGGACCCCAGCCAAAGTTCTTTCTCAGTGCCTGCGACAGAAGCCCCGTCACCAGACGCCCCGTCACCAGCTCTGCCAGCTGGGAGGGACTCATCTCACTGCTCTTCCCAGTCCCTGGGGACACTCAGAAGCAGCCTGAGGCCACCAGCGGACTTTATTCTCTGCTTGACTAGTTAGGATCTATGTGTGTCTCAGCTCTGGCGAGGAGGACCTCAGCTGGGCTCGTTTTGTGGCTTATAGGGATCGTTTACCTTTTTTTCAGAGATATTATTGGCCTCATAGGGCTCTTTGTTGGCTTCGTCCAGCTTCCAGGTCAAACTTCCCAAGGAACTGCCTTCCTCCCATTAATCTGCTGGGTGTGGAAATAAAAGCCTTATTGTTTAAGCCACCTTTTTTTTGGTCTGGGGGTTTCTGTTGACTGTGGGGTGGGTTGAGCGCAGAATTGGGGTCTGCAGCATTGAGGGGATGCGTGGTGGGGGAGAGTTGATGACAGGGAAGAACTCTCAGTCCGCTTTTGGCTTGCTTTGCATTGCCCGCCAAGACCTCCAGGGAATGACTGAAGGGCTTTGTGGGCTCAGTGCTGTGGCCTGGGTGTCAGGATTATTTTGGGGTCTGGAGGTCACCCTGAAGAGGTGGTTGGTGTGGCTGCCCATCCCCCAGTCCCCAGCAGTGCATCTCAGGCGGCCTGAGTTTGGTCTGTTGTACCCAGGGCATGTCCCACGTTTCCCAGCACTGCTGAGCTGGGAAGAAAGCTTCCCACGATCTACCTAGGAGCCATGACCCCTGAAGTCCAGAACCTAGGAGGCAGGTGTCCTTGACTGTGGGGCGTGCAGGGGCCATGTAGGAGCCATAATTAGTGCAGAAACACCAGGTGTAATAGGGAGTGGGGAAGACTGGCCCAGTTAGGAGGGATGTGCCCTTGTAAATGGGCATTTCTAGATGCTCTGGTAACTGTAGCTTCGCCAGAGGAGCGTGTGCAGAAATTCTCAGGATCTTCAGACCCGGATCTCCTATACCTATGCTCACCGTCCACATCTACAGGTATCCTCCACGTTTTGAAAGTTTGCATCAGTACCACTTCACTTTTACCATAGACCTGTGTTAGTGCCTATTCTTGCTGACTGAAAGAAATCTGAAGGGCATTTTCACTTCTGTGAAAAAGGTGAAAAGCAAAAGTAATGTTGAGCATGCATCGTGCAGTGAGCCATTACGGAGGCAGCGCGTACCCCGAGCGGTGAGAGCGGCCCCGCTAAGCTCCTTCCCCAGGAACCCGCGCTCGGCATCTCAGCACCGGGAGACCGTAGCTTTGAACTGTGTGAGCATCTGTGTTCTGTCTCGATTTATTTTGTGCATCTGTTAGCAAGATGTGTCCTGAGGTAATCAGAAAAGTCTAAAAGGTGCTTTTGGGGTCTGGGAACCCTCAAAAATCTTCCATATAAATGAATGGCCATAGTTTCTTTGCTTTGTGGTATTCCGGCTTACCGGAGGCGGCATAGGAATGCTTTACTTTTAGATCGTGGGGGAGGGGAAGGGGGGGTCTGTAGTGGTTGCATCCCACTCTAGGGCAGAGAAGGCCACTGGCTGGTCCACCTGCTGGAGTGCCAGAGAAATTTGCTGGGCAGCCGCCTAAGTGTAGGGGGTGAGATGGAACTTGGCGGGAAGCTAGCCGGGGCAGGCCGGGCTCCCTGGGAACGCCGCGAAGCTGCTGGGTGCTGCCTAAGCCAGCGTGTCACGTACCTGCCCAGTGCTGGGGCGTGGGGAGGAAGGAAGTGCAATGGAACTTTGAAGAGAAGCCCCTTCCTCCTCGCAGGACCCCCCTAGCGCCCTCTATTGACAAGTGGAGAATGGATTTGGGAAGGCTTGGATCCAGGTGGTGTAATTGAGGCCCCGGTGGCAGTGTTCTTCCGGGGACCCAGCCTCCCCTTCGGCCAGGGGCTGGAGGCCTGTACACTGAGTTAGTTCTAGGGACTGGCTGAGAGGCAGTCACAACCCACAGGTGAGACTCAAGTCAGGTTTTGGGCTACTGGATCTAAAGTGGTTTTTTTTTTTGTTTTGTTTTGTTTTTGCCATGTCTTATCATCAGTATTCTTTTCTAGAGGCGCCGCGTTCAGTTAACCACTGTCACAGATCCCTGTGGACTGTGGCACTCTGCTGACTGCTACATACCTGCCGTCCTCCGTGGCAGATGCAGCCCCCTGCCTTTGGCGGTCAAGTCCTGCCATGTGGCCTCTGCTCCTCCAGATCCCATCACCCCCGCTGAAGTGAGCCATCAGCCCATCCCAGTGGCAGTATCCCCTCCATCACACCTACCTGCCCAGGAGAGTAATCCCACAGCTTTTCAAGGATGCGGGTGCTCCTCTCACGAATGTATTTCTTAGTGCCCTCGTGAAGGGAGTATCTCCTGGGCCTTCTTGAAGTGTGTAGTTAGGAGATAAAGGTGCAGGTCTCACACGATAAATCCAGTCCGACATTCCTATCACCTTGTTCAATGGAGGCCGTTTTTGAGTTTAGGTTTCAGTTTTAAGCAACCAAATACGCTCTTAGAGCCACCTCCCGCTGCCCAAGTGAGAACCTTAAATCTGGACTCTAGTAACTTTACCATCATCAATAAATTTGGTCTGACCTGGTGTTATATTCCATCCGCTTTGTTCCGACACCCTTAGAATCCACACATGTTCCCCATATTTCTGCTGATATATACGAGCAAAGTCTTCCTTGTTTCTTCGGTGTGCAAACCGTTCTTCCTGGGGCATAGCGTGGACCCGTGTGTCCCTCTGAAGCACTCTGCACTTTGGGCCTAGATATGGGTCTGGTGGCAACAGAGGGTATTGTGGTGAATGAGTATCCCCTTTCCAGGCATCCCTTTTCCTTGGCAAGGTCGTCACAGGATTTTCAAGCAAAGGAAGATTAATCTTCTAAGACACCGTGGGGCAAACTTACTACTGATAAGAGAGGCACAGAGTGACTCAGGGTTTGTGATGGTCAGTTGCATCTGGGTCTGACCAGATGTCCCCTCTCCGAGTTTCAGGATCCTCTCCCAGTCAGTGTCCTGGCTTTCCCTTGAGAAAGGGAAATATCAGCCCTGGGACTACAAGGAGAAAGCTCCCTTTACAGCTGTCCTTGAAATTCTCTGGGTCTCACCATGACTCGTCACCTTCTCTGTGTGAGCACTCATGCACTCAAGAGGCGGTCCCACATCAAGTTTCTGTAGTCGTCATTACTTCCATAAAACAACAAATTCAGCAGCCACTGGGGCTCCAAGGCACTTGCTTTGGTCAGGATTGCAATCAGCCGGAGGCCAGAACTTGATTAACTCAAAAAAAACACAAGCTACTCTTGGGCGTCTGGGTGGCTCAGTCGGTTGAACGTCGGACTTCGGCTCAGGTCATGGTCTCTCGGTCTGTGAGTTCGAGCCCCGTGTCGGGCTCTGTGCCGACAGCTCAGAGCCTGGAGCCTGCTTCGGGTTCTGTGTCTCCCTCTCTCTCTGCCCCTCCCCTGCTCATCCTCTGTCTCTCTCGCTCAAAAATAAACTTAAAAAAATTAAAAACAAATACAAACTACTCTTAATGAAAAGATTGATTTTATTTTTTTGCCATCAAATAATCATACATTTTATAAATTACATTTTATGTCTACACTTTTGTCTTACACCAGTGCATGCCATGGGTTACTAGCATCGCATTTCCCACAGGTAGTGAGTTCAACCACGTATATCTAAGATTAAGAGTACAAATTAATCCCCAGGTCCCACCCATGCACGTCTATCCCTTGGGAAACTCCCGGTACCAGTGTTGTGCCCGTCAGGGTCCAGTCCAGTCCAGTCCAGAGTAACCACACCACAATCTGAACAAAGCAGGTGTGATGTGAAGAATATTGACTATTTCTGGGGATCTAACTACTATGTGGAGATGCCAGAGGGTTCCAAGGAACACCCTGAGGGAGAGTAACAAGGAAGGAAGAATGTGGAGGGGAGGACTCCCTCCCTAAGGCGTGGGGATTGAGACCTTGTTGGAGATGGTGCCGGTTCAGCTCAGCAGACTGGAGAGGAATGTGTTGGCTTGATCTGGACTGGAGTTGGTCCATGTTTGTTGGGGAAGACTGGTGGGCAAGAACTCCGAGCAAGCAGAAGCTAGACCCCGCCTTCCCGGTCCCGCTCCCCTCGCCCCCACCTTTGGGAGGTCTACACCGATCACCTGGAAACTGCCCCTGGGGAAGGGGGGTACCACCAGACTTGCCGAGGAGCCTGCTGGGGCGCTGCTGGCAAGCCCTCCATGGGGTGTCGTTGAACTCTCCAGAAGGTGGCTGGGCCACCTGCAGAAGCTGCAGGAAGCTGCCTGCGGTGGGTGCCGCTGACCTGTCCTCGGGGAAGCCGTCTCGGGTGTCCCGACACTCCCGGGAGGCGGGCTTCCCTGGGTGCGCCGACTCCAGCCGGGCCCGGGGAGCAGGGAGGAAGGCCAGCCCTCCTCCAGCGTCCCTCCAGCCCCCTCTACCGGCAGAGCCTGGCTCGGCGGCCGCCGGCGCCGGAGAGACGCCGCGGTCTCGGAGGCCGGCTGCGAAAGGGAGTTCGAGCTGATGGGAGGGAGGCAGTGCGTTTACACAACCCTGGCACGACTAAACTCGTTTTGCGAAGTTCGCATAGGTTGATGACAGAACCCAGCAGATGCGGGAGGGAAAAGGCACCCTGGCCTAGCTCAGGCACAGAGGCGAGATCCGAAAGGAAATCCGGCGAACTGGGTTAGCGACATGGAAAGTAGGATGCGTTAAGCCCCCCTTGGGTTTGTATCCGCAGCCGCTAGCTCTGCGCCAGAGTTCGTGCTCCCTCCCCAGGCGCCTGCTCCCTGGACGAAGACGAAGGCGGGCTCCGCGGTTTAGCAGACAGCTGGGGGCGGGAAGGGGCGGGGAGGGGAGAGTATAGCCTAGTGCGGGAGTGGGGGGGGGGCTTCCTGCCAATCAGGAACCTCCACCTGGGGTTGTTACACACTTCTAATTGCTGTTAATGTTTATATACTTGAGAGAGAGAGAGAGAGAGAGAGAGAGAGAGAGAGAGAACAAGTCGGGGAGGGGCAGAGAGAGGAGACACAGAATCCAAAGCAGGCCGAGCTGTCAGCACAGAGCCTGTCGCTGGGCTCGAACTCTGGAACCGCGAGATCATGACCTGAACTGAAGTTGGATGCCTAAGCGACCGAGTCCCCCAGAAGCCCCTAAACTTCTCATTTTTGAGGCAGTACACATTTTGGGGGGTGTGTTTGTGTTTTGGCCTTCCTTAATAATGTTTACATTATACAATAAATTATATATCTGATATTTACAGATTAAGGGGTGAAATCATATGATTGTATTAGTAGATGTAGAAAAAGTGTTTTAAAAAAAAACCTTGGCAACTGGGAATGGAAGCAGGTGTCCCTGCTGTGGCACAGGGTACTTGGAGGAAACCTATGACGAGCATTCTGGCAATGGTGACAAATGTAGGGCTTCGAGTTGGGTGCACTGAGGCAATTCACGAGAAAAACAAATAAATAAATAGCATAAGAATCAGAACGTTGAAAGCAAAACTTGTTATTTGACAACATGAATACAGAAAATCCTCAACAAGTCAACGTGTATGCTTGTGCTTGATTTCTGGTAAAATGGGCCTCACTTGGGAGGCTCAGTGGGTGGCAGGGGTAGAGAGGCTGGGCTGGCTCTGACCTTGCTGGTTTCACAGAAGGAACTGAGCGGTCAGCGGAGTCCGGCTCAGCCTGGTTCTTTTCTTTCAGCACTTGGCAAATACTGTGCCTCGTCATTCTGGTCTCCGTGGTTTTTGATGACAAATCATGTCATTTAAATTGCTTTTCTTATATAGGTATGATGTTTCTGGGGGCGCTTGGCTGGCTCAGGTGGAAGAGCCTGTGACTCTTGATCTTGGGGTCGTGAGTTCGAGCCCCACGTCGGGGTGTAGAGATTACTTCAATAATAAATAAATAAATAAATAAATAAATAAATAAATAATAAGATGTTTTTCTCTTGTTCCTTTCAAGGTGTTTTCTTTGTCCTTAGCTTCGAGGAGTCTTATGACGTGTCTCAGTGCAGATGTCTTTAGGTTTACTCTTCCTGGTGTTTGCTTTGCTTCTTGTCTCTGTGTGTGTATGTGTGTGTGTCTTCCCCTTCCCAGGATTCTGATGACATGAGTGTCAGATCTTACATCATCATCCCCACAGGTCCCTGAGACTCTGTGAATTTTTGTTGCCAGCCTACTTTTCCTGTGATGTTCAGACTGGAAATTTCTGCTGTTCCAGTTTACAAGTCTCTCCTCTGCCTTCTCTGCTCTGCCAGGGAGCCTTCCAGTGAGTTTTAAAAAAAAGCATTGGTTACGGTATTTTTTCAGTTATAAAATGTGCATTAGCTTCTCCACGTCTTCTGTTTCTTTGCTGAGGCTTCTGTTTTTTCATTGATTTCCAGTGTGTTTGTAATTGCTTGTTGAAGCATTATTATGATGGCTGCTTCAGAATCCTTGCCGGGTACTTCCTGTGCGCGTCAGCTTGGTGTTGGCATCTGCTGACCGTCTTTTCTCATTCAAGTTGAGAGTTTCCTGTTTCTTGGAATGATGAGTGATTTTTGGTTGTATCCTGAACATTTTGGGTATTTGGGGTTTTATTTCAAATAAAACCTGCCTTAGCAGGTAACCCCTGATACCTCGTCGCTGGGAGGAGTTACTGTCAGGTGGGGTTGAAGTCCAGGTTCCCCTCTGGCCTCTGTTGACACCCTGGGGGGTGGAGAGGATGCCTCCCCAGAAGCTGTAGGGGTGTGGGTGGCAGGGTGGTCTCCTCATTACCACTGGGCAGTGTTGAAAGTCCTGACTCTCCCCCAGGCTTCCTCTGACACCACTGTGGTGTGTGAGTGAGTGTGTGTGTGTGTGTGTGTGTGTGTGTGTGTGCCTGCCTGTGTGTGCATGTGTGTGTGTCCGTCTGTCTATGCTGATTTCCTTTGGACTAGGTTTATATCATGACACATCAGCCATCTCAGGGGAAGCCCCAAACCCAGTGCTCCCTTGTCACTGATACTTAGAAGGACCTTAGATTTCAAACATTTTCTTAATCTCTACAGAAAATGGGACGAAAACCAAAAGCACTAGGTTTACGGAGCCAGGAGGGACAAGCAGAAGGCCCCTGGGCGGTGGGGACAGTGTTAGAGTCCTGTAGGGTCTTCCTGCTGAAGGAGACAAGTACACCTTCCCTAACGTGAGTCTTCCTGTGGACACAGAACCTACTTGAAGGCCTTGGAGGGCTCTGGGTCTGCTGCCAGCTGGGCCTCTCGCCTTGGGCAGGGTATCCGTGCTCTGGCTCTGATTTTCCTTACCTACAAAATCACAGGGAGGAATAGTCTCTGGTGAATAACCAAGTATCTTTGGCATTTCCCATTCTTGTCCGTGATGGCAGCATCGAAACGAAGGATGCCTCAGAGGAGTGTGGAGATTGGATTTGCCCATGACTGCGCATGGGGAGTTTGTGTGGGGGTTCCAATCCAGGGTAATGAACAGTGGAACAGAACGAAGCCTTGGGGATCAGTACATCATCGGGGCATCACCCATGTCTGGTTTGCCTCTAGAAACAAGCAGCGTTTCCCCCCCAAAGGCCCTTCAAATCTAAATCGGCTTTACAAGTGTGGCACTGCCCGTTGTGGGGCATCTTGGGGATGAGGACCCTCGGGAGGGCCCACACTTGGGTCTTTAGTCTGGGCCCTGACCTTATCTTGGGCAGGCCCAGAGAAGAGGCAGTGGTCCTGAGGCATGTCACAGACCCAGAGCCGGCGCCATGGGTCCAGAGTCAGTGGGAAGCATGAATAGGCTGCCTGGTGAAAGACAGTGATGACAAAGGTCCCGGTCACTTACTGTCCTGGGTGTGAGATGCCTGCACATACAGTCTCCACGGTCTCCGTTGGTGCAGGGATCAGCCTAGCCACCCCCCACCCCCCACCCCGGGCTTCCACTTCGGATGTGCTGTCAGCGTGGCAGAACTGGTCCGTTTGGGACACACGTGATCACCATCCTGGGGTCAGTTTAGCAAGTGCATTGAACCCAGGGCAGAGCCACAAAAGGGACGGCTTCCAGAGCCCTGGGGACGTGGGACCCTCAGGGCTTCTGGTGGAGGAACTCTGAATGGGCACAATGCAAGCTTGTACTTCTGGCGAGAAAGGATAGTGTGGCAGCAATCAGCCCTGTGAGAGTGGATCGGAGTTCCTCCAGGGTTTGTACCTGCCGCGGCAGGGGAGGGGGCAGGGGAGGGGGGCTGAGCAGACTGGGGCCATGGACCAGAACGCTGGAGAGTGACAGCTTCAGCTGCTCCACCCGCTGCATTGAATACGGACCTCAGCCGGGGCTCCAGCAAGTTAAAGGTGGCCCTCACCCCGAGTTTTATTGTTCAGTGTTTGGTCTTTACTGTGTAACTTGGCCTGAGGTGGGACTGAGAAAATGCATTGCCTTATTTCACCCTTGACATTTTTATTGCAGGGAATTTTCAAACCTGTGGGAAAGACTGTTCAGGCTGCTTCCTTGGGAATTATTTAGAGAGAGACAGGTTAGCTACTGAATGCAGGGAGAGAGGAAAGGAGCGAGGGAGAAAGAGAACACGCAGGAGGGAAGGAATTTCAAAGTAAGGAACGCCTCATCACGGCATTTTTCTTGTCTGCTTGTTCTTACTGTCATAATTTTCTTTTTTAAAAAAATTTTGTTTTTCAACGTTTATTTATTTTTGGGACAGAGAGAGACAGAGCATGAACGGGGGAGGGGCAGAGAGAGAGGGAGACACAGAATCGGAACCAGGCTCCAGGCTCTGAGCCATCAGCCCAGAGCCCGACGCGGGGCTCAAACCCACGGACCGCGAGATCGTGACCTGGCTGAAGTCGGACGCTTAACCGACTGCGCCACCCAGGCGCCCCTGTCATAATTTTCTAAGTGAGCTCCACTTGCCGGCTAGTTTTTTTTCTCTCCATTAATCGGATGTGTACTGAGCCTTCAGTGAGAGGGACCTGTCCCCAGCTCTGTGACCTTGGCCATTTCTCTTCTCTGGGGGAAGAGAAGTCTCTTCATGTGCGGGGAGCGGGGTGGGGGGGGGCGGGGAGACCAAGAACATCCTCCACTGCTTAGGCTTATTTCAAGGGTTAAATGAACCTGAGCAGGGGATAGCTAGGGAAGGAGCACTGTTTAATGAGGCAGGTATTAAAGTAGTGGGGGAAAGGGCTCCCCAGGAGAAGCCACACCTAGCCCAAATCTGGGAGTTTACTAGGAGAAGGGGCAGGTCTGAGGGTGGAGGGAGAGGGGGATCTTGTGCAGAGGTCCGTGGAGGAGGGGCGCCGCGCCACCCCAGGGGCTGAGAGGAGGCAGGCCAGTGAGGCTGGAGGGAGAGGGGAGTGAGGGGGCTGGAGAGGCCAGCAGGTGGAGATCGTGGGTGTGCACCAGGCCAGGTGAGCACTCTGGCCCTCATCCCAACAGCCTCAGGAAGCCACCTCACGGTTTTAAGTAGGGAAAGTCTCAATGGGACGTGCGTCTTGAAAAGCTCTACTGGCCACAAGAGCCAGTCTTGGTGTCTAGGGGAAGCCAACGATTTGGCTCTTTCCTGAGGCCAGCTGGGACGCTGCAGCTTGGACGGTGTGGTGGTCGGTGGGGTAGGAGAGCGGAATGGAGAAAAGCGCGCTGATGTTAGGATTGTTTAGGGAGTTGGACCTTCTGGTCTTGGTGGCTGATCAGGTCATGAGTGCAGAGGAGGGGGAGGGTATCAAGGTGTCACAACTGCCTAGATATGAGCTTTTCTGTCACATTCACTGATGTGGATGCTATTAGATGAGACTTGGTCTTGGAAATGTTCCGTTGAGGTATCTTTGAGGCCTCCTAGTGAAAAATATGGAACGGGTATAGTTGGATGTACAATTTTAGAGTTTAGGTTTGAGATGCGGCCCCTGACTGAGTCACCAGGCACCCTGTATACTTTGCTTTTAAAGTCATGTATCGAGTTCTATTTTTTTAAAAATGTTATTTTCCTCTTTTCTTTTTTCAATAAGTCTCATTTATATATGATAAAATGTATCAATCCCATGTTTAGCCTGATGATTTGTTACACACACACACACACACACACGCACACCCACCCACCTCTATCTCTACCTCAATCTCTATCTCTGTCTCATCTTTATCTATATTCATATTGAAATAATAATCACCTGTATCAGGATATTTTAAGTTCCTAGCACCCCAAAGTCTCCATCATATCCCTTGCATATGATATTTCCCCCAAAGATAACCATTTTTTGACCTCTATCTCCATGGATTACTTTTGTCTGTCTTTGAATCTCCTATAAATGGGTCCCGTATTATGTAATTTTATGCCTGAGTTGTTTACTAGCATTATGGCTGAATTTATCTATATTGTTTTGTATAGCAGTTTTCTAATTGGTATGTAGAAATCCAATATATGAATATGCTATGTTTTCATTTGTTTATTCTACCGGTGATGGATATTTGAACCGTTTCTATGTTATTATTCTCTTGTGACTTTTCCTCCTGATCCTGTGTCCAGTGTGTCTGGTAATTTTTGATTGCATGTTGGGCATTGTACCAGAAATTGATGCAGTTCTGAATGACATTATCTTCCTTTAGAGAGGGTTTACTTTGGTTTATGACAGGCAGTTAGATCAGGGGTAGACTGACTTAATGTAATGAGATGGTGAAGTGATTTGAGGTGGTTTTAGTCTTCGCAAGGCCAAGTCTATTTCTGGATTGTCTTTGTTCACAGCTGTGCTCCTTGATGCGCCCTGAACTCCAACGACTCCACAGCATAGTGGGGGTTGCCTGAAGCTCTGCTTGGCTTTTTGGACTCTTGACTTGCTGTCTCCAGGACCTGTCAGCCTGTGGGCTATGGTCACAAATCAGGAATCACTTTGAGGAGATCACACTCTTTGGTGAAGAGTGTTGGGCTCACCTCTGTGCATTCTCCTTGTTTCCTAAAGTCCTCACGTTTTGGCTGACTTGCTGCCTTGAACTCCAGCTTTTTGTTTCTCTCTCTCAGACCTGTGAGACTGACAGAAATCTGCTTCTCTCACAGCCGCTTTCTGCTCGGCTTCCAGTCCTCTCCAATCCATGCTGCTGATGAATGGTCAAACACCTGGAGGGTGGGAGCGGCACTCGGTGTCAGACTCACGTCGGTCAGTTTTCTTCTCCCTGGGATCTTTGTGTTTCATCCAGCGTTTCTTGTTATTGTTGGCGGGGAGTTTGGTCTGATATGAGCTTTTCTGTCACGATCGGGCAGATTGATGAAATAATTCCAGACCGCTTGTTTCAGCAGCAGCTCGCCTTTTATCAGATGAGTTTTAAACTTGATTTCCGTGACTGTCCCATGAAGTAGTCAGCAGAGTTATTGTTGCTGCCTTACAGAGGGGGGACACTGAGGCCCAGAGGGCTAACGCGGTTGAGGGGGTCTCTATAGTTAATGTGTGGTGGGCCATCTTTAACCCTTACTCAACACTTGAGGCCCTCGTGCGCCATACCTGACACCATTTAACAGAACCCAAACTGTGCTCAGGGAACAGGAAACGACGGTAACCGAAGAAGGGGAACCTGGTGGGTGGTGGTTCAGTCACTGAGTTAAAAGGAAGGTACTCAGTGAAACACGAGTGAAATCCTCTATAAACAAATGCCATGTGGATGCAATTATTTTCACCCTAAGCGACTGGAAAGTCCCGGCAGCAAATAAACCCACTCCATGTGCGGTGAATGGGGCCATCACCACCTCCCGTGAGCAGAGGTGCTGAGGAGCGGAGCCGGAGACGCCAGCCCAAGTCGAATGGAGGTTCGGGGACTGCTGGGCGCCCTCTGCTGGCTGGCTGCTTTGGGGTGGCCTCTTCAGAAGCCAAGGGCCGCATTGCAGGGTGAATCGTGGGCTTTCCTTGGCAGGTGTTGGTAGTTGGCACACCGATTTCACGAGCAGAGTACCGTTTGTGCATTTTCCTGAGAGAAGTGCCAACCCACCGGGGAGGGGGTGGGGGCTCTGCGAGGGCCTGGTGCCCCTGAGCCCCGGAGCCTGCTCTGAGCCACCCCGAGCTCCTCTAGGGAAAGGGAAGGACCCCCCTTACTGTCTGTGTGTGCCGTGAGGGGAAGTAAAGCCCCTCGGGTGGCTTCCCGGGAGCCCTCTGAGCTTTGGGTATTCCAGTGTGGCATGCAGCACAGTCGAGGGGGTCTGGAGGCTGAAACGGGGCTGGCCCCCGGGGAGTGTTGGAAGAAAGCACGAGAGAACGGCTGGACAGCTCTTCTCTGCTATGACTGCCTGATAGGACCCAGGCTCTTCTGTCCGTCTCTCACATTTGCCGACCATCGGGTTCTCAGGACAGGTGGCACCGGGTCCCCTAGTCACCCCGCCACACCTGGAGTCCCCTTGGCTCTGGGCTCCCGCGAGTCTGTGCGCAGTCCCCTGGGAAGCCCTCCTTCCGCACATGGTACTGAGGCCACCGGGGACCCTGCGAGGGAGACCGGGGTGCCACTTTGCTCTCAGACCCTCACTCTTCAACCCCCCTCACATGAGCACTCCGGGCCCCTCCAGGGAGCCAGGGAGCTGCAAGTGTTTCTAGCGGGCATAGTTCCAGGGGTCACGCCTCCACGCCAGGCTCCTGGGCGAGGGTGTGCCGTGCTCCGTGTTCCTCCAGCCGCACTGGGCCTCCTTCTCCTCGGTGCTTTGTGTCCTTTCAAGTAGCTGCGTCTTCTCCAGTCACGTCTTCTCATGGACCGAAGCGTGTTCCTCAACACTCGTGTGTTCAAGTCCCAGCCCCCGAGGTGACTGTATGTGGAGACCGCGCTTCTCGGGAGGTGATGGAGGCTAAAAGAGGCCACGCGGGCGGAGCGCTGGTGTCCTCAGAGGAAGAGGAGGACGCACCGGAGGCCAGGGCTCTCCCAGCGTCTCCCTCAGGAAGGCCGTGTGGGCGCAGCAGGAGGGGGACGGTCCACCATTCGGGAAGAGGCCTCACCAGCAACTAGCCCTAACGGCCCCTCGTCGTGGACATCTGGCTGCCAGGGCTGCGGGAGGATACATTTCTGGGGCCAAAGCCCCCCAGCCTGTGGTCCTTCGTGACCGCAGCCTGAGCTGACTCATACAGCTGCCCTTTACGACTCACTGCAGCCTGAAAAATACGATTTCTCCCACCTCCCCCGACTGGCTTCTTAAAGACATTTTTTAATGTTTATTTATTTGGAGAGAGAGAGAGAGAGAGAGAGAGCGAGAGCAAGTGAACAGGACAGAGGCAGTGAGAGAGGGAGAGAATCCCAAGCAGGCTCCACATCGTCGGTGCAGAGCCTGACACGGGGCTCAAACTCACGAACCCATGAGATCATGGCCTGAGCCGAGATCGGGGTCAGACGCTTAGCTGACTGGGCCACCCGGGCGCCCCTCTCAAAGGTAATTGTTATCTAAGGAAGCACATCAAGTCCACGAAAGCTCTCAAGTTCCGCAGACTGAGGCTCAGCTGTGTGTGTGTGTGTGTGTGTGTTTGACGTCTGGTTATGGTTAGTGACTGAGGCTTTGGTCTTGTTTGGAACTGCAGGTGTGGGGGCTGCACTGCTCCCTCACTGGGAAGGGCCGACAGCCACCTGGTCTCATGCAGTCACCTTTCTGCGGGCGGGAAGTGCTCACCACCAGCGCAGGCAGCGGAAAGTCCAGGGAGGCGGGATGCTTGCGGACACTGCTTTCTGGGCCGGGACTGACCTACAGTGGGCTGAATCCCGTCCTGTCCTACCCCTACTACCCGCGGATGTGGCCTGATTTGGACCTGGAGTCTTTGCAGGCGTAAATATGTTAAGATGAGGTCCTACTGGAGTGTGACCCTAAAGAGCGACCCTAAATCCCAAGACCGGTGTCCTTGGAAGAGGAAGGAGGGGAGGTTTGGGTGCGGAGACTTGAAGGAGACCCGGAGGGACGGCAGCCTGGCCGAGACGCGGGCAGAGGCGGCCTGACGCGGCCTCGGAGGAACGAGGAAACCTGTGTTGCCGGTGCCCCCACAGGCTGGAGGGAGGCTTGCCAGGGATTCTCCCTCAGAGCCTCCAGAAGGATCCCGCTCTGCCCCTGCCTCCCCCTTGGGCTTCGGGCCTCCTGAGCTGCGAGGGAATACAGCTCTGTGGCGTTAAACCCCCCAGTCTGTGGTTCTGTGTTAGAGCAGCTGCAGGAAATGGACCCATTCCACCAGCCTTTCTGGAGCCCCAGTCAAGTGGCAGCCACTGCTCTTGGTGCCCCGTGAATAGGGTGACCTGGTCCCGCCCCGCTGGGACCTTCAGCCCTGTGACCCAAGAAAAGGATGGCAGAGTATCTCACCGGTTGTCGTGTGGGCCCCAGAGGAGGGATTCCAGCTTATTTGGTGATGTGCCCTGGGGCTTGGGGCTCTCGTGGGGAGAGGATGTTCCCAGAACAGTCTCGTAGATTGGGGATGGGGGAGGGTAGACAGATGGGGGCCTGTGCCGAGGCCCCGAAGGGTGAAAGGGCATGGTTTAAAGTTCAGGTTTAATGAGCACCCTGGACATGGTCTGAATCAGCTTTCTAAGGGCACAGGCTCCCCAGGTGCAGCAGGGAGGCGGGGCTGGTGTGCGCGTGCGCGCGCGCGCGCAGGGCCCTCCCGCCGGCCTCCCCCAGCTGCACCTCCGCGCTGGGGTCCAGCCGCACATTCCAGAAGTTACTTTGATTAGCCTCACCTTTGGCCTACATGGCCGGAGGCCTGAGGTGGAGTCCACATTCTTATACCGTGTTTAGAATTATTCAAAAGCAGGAGAGGCCGCCCTTTGATCATACTTTGAGCCTCTTACTCTGTTCTGGCAATCGTCAGTCTTGACAAAGTTCCCCTCCTTCCCGCGCGCTCCCTCCCTCCCCCAGGTCAGCTGTCACCGCCCCCCCCCCCCAAAGTCCTGGGTGGAGGGCGAGTGACCTCAGCCCACGTGGCTCCTTCCACAGCCTCTCTGCTGTCGGGCCTCGCCCTGGCCCTGGCGCCCGCACACCAAGAACCCTAACTCCCCCTTGCACGGACTCCCCTTCGGCAGGGCCTGTCCCCCAGGGGCGGCAGTCAGGATGGCTCTGGTTCCTCTCAAAGGGAAAATGCACCAATTGCCAGCAGCATTTTATAGACGGACACAGAGAAAAGGAATTCCTCTGCCTCAGGGTTGCCGCCCCGTCAGAATGGCCTGCCCCCCCCCCCCCCCCCAGGGGCTGCTCCAGCCCCAGCGTTGTGTGTCAGTCCTGGAGCCCTGGAATGTTCTCTGAGTCCAACAACTAGTTTTTGTTTCTCTGCCTCTGCTCTCTGCGGAGCCAGGAGGGATGTGAATCATGAAGGAATGGAAGTTTTCTTCAGCGACCTTGACCACGGGCTTTGTGGATGGCTCTGGCTGGGCGGCTGGATGTGTCAGCCCCTCCACCGTGCTCTCACCGCCTGATGTCTTGCTTCAAGTGACGTTCTCCACGTTCTCAGACTCCTCCCACGGCACCCGGGGATTTGGAAAACGGGCTGTCTCGTGGGACCCAAATGACAGCGGTGTGGTGTGGCCAGGCTCTCCGAGCCGCTCTCGCCGGGCAGAGGCTGGCTGGGCTCCCCGCGGCCTCCCGGGAAGCACGAATGGAGTGTAGACCTGCCTGGCATCCGTCTTGGGCCCTGTGCTCACAACACGTGGCCAGTAGGCCCTGGCCTCGCCGCCCTCAGCAAGTGTTCCCGCTCAGGTGCCTCGACTCATGTGCACCTGCCCTGAGATGTTTATTCATTGGTACCTCGGGGAAGTTGGCTTTCTGTGGTGTGTGTGTGTGTGTGTGTGTGTGTGTGTGTGTGTGTGTGTGTCTGTTTTATAAAGAAAGCGAAAGTGCTTTTGAAGAAAGTAGCTGAACATTACTTGTGTGCTTCCAGAGCAGTGGTTCTTAACTGGGGTGACTTTGCCCCCATGGGACAACGGCCATGGCCCGGGGCATTTTTAGTGACCACATGCAAAAGGGCTGCGTCCCATGGATAGGGAACAGAGATGCTGCTCAACAGCCGGCAGAGTACAGCCCCCCCCCCCCCCCAACACAGCGTGACCAAGCCCAAAATGTCAGCAGTGTTGCTCTGGAGAGCATGGTCTGCGGCCAGATGTGCCAGAAACAGGCAGTCGGGGACGTGGAAGGTGTCTGCTTTTTTCTCCTCTGTGTGTCTCTAAACAACAGGTGGGTCCTGTTGGAGATCTCATTGGCCGGAAGTGCATAGCCACGCTAGGAGGGCACACAGACCGAGGGCACACAGACCGCGATGGCTGACACCACGTGTGGAGTGTTGGCAACAGAGGAAGCTCGCCCGACTGCTGGTGGCCCGGGCTTTTCCTGGGGTCATGTTAGAAATAAGCCCATCGACCCGTGAGAAGGAAGAGAGATGGTTCCTTATCAGAAAGGCCAAATAAAAGCTGTGCTCTCCGGTTAACCCTAGGTTTACAAATAAGTACGGACTCCCCTTCCCCACAATGGAGTCCCAAACCTTTAGACACGTCACTTCCTGGTTCTTCTTACCCGCTCCGCTCTGTTTCGCGGGCTTATTTTTCACGGGCTTTGCAATGAGCATGCGCCAAAGAACTGAAGTCTCTGTGTCACCTCAGGGAAAGTACATTTGTTCCAATCAGATGACTTTTTGACCTTACATGGGCATAGGCGACTTCCTGGTGAGGCTGTAACCTCTGTAGTACTCAGACAATGAGGGGCCAGGGGAGGGACTTCCGTGCTAGGAGATAAGCTGCCTGCTGTAAATTGGGCCAGTGTGCTTAGTCCCAATCAAAGGAGGAAGGCGGAAACTCAGCGCACAGTGAAGGGAGGCTTTAATCAATGTTCTTGCAAGAGGGAGGGTCTGAGGGGCAGGCACGCTGGGGGAGGTTACAGCAGACAATTTATCTCCTAGCGTGAAGTCCCTCCCCTGGTTCCTCATTGGCTGAGCACTACAAAGGTAAGTCCCTCCCCTGGTTCCTCATTGGCTGAGCACGACAGAGGTCCCAGCCTCACCCGGAAGTCACCTGTGCCCACAATATGCAGCGGGGAAGAAGAACCAGGAAGTGACGCGTCTAAGGGTTTGGGACTCCATTGTGGGGAGGGTTCGTACACATTTCCAACGGGTTGTAAACCTACTGTTAACTGGACAGCTTTTGTTTGGTCTTTCTGAAAATGAATCATCTCCCTTCCTTCTCACAGTCAGTCACGTAGGCATACAGTGCCCGTGTGACTGACCTCAGGCACTCAGACTCCAGCCCCCAGAGCAAAGACATGTGTTCACCATTAACTACACTGTTGGCACAAACTGTCTGGTCACCCTGGCACCAGCTCTGAGTCCTTCTGCTGCACACTCGTCTTTCATCTCCCTGTCCCTGAAAACGTGTCTGCAGAACCTGTCATCGATCCAGCCTGGATGCTTCAAGATTTAGCTCCCTGTCAGCTTGCCTCTAAAAGTTCAGATTCTTTTTGTTCCCCTGGTCCCTATTTGCTGTCTGCATTCCAACGTTTTTGAAACTGGTCCCACAGGCAAAAAGTGGGACCTCTCTGATGGCAAGGCAGTGACCCCTTTGAACACAAGCCAGCTGGTGGTTGGGAGACCCTGTACCTTGTCTTTTTCCCAGAAAGGAAACCCTGTGCCCTATAGTTACCCATGTTCCAGGACCCCCTCTCTTCATGATTACTCTGGAATCCCTTTAAGACACCTGTGCCCCACATGTCGTCCTTCCTCCTCTTGGTGATGGGGAAGACTCTTGTTCATTCTTCATTCTTGTTCTTCTTTTGGATTATAGGTCCACCTTGGTAGCACCTGCACAGGGAATACTCAGTCTGACTCTGCCCTGATCCCCGACACTGGCTTCAGCTGAGGGGTCTCTGAACATACACTGCCAGGACAGCCCTGATGAGGCCAGATAGCAACTTCTAGCAGTGACTGGTTAATGGAAGGCTCACACAGGTAGAGGTGATGATAGGAGCTCAAACCTCCTTTGGAAGGTTCCCCAGTCATTCCCCAGACAGGCCAGCCCTTCAGAGCAGAGAGCAGTTTCAAGTGACTCCATTATGCTTTCCAGGTGACATTCAGCAAGAAGCATGTGGCTTCCCATCTGGTTGCAAGAGGTGGTAGAAAGGATATCCCCCTGCCAGGAAAGGGGGGGGTGGTCAGCCCAGCCATGTGGTCCGCTTCTCCCAGTGGACAGGGGCCAATGAGCCCCTTGGGTGCAGATTTTAACCCTCAGTGCAGTGTGGGTGGGGCACTGGTGCCCTGGATGCTATGTTTCAGACAGGGCTGACCGGGTCCCTCTCTGCTAAGCAGAATGACGTATAGGAACTTACCTTTCTTTGTGTCCCTTTACTCCATTTATGATCTCCCTCTTTTAAATATTTACTCTCCATATATTTAGAACCACATCACACAGTGTTACAATTTTTTTTTTTTTTTTGAGAGAGAGAGAGAGAGTGTGTGCCATGCCCAGTGTGGAGCCTGACTTGGGGCTCAGTCCCATGACGCTGAGGATCATGACCTGAACCAAAATCAAGAGTCAGATGCTTAACCGACCGAGCCACCCAGGTGTCCCACACAGTGTTATAATTGTAAACATCAAACATAATCTCGAAAGCTTAGAAGGAGAAGGAAAGCCTCTGGTAGTTCTCCATGTCTTTTTCTTTTCTTAAAAAAAATTTTTTTTAATGTTTATTTTTTTTTGAGAGAGAGAGACAGAGTATGAGTGGGGGAGGGGCAGAGAGAGAGGGAGACACAGAACCTGAAGCAGGCTCCAGGCTCTGAGCTGACAGCACAGAGCCTGACATGGGGCTTCAACTCACGGACCATGAAATCATGACCTGAGCCAAAGACGGACACTTAGCCGGCTGAGCCACCCCAGGCACCCCTCTCCGTGTCTTTTTCTTATGTGTATTTTTCCTTCTTTCTGATGTCCCTGATTCCTTCTACTGTTTGCTTTCTGCTCAGAAAGCTTCATAAGTCATCCTTTAGGACACATCTGCTGGCTCTCCTTCACCTGAGAATGTCTTGATTCCCCTTCATTCTGGAAGAGTATTTACCCTGGGTAGCTCATTCTGGGCAGACGGTTCTGTCTTTCAGCACTTGAACTCTTGTGCTGCTTCCTTCTGGACTCTGGTTTTTCATGAGAAGTCTCCTGTCATTCGAATTGTTTTATTTTCTATAGTACGGTGTTGTTTTTCCCGGGCTCCTTCAGGATCGTTTCCTTGTCTTGATCTTTTAGACGTTAATAGGATGTGTCTGGGTGTAGGTTTCTTTGGGTTTATCCTCTTTGAAGCTTGCTCAGCTTCTTGAATCTGTAGGCTTATGTCTTTTGTCAAATTGATGAAGTTTCCAGCTATGATATCTTTGAAGGGTTTTCAGCCCCTCCTTCTTTCTCCTCTCCTTCCAGGACTCTGATGACACGAACATTTGATCTCCTGTTATAGTCCACGGGGTCCTTGAGACTCTTTAGTGTCATTCTCCGGGACATTTTCTTTCCGTGTTCAGTTTGGACAATGTCTGCTGTTTTGTCTCCCAGTTTACTGTGTCTTTCGTCTGTTCTCCCCATTCTGCTGTTGAATTTAACCACTGAGCTTTATGTTGGACTTTTTAGGTCTTAAATTTGCACCACAAATGTATTCTATTTCTTTGCTGAGGCTTTTGATGGTTTCATTTGTTGTGATCATATTTGTAATTGCTTCTTGAAGCATTTTTGTCATGGATGCTTTAAAATCTCAGACAGATCATCCTTACTTCTCTGCCATCCTCCTGTCAGCATCTCTTGGTTATCTTTTTTCACTCAGTTTGAGATCTGCCTTGTTCTTGGTGTGATGAGTGACTTTGGCCAGAAGCCTGCAGCCCTCCTCTGGCCTCCCCACTCTCGCTTGCTCTCATGGGCAAAGGAGTGGCTGCAGTTTTCTCTGTGGGGTTTGGCTGGAGCAGAAGAGTTTTGTCTACAAGTTCTCTGCCCGGCGGCCACGCAGCCTCTTTTCTGATCCTCTGCCTGCAGAGAGCAGGCTTTTTTGGGACTTTTTTGGGTCTCTGCCCATTGATCTTTCTGGGTTGCAGCCTCCTTGATCTCTCAAGTCTGGAATATACTAGGAAAAAGCGAAGACAGGGACGCCCCCCCCCCACCTCCCAATGTGTTGCCCCTCGGGTTCTGAGGGCTCCAGCTGGTCTACTACCTTTCAGGGTGCTTTGTGTTTGCTTTGCATATAATGTCCAGAGTGTCCAGCTCTTCTGGGTGGGAGAAAGAGGGAGAAAGTAGGTCTGCTTCATCTTCCCAGAAGCAGAAGGAACATGCGTTCTTTTTATAATCAGAAAAAAAGAAAACGCAAGAGCGTTTGATCAACCATTCCATGTTAATTGGGCTGAAGGGATTAGAGACTGAACAGAAGACCGCCTTCCAGCTGAAACAAATCTGAGCTAAAACTCAGGGGGCTGCTTGTAACAGAACTGAATAATAAAATCACTCTTTTGCTCATAAATTTTTCTATTTAAATGTTTTGACCAGAATTGCCAATGAAATTTTGTATGTTTACATTCATCCATGACAAAGGGGGTTTGCTGCAAGGAGAGATTGCAACCCTGTGTAGTTCATAAAATTAATAACTGAGACGTTGGACTTTGGCTTCCCTGTTGTCATTTATCTCCAGCTTTTAGTTGAACCAGTGATTACTTTCTGTACCAGAAGTCCTTCCCAAAAGGTCTGCGTAAGTGTTCCCGCAGATCGGGAAGGTGACAGAGGGGGAGCTTGTGGGCGGTCTCCACTAACCCAAACTGTTTCCTCCTTCAGAGAGGAGAGCAGGGATGGGGTTTCCAGATTCCAAAGGAGGCTGAGAAGGACCAGAGCCCCCTTTCCGACACATGAGGGAGACAGTCCATGGGGGTGAGGATGGAAGGGGGAGGTGGCGAGACCCTGCTGTGTCCCCTGAGCCCCGGGCCTCTCTGTGCTCACCCTGGCCCTCACACCTCACCTGTGCCTTATTGACCTGGGCGAAGGGAAGGATTTCTGTGTTTCTCTTGTCCCTACCATGGTCACAAAGACAGTTGGTTCCATTTGACCCTAGCGGTTAGTGATATAGTTTGAGCTCTTGGATGCCATGACTACAGTCCGTCCTTCCTTCCTTCCTTCCTTCCTTCCTTCCTTCCTTCCTTCCTTCCTCGAATATGCACAGAGCACTGACTCTTGGATGAACTGTGTGCACCTGGCTTATAGCTTTCATGAGATTCTTATCACACCTTCTGGTGACATCTTGGTGGGGAAACACGTAATTGCATACTTACTGTGCACACAGTGGGGCTTTTCTTTTTTCTTTTTTTCTTTTTTTCTTTTTAAATGTTTATTTTTGAAAGAGAAAGCGAGAAAGGGCACGAGTAGGGGAGGGGCAGAGGAAGAGGGGGAGACACAGAATCCGAAGCAGGCTCCAGGCTCCGAGCTGTCAGCACAGAGCCTGGCGCGGGGTCTCGAACCCACGAATCTCGAGATCATGACCTGAGCCAAAGTCGGACGCTCAACTGATGAGCCACCCAGGCATCCTACAGTGGGGCTTTTCATGGCTTGGTGGCCAACGGGAGGCAGAGACTAGATGTGCTGGCGCCAACAGGCCAGGTGAGCACCTGCTGGGCCTGGGTTTTCCAGCCAACACTGGATTCCTTCGTGAACGCGGTTCATCGTCAGACTGCTTCTTTCAAAATTGGCAAAATACGTGCCTGGATACACCCCCCCGCCCCCCGCATCTGTATATATCCAAGAGCCACGTTACATTCTGCAGTGAAGGTGTCCTCTTCCACTTCCTTCCCCTTACCAGCTGCCTCCTCCTACAAGAGGCACAAAATCAGATTAGAATTACATCCCAGTTTCTTCCTTCCTTCTTTGCACCGACATAACGTAAAAACCTAATAAACTAGGGGAAAACGTGAATCACCCCGATTCCGGATTGTCATAACTGAAGGGGCTCCTAGGGGAACCCCTCAAAAGGGCGCTCGCTTTAGGCAACAGCCCAGACGTTCTTCTTTTCACCATGACTCAGACTGAAAGGTGAAAGTATCTCATTCCTGGGGCAGACTGATCTTACCAAGGGGGACCCTCAAATACGACAAGTCTTCTCGATGGAGTCAGTTCCTGGCCCTGAGATAGTTGGAGACTTGTTTCTTTGTCCTTTTCTACAATGTGGCTACTTAATTCAACATTGTGTCGATGCCACAGTAGAAATAGTACAAAGAAACAGGTGACATTCATTTTAATATATTTTTAAGTATATTTTGTTTAAAATACTTTTTCAGGGGCACCTGGGTGGCTCAGACGGTTAATCCTCTGACTTGGGTTAATCCTCTGACTTGGGCTCAGGTCGTGATCTCGCGGTTCGTGGGTTCGGCTCCCACGTCAGGTGCTGTGCTGACATCTCCGAGCCTGGAGCCTGCTTCAGATTCTATGTTTCCTTCTCTCTGCCCCTTCCCTGCTCATACTCTGTCTCTGTCTCTCTCCCCAAAATAAATCAACATTAAAAATTAAAAAAAAAATATTTTTTCAACCTGTAAACCATATAAAAATTATCAATGAGATATTTCATGTCCTGGTTTCACACAGAGTCTTTGACACTGGTGTATATTTGACCAGTGGCCACTGTGCGGGGTGGTGCAGGTGTAAGAGGTGTAAGAGGTGAGATGGGGCTGGGCAGGAGGCTTGGTGCTTGGCTGGCCCCGTGGGAGGGTCAGGTCGCTGTGAAGGGAGGGAGGGTCTCCCTTGGGCAGATTCTTCTCTCTCAAGAGGATTCAGTGGACAAGAAGATGAGTGTAGGGGTGGGGGGACCGTATCTGGTGGGGGGTGGCCTCCCCCTGGGCCGTTGAGAGACAGACTCACATTTCCCAAGACATGCCTTGATTCTCTGGGGAGGCGGGCAGACCGTGAAGGAGCCGCTTCGGCGACCCCAGAGCTCGCGGCTACACGGGGAGCGCTTCCCCATCTGGCCTGGGCTCCTCGCGCACCCTTTGTGGCTCTGGTCAGCGTGTCATGGGAAGAGAATGGCTGTCCCTTCACTCCTGCAGGGGGTAGGGGAAGGCTGGTTAGAAGTCGGCGGTGAAGGCCCCGTCTCAGGGTGTCTACTCCCCCCAGCGAGGACACCTGCACTCGCCCCGGAGGTCACTGACTCCCGACAGCACCCACTCCTGCGATGTCGGCACGTACCCCAGCATCTGCTTTGACCGTTTGTGTGTCATCATCAGGTCACACGCCGCTGCTTCCCCACCAAACCCAGGAAGAGACTGACCGCCAACTTGGTAGCTTCAGCAAGCTCACATTTTGGCCAAATACCGGTAGTGTTTTTGTTTTTTATTTTTTTAATGTATTTTGTTAAAGTTCATTTATTTGTTTTGAGACAGAGAGAGAGAGAGAGAGAGAGAGACAGAGAGAGGGAGAGAGAGAATGTGCAGGAAGGGCAGAGAGAGAGAGAGAGGGAGAGAGAGAATCCCAAGCAGTCTCCGTGCTGTCAGTGCAGAGCCTGATGCGGGGCTCGAACTCCCCAACGGTGAGATCATGACCTGAGCCGAAACCAAGAGTCTGCCGCTTAACCCACCGGCGCCCCCCGGTTGTGTTTTTATTGGTGAGCCGTGTCTCTGAAGCCTGGCTCCTTTGCAAACCTTAGTTCCAAGTAAAGTTTCTTTTCTCAGTGCTTTGTCTCTGTCTTCCTTTGGCATAACGAGGGTTAGAGCAAGGGCAGGGCGTCATGGCCTGACCCGCGGCTTTCCTTCCCAGGATGTGGACTGCTCCTGAGCCCAGGCCCACCTCAGGGACCCCAGGGCTCAGCTCACCTGGGGCAGGAGGCAGGGCTGAGGTTGCTGTGGCTGGAGGCCCTGGGGGCCGGCTGGCTGAATGGGCCGCCTGTGTGCTCTGACCCGCCTGGTCCCCCCTGAGGGGAAAGAACCAAGCTGAGAGCTGAGAAATCATAATAAAACACCACTCCCGGGAAACCACTTAAATGAATCACTGCTAAGGTAATAATAACCTTTTTGGCAGATGCATTTTCTCCATCCCCAGCCAGGATCTTTTCAGTCCTACAAAGGGCCCTGTGACAGGGCGTGTGGCAGGCCCGCCGAGTGGATGTCCTCGCGGCTCTTAAATTCTGTTCTTTTCATGGGGCTGGGCCTGAGGAGGAACTTAGAGGACTCTGATACTTAATGAAACATTCCGGGGCTGTATGTGTTTAACAGATAGATGTGTTTACTGGGGTCCTAGTCAGAGCAAAAGAAGCATTAAAAAGGTTTTTATATTGATCTCATTTATAGTTTCATAATAAGTGCTTTCTTGGTGGGGGCAACAGCCGTGTCGGCCGCCCGGGGAGGTTGAAGATATCGCAAGAGTCACCGATTGTTTTCTCCCTGTTAAACCCAGCTCCATACTGGCTAGGGGCAAGGCTGGGGGCTAACGAAATCAGTTCACCTCTTTTGCGGTTGCCTAGCTCAGATTTGAGGGGCCTGGAGCAGCCCGGGGGTGCCCCCCTGCAACTGTCACCTCTGGCCAGGTGACAGGCCCCAGCCTCACTCCTCTGTTGCAGGGAGACCTGCCGGGTAGTGGCTCTGACCCAGGATCGCGCCCCGCACTCTCCCCTCTTTTCTGACTCGGACCCACCTGGGCCACCTTGAGGACCTCGCTCTCCTTTCTGGCCTCACTGCCTCGTCTTTACAGTTAGGATGTCGGATCCTTTTCTGGCCCCGATGTCACTGCCCCCGCAGCGGCGTCTCCCCTGCGTCCAGGGCGGACCCCGGGCACTAGCTCAGGTGGCTGTACCGTTGGTGGGCTTCAGTGCCGAACGAAAACACAGCCCCTTGTTCAATAAGCAGGAACAAAACTTTGCCTGTGGTTTCTCTTTTGACCTGTCGTAGTGGTTTTCATTTGCTATATGATGTCGTGCGAATGCAGACCCTTGTAGGGGCCCCGGGCCCACCCTGTGACTTGGCGCCTGCCCCCAGCCCTCAGGTACAGGTCACTGGGCTGGGCAGGTGGCAGGCTCCATTGTCCCCACCGGACTTCATTTACCGAACACAAACCCGAAGGAATTTATGAAGAACTTCAAGACATTGGCCACCAGGTGCAGCACCCCCCTGAGCATGGTGTGCTGTCTGACTCTGCTGTGGCCGCCCAGGGAGCCGGCCCAGTGGCGGAGGAGGGACGCTGCCCCGAGGGACTCAGGCCATTGGGCTGATGGCACCCTCTCCCCCCCGCCCCCCCTTGGGCTGAATGCTGGTGTAGCCTTCCAGCCTGGAGGGAGGATCACTCCAAGTCAAGCTTCTGTCACTGGCCTGAGACGAGGCCCCAATCCAATATGGCCCTGGGGAGAATGCAATTTGTCCAAACTACTTGGGGTTCCCTGCTGGTCACTTGATTCTGCTAGTCTGCCCCTTTATTATTATTATTATTATTATTATTATTATTAAATGTTTATTTATTTTTAAGAGAGACAGAGCACGAGTCGCGGAGGGCCAGGGAGAGAGGGAGACACAGAATCCGAAGCAGGCTCCAGGCTCCGAGCTGTCAGCACAGAGCCCGACGCGGGGCTCGAACTCACAAACCATGAGATCAGGACCCGAGCTGAAGCCGGACGCTTAACGGAATGAGCTGCCCAGGCGCCCCTAGTATTATTTTTTAAAATCACTTTTACCAACCTGTAGGGTACAATTCTGGAAGGAAGGAGGGGTGGAATTTGGTGTCGATCTCGCACCTTGTCCGCAGGGAGTCACGTGAGTCTTATTTGTCATCTGCAGTGGGAGTTAGAAATACCCGATGGTGGCAAACGGTGAACCCTGGGGTTCAGTCCGTTTACGTGACAGACAGCCCTCTTGCCGAATCTGCTACATTTAAAAGGCCTAAGAGAGAGCTGTCCCAAGGGCAGGTCCAGCAGGGCCCTGGGCCCTGCCTGTTTATCACAGAGCCGTTTAGGAGAAAACACCTCTGGGCACACCTAGCTCCTGGGGAGGAGAACGGCCAGCAGGCCAAGAGCAGAGCAAGGGAGGCACAGATAGGAAACACCTGTTCTCCGGGCCGAGGCGGGCCAGGCGTTGTTTCATATTTGCGTGTTTTCCTTTCAGTGCGTTCAAACTCAATATAGTGGTGAAATTAAGTACATCAGCAACCTAAAGCTACCACACCAAATGCATAAATGCCGGGATTTAAAAAATATGCAATAACGGGGGTGAGTCTGGCGTCCGGCCAGCCCGGGCTCGCGTACAATGGGCTCAGTGTGTGCTCGGGGCCCTCGGTGCCGGCGAGACCACAGGCGGGAGGGCGGGTTTCCCTCCCCGGGTGGCCCGGCCAAAGGATCAGGTCCGAGGAGGGCTCCGGGTGGGCCCCGGGGGAGCGGGAGGGCTGCGGAGGGCTCTAACCTGCAGACGTGAGCCCCCGAAGCCTGCTGTCATCAGCGGGGCGCGGGCTGAGCGATGCGGTGTGGGGAGCAGGGGCGCCGGGCCGCCGCGGGGGAAGGTGTAGAAATCTGACACAAACACAAATGTTTTACCTTCTAAATCACCTTGGTCCTCACGGTTGAAATTCATCCTGAACTTCCCACCCCGGTGTCTCCTGCGGGGGGAGAGCCCGGGCTGCTTCTCACTTTCCTGACTCACAAGCCCTAATTCTTTCCCTGCCCCCGGCCACGGCGAGTTCAGCGCACCCTGAGCCGCTGAGCCGCGGAGATCTCGAGAACGTCCCGGGGCCTTCCACCTCCTGCGCCTCCAGGCTCCGCTCCCCGCAGCCTCGGGAGGCTTTCCCAAGGCCGTGGTGTTTGGGGGTTTGCTTTCCTGGCGTTCTCCTCGGGCCACGAGAGCCCAGACCACCGTCAGCCCGGCGGATCGGCGTGTTGAGCAGGGCCATCCAGAAACCTCCTCACTGCCACCCTCCACTGGGTGCGGGCCCCCGGGGCGACCTGCACTCTCGGGGGACTCAGGACGAGGACACCCACAGGCGTCGGCCCCTCCAGCCTCGCTCCGGGCTTCCTCTCTGGTGCCAGGCCCCCCCCCCCCGCGCAGAGCGGGCGGAAGGCTGCCTCCCAGGAGCCGCGTGTTGGTTTCCTACGGCTGCTGGAATACCGTGTCAATCACGTGTCAATCAGTCACTGCCAATCCCGCGTTGGCTGTTTGACACGTTACTCCCGACCTCCCCACGTGTCTGCCGAGTCACGGGGCCAGACTCGCGTCGCGGTGTATGTCTTCGCGGCAAACTAGCTGTCGTGGCTCCTTCCTGCCACCGTGGCCACAGAGACGCAACCCGGTGCCTCTGTCTGACCTCTGCGTGTGGCCAGCTCCGTGTGCCCCCCGTGGTGTGGCGAGTGTGTGTCCCCGGGGTGGTGGGAGGGTCGAACCTTCTTTCAAGGGCGGGAGCCTCTCCGTGTGACCGCTAGGTCTCCGCTATAAATTAAGACCCGGACACAGTGCGCACATGGCCACCAGTCTGGTGCCTTCAGCCGCACAGATCTAGTCTCGGGCCATCCTGGAGGCCTCTCTCAGGCGCTGATAGAGGTTGTGCTTCCTGGACGTTTCCGGCTTCTAGTGACCACCCGCACCCCTCCGACCTCCTGCCCCGTGGTCGCGTCGATCACTACCACACTGAGGCAGGCTGAGTAACAGCCCCCAAATATCCACGTCCTCGTCCCCAGAGCCCGTGGACATCGGCACCCAAGGCAGAAGGGTCTTTGCAGATGAGGTTAAGTTAAGGATCTTGGGGCCGGGAGAGGCGTCCTGGATGCGGAGCCGCCTCCGGAAGGAACACAGCCTGCAGGCACCTTGATTTTAGCGCAGACACTGATTTTGGAGTTACAAGCTCCAGACCATAAGATAATCAATGTGTATTATTTTAAACCGCTTAAGTGGTGGTGATTTGTTAGAGCAGAAGGGGGAACCTAATCGGGCGGTCCCAGAATTCAGAGGGACGCAGCTGAGCGAAAAGGATGAGAGGTGAGAGGACGTGGCCCAAAGCTGCTTTTCCTTAGGACTGGTAGCAATCCAGAGTCCTGGGCGCGTGTGCGGGAGCTGAGGCTTCGGGGGGGGGGGTCCCCCACACAAGTACCAGTGCAGGGCTGCCGTGTCAGCGAGCTGGGGCGTCTCGTAGCCTTGCTGAAAATTCCCAGTCTTTACTCTGGCTCTAGCTTGATACTTGCCTTGTATTTTATTAAAAAAAATTTTTTTTTTTTTTTAGTGTTCTAAGTTTTGAGAGAGACAGAGTGTGAGCAGGGGAGGGGCAGAGAGAGAGGGGGACACAGACTCCGAAGCAGGCTCCAGGTTCCGAGCTGTCAGCACAGGGCCCGACGCAGGGCTCGAACTCACGGACCGCGAGATCATGACCTGAGCCGAAGTCGGAAGTCGGACGCTCAACCGACTGAGCCCCGCAGGCTCAATCCTTGCTTAGTATTTTTGAACTCTGTCTGAAAAAGAGTGTAGTTGTTCTTTCTATCAGCTATGCATGCACGGAATTTAGAGTGACGACCCACAGGCGTTCACTCGTACTCTGCACCCACTTCTGTCCGTGTCCACTCAGGTCGTTGAACGCCGTGCGGCTGCTTCCCGATTTTCAGATCCGCCGATTTCCTGCCGCGTGATCTGCCCTTCCGACGAGTACGCGTCTCCACCCCGCAATAGTAACGATGGTTGGTCGTCATATTAAGACCGGGCTCGCTTGGTGCCAGGCTCTGTCCTCCCTCGGAACATGCTGCAGATGACTTTGCTCTACTCAGCCACCCTGGGCGGGGCCGCTCGGGCTCTGGTTTTTAGCTAAGAAAAGTGGCTTCAGTGAGTTAGTGGCTTTAAGTCACACTCTGGGTCCCCGGCGAGTGGGCAGAGCTGGGGGCTGGCCCTGCACTTGGCCTGTGACACAGTGCCTCTCTGGGAGCCCCATTTAGCCCCTGTTTGAAGCAGTAGAATCCTCTCTTCTTAGGGATGCCTGTGTGTGTGCTTGTGGGGGATGGTGGTGGAGTGGGAGCACCCCCTCGGCCAGATAGAAAGGAGTCTCCATACTGAGGCCCCTCTTGGCCACTCACTCCTGGAGGGGGGGGGGTCAACTGAGAGGATCCCGGAAGCTGCCCCCACTTGCCTGCCTGCCTTGGTGTGCTTCCTTTCTTAATTTTTAAAGGAAAAGCTAGATAATGTTTTTAAAAATAAGATTCGTATCTTCTCACTGTTTCGATACCACCGAATGGGTTGGAGTTATTAAAAAAACAAAAAAAAACAAAAAAAAACCCCCCAAAAAACACCTCCCTCAGCTACAGCTTTTCATGTCCAGGATGCAGAAGATGAGTTTACAGATTGAGTAGGTGATTTTTATGTTGTGTGCACTTAGTATAAACCAATGGAACAGTCTGAACAAACCCGAGTGCCCTTTTGTCTTCTATTTATGTCTAAAACTGACGGTTTTGTGGAAAAGCTATGTTTTTACGACTCTGAAGTACCTACTTCTTTTCCCCCGGGTAAAATTTAACTGCGTCTTATTTATTGCACTGGGTATTAACACTCATAGTTTATTAAGGAATTTTCTCCAGGGCTGGTTGAACACGAGGCGTTGGGAACGGATGCCCTGGTGTGTGGAAGGGGCTTTTATTAAAGTCCAGCCATGCACGGCAGGGGACACAATGGGACCCCCGAATTCCGGGGGATGATTACCTCCCGGGGCCCACGGGTCCCATCCAAGACGGGTCTCCCCTTCCCTTCCCAAACCTACCAGTTTTTATCTTCCCCGCTTGACGAGTGGAGTGGGACTCTTTCCTGGCCTTCGTTCTGCTGGAAGCATCTGGGCAGCTGGGGGACAAGCTCAGACTCAGAATGTGGGAGGACCCGCCACCCCCTGTGGTGTTCAGAAGGGACGGTGCTGGCAGGACGGCCAAGCCACTGCTCGGCCCTGGGGGCGGGACACCCATGAGGGGTCAGTTCCACACGCATCATAACGCAAGGCTTCTCTGTGACATGAGCTGGGCCCTGGAGGTCTGGGGGTGGGGAATGATCGGCGACTGTTCCATCCGGCTGGTCCTCTTGGGAAGTGGCCAGAACCCTCAAGCCCAGTGTCCAGGGAAGTCGTGAGGGTTGACATGGTGTGGCTGTTGTTTCAAGAGCAGGAGACTCTGGACAGGGGGTCAGGTGGTCAGGTAGGGGTGTGGCTGGATTCCTAGGTCTCTTGAGTCTGAGGCAAGATGCCGGGCAACAGTGTGGATGGTGGTGGGCGTTGGGGATAAACCTCCATCTGAAGCTGAGAGGGCTGGGGTGGGCAAAGGGTGCCCTCCTCCATGGGTACGGGGTGATAGTTGCATTGAAGCTGGGTGAGCCCCGATCCCTGGGCACTTTGGGGCTTGGAGGATGCCTTGGCTGGCTCTGGGGTCAGCTTTAGTTGCTTTTCTGGCAACATCAGCACAGGGGAGTGAGGGAGGAGCAGGCTGGGTTCAAGAGCTCTGCCGGGATTTCCTAATGACCATCTTGGAGAGGCTCCCTTTGTCGCCTTGTCCAGGTTGGTGGCCACCCTATCTGGGTGTTGGGCCCCAGGCGCCCACCTCCATTGGCCACGGGTGGGCAGCTGCTTTGGGCCGTTGTGAGTGAGCAGTGGACGGCGGGACCACACCCCCACCCTTTGCTCTAAGTCCAGCTGCTGTACCGTGCGTCGGTGGCCCCACACATGGGCGTCCTGATACCCAGAACGCTAGAGCGTGACTCAACTTGGAAAAAGCGTCTCTGCAGATGTAATTAAGTTAAGGATCGTCAGATGGAGTCATTGTGGATCCCATCTGGGATCACTTGGGTGGCCCTAAATTCAGTGATAAATGTCCTGATAAGATATGGAAGAGGAGAGACACAGACACACAGAGGAGATGGTGATGTGAAGACAGTGCCAGAGACTGGAGATTCGAAGCCAAAGCCCAGGAACGCTGCCAACAACCCCCAGGATCTGGGAGAGACAAGGAAGGACCCTCCACTAAGGCCTCAGTCGGGAGCACATTCTGACACCTTGATTTTAGGCTTCCAGCCTCCAGAATCACGAGAGGACACATATATGTTGTTTGAAGCCACTAGTTTTTGGTGCTTTGTTACGGCAGCCCCAGGACACTAATGCAAAAGGCAAGAGTCTCACCTAGACTATGTCGTCTAGAGTATCTAGAGAAATCTAGAGTGATGCTACGTGGAGGCCACATGGTGGGTGTGCTGGTGGTGGTGGGAGTGTGTGCACATATGTACACGTGTATGTGTGCACGAATGTGTGTGCGTATGTATGCATGTATGGGTGCATGCATGTGCTGATATGTACATGTGTATGTGTGTGCACATGTGAGAACACATACATGCGTGTGTGTGTACATGCATGGGTGTGTGTGTGCACGTGCAGGGAGTGGGGATTCCTGTTCCAGAGCTTCTGGGTGATTTGCAGGCAGACTGGTGCCTCTGCAGTGGTCTTGGTTTCAGATGCCTTGGCTGTGGCTGCAGATGAGGTGCCCAGGGGCAGGCGATGGACCACAGCTCACAACCCTTCTGAGCTTCAGCCGTGGTGCCGAACCAGGCTACCTCCTCCACCATTCCTTGAACCTCTGGAGTCCTCAGTCATGACTCATGGCCATGGGGTCCCAGAGGAGGTCACACAGGTCCCTATTCAGCCTTGTTTCATCTGAGGCTGAGAAGAATGGCTTAGCATTCTTCCATCCTGTGTGATTTGTGTGCAGGTTGGTGTTGGCCTTACGTTAGGGATACAGGGGCAGGGATCTCAATTGTAGATCAATTTGGAGATGAGATGTCCCCTTTGCATAATGCCTGACATGGGGGGGGCCCCATATTTAGTCTTTGAGGAGGGGGCTCTCATGCGGGAATTGGGACCAAGGGAGAAACAGCACCGCTTGAGGGACCCAAGTCACCCACTGGCCATCAAAGGAATAAAGGGAAGGCAGCTCTGCCCAGCTGGGGCCCGCCCCACGCCCAGGAGCCTATGGCCAGGCCTGCGGGTGCTCTCCGTGACGGTGAAGCTTGTGGCCGCCTCCCTGACCACTGAGCTCTCCCTACCATAGTCCCCTGTTCATCCCCCGAGGCCCAAACCAAGGACAGCTGACACTGAGGGGGCCAACAGCCTGGAAGACGAGAAGAAGACTGTGAACAGAACAACTGGCCCTGAGAAAAGTGGACATCAAGAGATGTTTGAGTTAAGTTATAAGAGTTATCATTAGAATGGAAAATAATTTTTATGTGTCAAAACTAAAATTAAAAGAATGATATTAGTATTCTCAGAAGAACAAAAAAGATATTACATCTATAGAATGGGAAGTTATAGAAGAAAACAATTTAAAGGTAGAACAAGCTGAACAAATGACCGAAAAAATCTGCCCCCTGGATGTCCCACAGTCCCCTTAGCTCCTGGCATCACTGTTTCCTCTGAAACCCAAATAAGCTGGCCCGAGCTTCTGACCCCCGGGTAGTCTGCCTGGGAGTCTTCACCTGTCCCTGTTGACTTTAGATGGCTTGCTCACTGGTTTATTTCCTGCGTGGTTGTGCCTTTGAAGCAGGGGTTGAAATGGACACCATTCCTGTACCTTCTCTCCTCAAAACATCTACCACAGGGGTGTTGTGTGCCCCAAAGTTCCAGAAGGTTTGGGCAGAATGGGGCAACAGAGTCACAGGGAGGGAATACCCTCCAGGTGGGGTGGTCTGGGGTCCAGTTCCCCACTGCCCCGTTACTTTACCAAGCAGATTAACTCCTTGCCTCTTTGTCTTCACCCTTCTCTTCCTCTGTCCTGGTGCCACAGGCCCATGAAAGGTGTTTTCCTAAAAGAGCAGGAATGCCTCACCTGAAGCCTGCATGAACTTTTCTTCTCCCCTACACTGATGCACCTGGCAGGGCCTTGGAGGAGACTGTTGGAAGTCACAAGGGGAGGGTGTATTGGTTTTCTGTGGCTGCCATAACACATCTGCACAACCTCAGCACAATAGCACATGGCTATGAGCTCACAGTTCTCTAGGTTGGAGATCTGACTTGCCTTAATTGGGCTCTCTGCTTGGTGTCCAAAATTCAGGTGTAGGCCTGCTGGGCTCTTCTGGGAATAATCCGCTTCCAAGCTCATTCAGGTTGGTGTCCTAATTCAGTGCCCACGATTATAGAGTCAACGAAGGTCTTTGTTTCCTGGTAGAGCTTGTGCTTTTCCAAGGAAGATTCACAGAGCTCTGAGGACTGGACCCACCATTGCTGGGGAGTGGCAGATGGAAAGTGTAAAGGGGAATACAGGTTCCTGGCTGATAGTCAACCAGGAAATCAATCAAAAAAAGAAATCCAGATTGGAGAGGAAGAAGTAAAGCTATCTGTATTTACAGATGACTTGATAAAAGGAATGTCAAAGAATTTGTGGCCATCTTTAATCTGTCAAGGTGGTGCTGCCTAGAACTTCTAGTACAAAGTTGAAAGGAATGGTGAGAGCAAACACCCTCATTTGATTCCTGATCCTACAGAGAAAGCATCCAGTCTTTCACCATCACATGTGAATTTAGCTGTGGGCTTTTTGTAGATGTGTTTTATTAGGTTGAGGGAGTTCCTTTTTGTTTCTAGTTTGTTGAGGTGTTTTTTGTTTTCATCATGAAAGGATGTTGGAGTCTGTCAAATGATTTCTCTGCATCCATTGAGATTATCATGTGATTTTTGCTTTTTATTCTATGATATGATGTATTGTATTAACTGGTTTTCAGATGTTGAACCAACCTTGAATTTCTGGGACAAAGCTGACTTGGTTATATTGCACAATTCTTTTAGATGTTGCTAGATTTGGTTTGCTAGTATTTATTGATGATTTTTGTGTCCACATTCATATGAGATATTGGTCTGTAGTATTTTGTGACATTTTCCAGTTTTGGTATCAGGATAACAGTGGTCTCATAGGATGAGTCGGGAGGTATTCTCCCCTCTCTTATTTTTTGGGAAGAGTTTGTGAAGAATTAGTGTTCATCTTTTTCTATAAATGTTTGGTAGAATTCAATGGTGAAGCCTCTGAGCCTGAGCTTTTCTTCGTGGACAGTTTTTCGATTACATCTTCAGTCTCTTCCCTTTGTATAGGTCTATTCAGATAGTCTACTTCTTTTTTGAGTTAGTTGTGGTATTTTGTGTCTTTCTAGGAATTTGTCTGATTCATTTAAGTTATATCATTTATTGGCATGTAATTATTCATAATATATATGTTATACAACATATGCATATTGTATGCATAATTCATGGCATACAATAGGTCCTTTATAATACTTTTTATTTCTGTAGGGTCAGTAATAATGTCTCCTTTTTCATCTACGATTCTAGTAATTTGAGTCTTCTTTTCTTGATTAAAGTTTGTCAAATTTGTTGAACTTTTCAAAGAATTGGCTTTTGGTTTCATTGATTTTCTCTTTTGTTTTTTCTATTTTCTGCTCGAATCTTATTATTTCCTTCTGTCTGCTTGCTTTAGTTTTAGTTTGCTCTTCTTTTTCCAGTGTCTTAAGGTGGAAGGAAGGTTTGAGATGTTCCTTTTTCATTTAAATTGAGATATAATTGATGTATAACATTGTATTAGCTTTAGGTATACAATATAATGATTTGATATTTGCATATATTGCAAAATGATGATCACAATAAGTTTAATTAACCTTTGTCACCACATGTATTTACAACCTTTTCTTCTTGTGATGAGAACTTTTAAGATCTACTCTTAGCAACTTTCAAATATACAGTACAGAATTGTTAGCTATAGTCGTCATGCTGTACATTACATCCCCAGGACTTATATATCTTATAAATGGAAATTTATACATTTGGCCATCTTTACCTATTTTGCCCAACCCCAGCCCTCATCTATGGCCATCACCCAAGGTCTTTGTTCTTAATATAGGCATTTACAGCTGTAAATTTCCCTCTAAGTATTGCTTTAACTGCATCCTATAAGTTTGGGTATGTTGTGCTTTCATTTCATTCATCTCATAGTATTTACTAATTTCCCTGTGATTTCTTCTTTGACCCATTGGCTATTGAAGACTATGTTGTTTATTTTCTTTAGTTGTTTTATTTCTTTATGCAGTCTTTCCTGATTTTTGAGTTTTGTTTTGTTTTGTTTTTTGCTTTAAAAGGTTAACATGGTGAATTAAAGATGGCCATAAATTCTTTGACATTCCTCCTATCAAGAGGTGAGGTTTATAGCTTCCTTTCTCTTGAAACTAGATGGGCTCTGTGACTGTTTTGGCTGACAGAATACAGGAGGATTGGTACTACATCATGTCTAAAGCCAGATTGGGAGAAACTTTGCTGCTTTTGCTTTGGTATCTTGGAATGTTTGCTTGGGGGAGGGAAGGGGGACAGCCACTACGTAAGCAGCCCAACTCCTCTGAGACCACTATACTGTAAGGAAGTCTAAGCTAGCTATGTGGAGAAGCCACTTGAAGGGAGGGAAGTGCTGACCAGCCCGTATTAGTCTGCTAGAGCTGCCATACTAAAATGCCACAGACTGGATAGCCTAAACAACAGTGATGTATTTTGTCACAGTTCTAGAGAGTGGAAGACTGAGGTCAGGGTGCCAGCATGGTCAGTTTCTGGTGAGAGCTCTCTTCCTGGCTTGAAGACAGCCGCTGTTGTCCTTATGTGGTGGCGAGAGAGAGAGAGAGAGAGAGAGAGAGAGAGAGAGAGAGAGTGAATGCAAGACAGCTCTGGTGTCTCATCTCATTTTATAAGGTCACTAGTCCTATCGTATCAGGGCCCCACCATTATGACCTCATTTAACCTTTTATTACTTCCTTAGATGCCCCATCTCCAAATACAACCACTTGGGGTGGGGAGGTAGGGCTTCAACATAGGAGGTTTGGAGTGGGACACAGACATTCAGTCCATTATTAGCCCCCAGTAGTTCTCATCCCCCAGCCATCTTATTCCAGGTATCAGATAGATAACAAAAGAAGTCATCTTGGTGACTCTGGCCCTTTCTGGGGCCACATTAAGACCAGGTGAGGCCCAGCCAGACACATGACTCCAGTTGGGCCATCACTGCCGTCTGCTATTTGAGCCCCAGTGGCTGAGGCTGCAGACGCTGTAGAGCAGAGATGAGCTTTCCCCACTATGCCTGTCCCCGGTTATTGACCTACAGAATTGTGAGCTTCGAAAATGGCTTTTATACCACTAAGCTTTGAGGTGATTTGTCATGTAGCAAACAGAAACAGGAACAGTGAATTTGTCCCATTTACATTTATTGTTATTATAATTATCAGTTAACTTCTGTGGGCCTCAGTTTCCTCCTCTGTAAAATGCAAATAATACTTAAGGATTATGTAAGATAAGTGTAGTGCTTATTATATATACATATATAAATGTATTTACACACACACACACACACACACACCTATATATATAGTGACTTGAAAAAAAAGGTACTAGATATACATAGTTTTGCATGTTTTCTTTCATTTCCTTGACAATAGGAGGCAGTAAGTGTTTTGATTCTCCTCATCTGCTTTCTTGTTATATTTTGATTTTTTGAGTTTGAACTTTTTCAGCGGTTAAGATGCTGGGTTTTTTGTACTTGCTCCTCTGGGAGTGCAGGTTTCCCATTTGCCCCAAGTCAGTGAGAGCAGAAATCTTGTGTGCCTGAGCCCTATGGTGCCTCCCTTAGCCCAATGGTGCCTGGGGTTTTGCTGGCAGTCTTCTCTACGCACTCTCTGCTGGTTTCCTCCAGAGCATCTATCATGAGGCTGTGGCTTTTCCTGAGTTCAGAGTCTTTGATTTTTATCTTCATTTTTTTTGTGTGTTAGTGAATAATAGAGAGGGTGTTTTGGGCTGTGACTTGTATAAGAACGTGTGGTATTTTGATAAATGTGCACTATTATGCCATCTTTCCTTGGCTGTCCAGGATGGTGCAAAACCCTGCCTCAGCCCTGGAATTTGTCGAGGTTAATCAATGGAAAACCATCTTGCTCCATTCTGCTGGTCCAAATGACGGCAATTCTCTCACATCAAAGCTCTTGCTTTGTCAAAACATCCATCCAGCTCTGGAGCTGGAGACTCATCGGGAAAGAATTCTCGTCTTGTCAGAGGTTCAGGAAGGACTGACATGAATCAATAGACTGTTTCCTCAGAATTCTGCATGATTTCAATGGTTTTCATGGAATGAAATACCCTGTTAAACTCGGGAGGTTTAAATGGAAACATATACCATTCACGGTTCACACTTGACGGGATAATGGTTAGCTCCTTCCCCAAACTCCAGAGCTGCAGAAGCTGCTTCGAATCGGCAGGGGTCACCTAAGTCCCCGGTGAGGGAAGGCCGGAAGCTGGCTTTAATCAGACTTGGACTTTCTGTCGTGCGCGGAGCTGTATCTGATTTTCACTCTGAGTGCTTCCGCCTCCCAAGGCAAACGGAGGGCCCGAGTGCTTAATGTTAAAACACATTTCACACACACGTCAACGTATTTACTTACGCAGACACGCACTCGCACACACACGCAGACCCACACACATTCCTGGCCTCAGCATGTGTGGGGCAGATTTCGGCTCCTTCCCCACCCTCGTGGTGGGACGAAGCTGAGCTGGGGCATCTCTTTGTTTATTTTTACATGGAGGCGTTCATTAATGAAATGTCCAACTTTGAGATCCGACCTATCGGGAACTGTTTCTGCAGCGCTGGCTGACTCGTGGCTTTAACCTTCACCCTGGGCCCCCATCAGCCATTCTGTCATCAGCAGTATCTGGTCCTGGAGGCTTTCTTGTTCGGAGCGAGCGGAGGAAAAGTCAGGGTGTTCTCACCACCCTGCAGGGGTCCCTGCTGGCTCTGGGGTTGCACCTGCTCTCGGAGGGTCTCTGCCCCACCCACGGTGGCTGGGGCATTGAATCTGATGTTTTTGTTCAATTTTCAGTGCTGGGCCCTTCGGGCTCTGTTGAAGATCCCAGAGCCCCTTCCTTGGGGGAGGGGGTGTGTATATCCACCCCCATGCATGCGTGCATGGGCGCGCACACACGCACGCGCACGTGCACACACCCGACTTTTGGTCTAGGGGGCAGTGCTTGGCCCGGCCTGATATCAAAGATCAGAAGGCAACGGACAGGTGGGCAAAGAGACCCCTGGTGATTAGTGGCGGGCTGGACCGGAAGCCAGCTCTCCAATCCCTGTCCACCCTTCCCTCCTGTGCTGGAGCCTGCCCTTCTTCACCCAGGTTTTCCTTCCTATCCTGAGCGAGTCTTCTCCCATTTTAAGAGGCCGGCTTGGCATGTGGTAGAGGCTGGTTGGGCCCTGGGAGAAGGGTCATGGGAAGGCTCTGCCCAGGCTGGGTGCAGCTTGTCCCCGGGGCCCTCACAGAGCTCCCACTCACCTGTGGCCCTGCCCCCTGGGGGCCCAGCCACTGGCCACCCCGGTGCTCCGAGGTGACCCCAGCAGCAGACACTGCTTTCCTCATGGTCCCCCTTCGTCGGAGTCTGCCCTCTCACTGCAGAGCCCACAGGGAGCAGCACACTTAAAAAAAATGTTTTTGGGGGGCGCCTGGGTGGCTCAGTCGGTTAAGCGGCCGACTTCGGCCCAGGTCATGATCTCTCAGTCCGTGAGTTCAAGCCCCGCGTCGGGTTCTGTGCTGACAGCTCAGAGCCTGGAGCCTGTTTCAGATTCTGTGTCTCCCTCTCTCTGACCCTCCCCTGTTCATGCTTTGTCTCTCTGTCTCAAAAATAAATAAACGTTAAAAAAAAAAATTAAAAAAAAATTTTTTTTAATGTTTATTTATTTTTGAGACAGAGAGAGACAGAGCATGAGTGGAGGAGGGGCAGAGAGAGAGGGACACACAGAATCCAAAGCAGGCTCCAGGTTCTGAGCTGCCAGCACAGAGCCTGACGTGGGGGCTTGAACTCACGGACCATGAGATCATGACCTGAGCCGAAGTCACATGCTTAACGGACCGAGCCACCCAGGCGCCCCTGAGCAGCACACTTTTAAGGCCTTTCTGGGGGCAAGCTTTCTAAAGAGTCCTAGTGCCTCTTTAATTTTCACAGGAACCATTTGGGGGAACTCAGGCTTGTAACAGTGGCCTAATTGGTGCGGCCAGGTTGGTCCCAATGTAGGTGATAAAGCTGGACGGGGGCTCCAGGACCCTCTTCTGTCTCCTGTGCAGGGATGCATTTAAAAAGCCGTAAGACAGGGACTTTGTACATTGGTATGCACACCACCCTGCCCCCACAGCTTCGAAAAGGGAGCTGGGTGGGGATGGGGTGGGGGACAAGGTGTGTGGTCGGCCACCCCCTGCCCTTTTCCCTCATTTCCACTCACCTTGGTTTTCCTCTGAGGAGGCAGAGGTAGAGCCAAATGCTGGGGCTGTTCAGGGTCCCTGTTCCTCTTCTTTTTTTAAAATTTGTTTTTAATTATTATGTGTATTTATTTTGAGAGGTGGGGAGGAACAGAGAGAGAGGGCTCCAGGCTCTGAGCTGTCAGCACAGAGCCCGACGCAGGGCTCGAACCCACGAGTGTGAGATCATGACCCGAGTCGAAGTCGGATGCTCAACCGACTGAGCCACCCAGGCGCCCCCTGTACCTCTTCTTGATAGTGAGTACAGTAAGATAAAAACCAGGAATCATTAACAATTATTAATCATTCACAAATCCAATGATTTGTTAACAACTAATCTGATGATGTTGGTTGGTAAGAGCGGTCTGGGTGTGTGGAGGGGACGGAGTTTGATCCTACTGATGGAGAGTCGTGGAGACATTGAGTACTGACAACCATCCTGGGGTTGCTGTGAAAGGGAGCTGAGAGATGGGGTGGGGAGCCTGGAGGAGGAAGGGGTCAGAGAGGAGAAATCACAGAGGGCCTTTTGCTGCAGGGAGTGACAGTCGTGGGAAGGACTGAAGAAGCAGGAGAGAGAGGAGACAGGTCAGAAGACTGTGCCTGGGGAGCTGTGCTGAGGTGCCTGGGGAGCTGTGCTGAGGTCCCTTGGGCCCGGGTTGGGGGTGGCCTTAGGGAAGAGCACAGACAGGTGGGAAGGCCCAGGACCCGGACACAGACGCAGGTGCGGGGTGCATGTGGTGGCGGACAGTGTGGATGTTCTCTTCCAATGGCTTCTCAGAAACTGCTGAGAATGAGGAGCAGGTGCAGCTGTTAGAGGTTTTTGAAAGAGGAGGACGTTATTTTAGGACATTTGGTGAGCATGTTGCTGATGGGTTATGTGAAAAAGACACGTCACAAGATGAATCTTAGAGTTTGGTAAATCCGTGTGTATTTGTTATGTGTAATAATAGAAGAGCTACAAGAACAAACCACCAAGAGTAATTATCTCTCCGTGGTGGGAATTACAAGTAATTGGTTTTGTTTTTAAGATTTTATTTTTAAGTAATCTCTACAGCCAGTGCAGGGCTTGAATTTACAACCCCGAGATCAAGAGTCACATGCTCTACCAACTGAGCCAGCCAGGTGCCGCAGTAAATATTTTTCTTTTGGGGGCCTAGCTCTGATTTCTAAACTTTTTATTATGGGCGTGTATTGATGTCATAATTAAAATGTTTAAAAATAAAATGGGATGATTGAGGAAACCATTTGGTTTGGAATAAAAAGGGCTTGGGGGGGGATATACAATGATTATCTTACAAAATGTCACTTGAAAGAGGAACGTTGATTTTTTTTTCTGATGGGAATGGGAGACTAATTATAACTGAAAAAAAAAACATACAAAAAGGCAAAAGAGATTTCTATTAGCAAAATTGTCTATAAATGGGATAGGCTGACTCAAATTGTTGTGTGTTTTATGTCACAGAAAGACCACTTGTCAGGACGGGATGGTGACAGGACTTCAAGGGCAGGATTGATGGTGGTGATGAAGATAATGATGATGATGATGGTGGTGATGGTAGTGATGATGATGGTGGTGGTGGTGATGATGGTGATGGTGATGATGATGGTGATGATGGTGGTGATGGTGGTGATGATGGTGATGATGATGGTGGTGACGGTGGTGATGGTGGTGATGATGGTGGTGGTGATGGTGGTGGTGATGGTGATGTTGGTGGTGGTGATGATGGTGATGATGGTGATGGTGGTGGTGATGGTGATGATGGTGATGGTGGTGGTGATGGTGATGACGGTGGTGATGGTGATGATGGTGGTGATGATGATGGTGGTGATGGTGATGGTGGTGGTGATGGTGGTGACGGTGGTGGTGATGGTGGTGATGGTGGTGGTGATGGTGATGACGGTGGTGATGATGATGGTGGTGATGGTGATGGTGGTGGTGATGGTGGTGACGGTGGTGGTGATGGTGGTGATGGTGGTGGTGATGGTGATGGTGGTGGTGGTGATGGTGGTGGTGATGGTGGTGACGGTGGTGATGGTGATGACGGTGGTGATGATGGTGGTGGTGATGGTGATGTTGGTGGTGATGATGATGGTGGTGATGATGATGGTGATGATGGTGATGATGGTGATGATGGTGGTGGTGATGATGATGATGATGATGGTGATGGTGGCGATGGTGATGTGATGACACCGGTGGTGATGATGAGGATAATAATGGTATAGCCTTTTATGTTCACATTATGCTGACAATGAAGAAAACATTCCTTTTCTTTTCATACCCAACTGATACTTGTCTGACCCTCTGGGGAGGCACTCAGGTGTTCTTTTAAAAAAAAAAATTTAATGTTTATTTATTTTTGAGGGAGAGAGAGAGAGAGAGAGAGAGAGAGAGTCAGACAGACAGAGAATCTGAGCAGGCTCCAGGTTCTCAGCTGTCAGCACAGAGCCTGATGCAGGGCTTGAACCCCCCCAACTGTGATATCATGAACTGAGCTGAAGTCAGCAGCTTAACTGACTGAGCCACCCAGGTGCCCTGGTACTCAGGTGTTCTATCAATCACCCATCAGAGTGAATGAGGCCAAGAAAAGATGTCCCTGCTGACCCAGAGACAGCTGAAACCTGACCCAGACCTTCCACTCCCCAGCCCAGTGCTCTGTCCCCTTTGATCCAAGAGTGGTGGCATCTTGTGCAAACCAAAGGCATCTAGAAAGAAAGGTGTTTTCTGTGGATCCCACTGCACAGGTCCAGATTTCTATAGGATCAGGAAAATGTGGCTACAGCCTGAGGCCCCCAGACCAGGAGAATGTGGGACGAGGAGCCAGTTTGTGGGGACCAAGGTGGGGAAGAGTGTTTGTGGGGGGCCAGTCTATGATGAGGGTGGGATCTGTGTCCACATGTCTTGGGATCTTCCCCTCGTCCAGCAGCAGGGGGCCTGAACAGGTGACTATGTTTCCCTACAGTGGGCCAAGGCACCCCAAGACCCTCTCCTGGTATTCTGCCCACCTTTCCCTTTCTTAGCCCCACCCTGGGGTGCGGATGCTTCTCCGGCCTCCCTCCGTCCCCAGCCTCTGCTTCCCCACATGTGCGTGGCTTCAGGTCCCAGCCTCTAGCCCGGACCACCCTCCCGATCTCCAGACATCGCCTGCCCTCTGCCTAGCATCCTGCCACCTGTTCCATCACCTCCTGAACAAACCAAGCTGAGCCCTTCCCCCACCTGTTCTGTAACTCTGTGCGGAGGATGGCGTGGCTGTCCCTTGACCCTGTGCGCCCCGCGTCCTAGTTACTCTTCCCCAGTGGTTGTCAGCGCTGCCTCCACCCGCCATCTCCTGCAGGCCCCATCCCGTGTGCGCTTCACACTTTGCAGGCGGGTCGCACCCCCTGCCGTAAGCCCCTGTTGCTCCCGGGACCCCTCGTGGGGTCTGAGCCTCTGCTGCCCCTTTAACACATCTTCGTTCCTGTGTATTTATAGTTTATGCCCTAACTACATGGGACTCCTTACCAGCCCCCAGGGGTCCCACTCCCTGTGTGTCCCGGTGCCCCCAACCTCTGTCCTCCACCTGGACTGGTCTTCCTTCTTCCTTCACTGGAGAAACTTCCCTCCTTCCTGCAGGCTCAGCCAGATTTGGGTGTCAGTCTGCAAGAAGCCTGCCCTGCTCTTCCACCGGGGTGAGATGCCCCCAGCGTCCTGCCATCAGAGCCAGACGCAGCCCTCATCACCTAGTTACAGTCCAGAGCACGGAGTAGGCTCTCAGCGTGCTCATTAAGTGCACGAATACGTGAGGGAGTGAGTGGATGGATGGATGAATGAATGAATGAGTGGAGATATTCAGGATTGCTCGGGCTCTCCATGGCAGAGGTGGGATTCCCATCACTCGGTGAGCGTCCGCCGTGCCCCCATCTGGGCCCCGCTGTGTGTTTGGAGCCAGCACGGGCCCTGCTCACCTGGAGTCAGACTCCGGACTCTTTCCAAAACGCAGCAGAGAGGTTACGTGCTAACACAGCCCTGTAGGCCGTTTTGTGCCTTGGACTGGATGAGTGAGGTGGGGTGAAGGGCCCAGTCGCCCCAGCTGTTCTGGTCACCCGCCCCGCTCTGACCTGTCCCCGACACCAGACGCCTCATCTTTTACCTGTTGTCTTCTAGCGGCCACTGCAAGAAGGGAGACAGCAGGGCCGGCCTGCTCCCTCCAGGGAGCCCAGGCCGCAGGGGAGAGAGCTGTTGGGTGCTCTCGGGGTGGGGTGGGAGCGGAGGAGGTCTTGCTCCCACCAGACCCCCCCCTGCCTCCGCCCATCAAAGTGACGGCTCGGCTCGGTGATCGGCACCCCCAGGGTGTGCATGCTGGCCCCGAGATGGAAAGCCAGCCTCGCTATGAAGCAACGGCTCCAGACCTCTTTGTTGCTCGCTTCTTCCAGAGCGGCAAAAGATCAAGGCCCCGAGCTTGAAATAACAAAAGGGAAATAGCTTGCAGGCTTGCATCTGGAGGCCAGAAGGGGTTTTAATAGCTGTGCTTGGGAGAGAGGGTTGGGGAGGGGCGCGGGTCCCGCACTGATTCCCAGACTCTTCTCCGTGGCTTCCCACAGCCAAGGCCGGGGGCGGCGTCCGCCCCGGTGTGGGCAGCATGGACCTGGCCGCATCCGTGTGGCAGCGGGCACCCTCCTGTGGTGCCTGGGAGGCTGGCGTCTTTCACATCTGCTGCCAGAACAGGCCCCACCGAGGTCCTCACTGCAGGCCCTCGGCCTGGGCTGTTAAGTCTCTCTGTCTCTGGAGCCATCACGTCAACCTCCTCGGGCACGGCTCTGGGCTGGCTGAGTCCTCGGGGCCCCAGCGTTCATTAGGGTCTCTGGCCAGGGTCATGTGTCCACGCAGGTCTGTACTGACTCCAGGCTGAGGAAAGCCAGCTCCAGAGCCCTGCAGACTGTCCTCGGGAATGGACGAGATGGGCCTTCTCATGGGGGGACTGACGCTGTGGCCACACTCCGTGCGATGGGTGCCCGGTGGTGTCCTACTTCAGAGAAAAGAGGCCTCTCTTTCTCTTGTTCAACCCTAGAGCGGCAGCTTCTGGAGGGCTTTGCAGTGATGAGTTTTCACAGCTCATGATTCTTTAGGCTGAAATCTTCTTAAAATCAGTGAGAAGGGACCCTATAGTACTTGGAAAGCTGGGGTAATTGGAGAGGGCCTCGATTTCTACGGTCTATACCGACTCCTGCCACAACCGTGGCCCTCTGAGGAGTGACGGGCAACACCCACGATGGGCCACAGCCTATGCCCACCCAGACAGTGCCACTAACTAAGCATCTACCGTGTACCAGCCTTGGCCCGCCTACTCAGGGCCATGTCCCTGTACGAGCCGGGCCATGTGGGTGTTCACTCCTATTATCCAGGAGAAGCAGCTAGCGTTGGGAGAAGGTTGGCGAGTTACTGGAGGTCATACAGCCCCTTAGAGGCAGAGCTGAGGTTTAAACCCAACCTTCCTGACAACCGACGCTTGGACTTTCCAGAACCCTTCATCTCCTGAGATCTCAAGCAAATGAATTACCCAACTTGGTCCAGATCCTTTCTCAGAAAGCACATTTCCCTGAAACACAGTTTGGATCTCATCACTTCCCACCTCGGACGCTGGCAGGAGCTTCCCTTTCTTGGCGGTGTTTCAGGCCGGCTGGCTGACCTGGGACGCCAAGGCTGCTCGTGGGCGCAGCCCTCAGCGGGAAGGACGGGACGTGTGTGTTTCCTGACTCTGCCTGCACGGGTGAACCCAAGCAGCCAGCTGTCCAGGATCCTGGGCTGTGCTCACTGGGGCTCACGTCGTATGATGGGTTTGATTGGTCCGGTGAAGATGGTCCATGCGTCCTGTCCCAGAGGACCCAACGCGCAGAAGGTGCCGCGGTCGGGGAGAGAAGCAAGAAATGGGGGCCTGAAACCCCATCTTCTCGACACCACCCAAGGCTGTCTGGACTGGGGTTGGCCCCGGGCTCAGCAGAGCAAGATGCCTTTCGGGAGGGTCTGAGTTGGAATGGGGGAGACCAGCCATCCCCACAGGATAGTCCCAGGAACTCAGAGAGAAGCGGAAACCCCGGAGCGTTATCTGCTTTTCCCGCTGGCTTCTCCCATCGGTGGCCCTTCCACCTCTTCTGTCCGAAGCAGTTGTGGCCCGACAAAGAGAAGACACAGCAGAGAAGAGCCGGGCAGTCCGTGCTTGATGTTTTGAGCTGCTAGATTGGATGTTCCTTTGATACGACACCACGATGGCTGCGATCGCTGTGCCCAGTCCTGCATGCTGGACCAGAGTCCGGGTCCCCGTCAGGATCCAGAAGGTGCCTGAGAGCTGAGTGGGTCTTATCTGGCATTTTCTATGTCGCCAGTCTCAAGGGCCATCCCAGCATCAAGAATGCTGCCTCCGAGGCTCTGCTTCTCCATCCCGGAGCTGGTGCCTCCGGAGTTGACGGGCTCCCAGAGTTTGTGTCGCTGCTCTGTTCTGAACTCTTCATCAGAAAGCTCCCGCTTTTTCTTCTTTGGCAGGGGGATGGCGGGGCCCCCGGGCCCCCCCCACGCCCGGCCCCGGCGGGGGGGGGGGCGGGTTGGCAAATCCCCTGACCTTCCTTAGGAAGACTTTTGGTGCATGTGAGTCCCAATCTCCAGTTTGTTCACTGCCAGGCTTCTGATAACTTCAGCCTTCCTATACATGTTCGCCTAGAATAAGGTTCCTGGCCTGTTAGTGTTGTGTGTCCAGAGTAGACACTGACTTGAGGGTGACGGGTAACAAGTCAAGGACCTTCCCTAAACCTACTCAACAACTCCGTAACTTCAGTTCAGAGTCACCAATGCAGAAAGCCCAGAGACAGATCCCATGATACGGAGGCATTTATCATTCGATAGGGTGGCATTTCAAATTAGTAGGGAAAACTGAATATAATATTTTGGACAACTGGCTATCCATAGGGGAAAAGAATGTTACTTAAAAAGTAACACCCACCCCCTCTCTATTCCATACCTAAAATAAATTCCAGCTGGATTAAAGATGAGGTGTAAGAAAGGAAGACTGAAATTTTTCAGAAGGGGGTATAGGAGAATGTTTTTGTATTCTTAAGTAGGAGAGGATATTTTTAGGTAAGACATAGAAATAATTGATATTAGGAACAAGATCGAATCAACAATGGCGTCTCAGAGGTTTAACACTCTACAGACGTATTTCTTCTTCAGGCTATGTGTCCGGTGTAGGTTAGCAGGGACCCTGCTCCAGCCCAGAAATCCAGAGACCCAAGTTGACCGAGATGCTACCATCTGGGATATGATAGCAGGGAAGAGACACCTAGAGAATGACACTGGCTCTTCTATATTTTGGCCCACATCACATCTTCTCAAAGCCCATTGGCCAGACCAGTCACATGACCCTGCAAGGGCAGGGTGTGTGGGGAGCAAGTTGAATATTTATGAGCATGGCTGCTCCTGCCACAAACGCTACCCTAATACATTAAAGCATCAGAGGAAATGGGTGATTTTCTCGGGAAGTGTAAATGAGCAGAATTGATCTAAGAAGTAAGAATTCCAAAGAGAAGCAAAGGAATAAATGGAAAAAGTTTCTAAGAATTACCTTCAAGAACCGGTTCCATCCCAGGTGGTTTTATTGGAAGGATATTGAGTGTGTCTGTTGGGGGGAGAGGTGAGATGCTCTCAGAATCCACTGAGGACTGGGTGCCAGGCGTGGAATTACTAGAAGGAGAGGGAGCTCCGGAGGCCAGGAAGCACCGCAGCACGGTGTTAGGGGAGGGTGTGGACCCCCCACACCTGCCCTCCAGCCCTTCCGGCTCTGGTGAGGGTGCGCTCAGGACCCTGCCACTTCTGTAATGGGAGCCGATTCCCAGGAATTGTCCTGTCATGGTTAATTTTATGTGTCAACTTGCCTGGGCCATGGTGCCCAGATATTTGCTCAAACATTATTCTAGATGTTTCCATGAAGGTGTTTTTTTGGATGAGAGTAACATTTAAATCTGTGGGCTTTTGAGTGAAGCAGACTGCCTTCCATAATGTGGGTGGGCCTTATCCAATTGGCTGAACCCCTGAATGGAACAAAGACTGGCCTCCCCTGAGCAAGAAGGAATTCAAAGGCAGACAGCCTTTGGGACTTGGGCTGTCCCTCTTCTCTGGGTCTCCAGCCTGCTGGTCTACCCTGTAGATTTTGGACTTGTTCCTCCACAACTGTGTGAGCCAATTCCTTAAAATAAATCTCTGCCTATATATACATCCTGTTGGGTCTCTGGAGACCCATGACCAATACATCTCCCAACAGACCACATGCAACACGGGAGAGGAACTGGGGTGATGTTACGGGCATGGAGAGTGGCGACTCCACAGCCAAAGAGGGGCTACGGAGCAGAGAGAGAGAGAGAGAGAGAGAGAGAGAGAGAGAGAGACAGATGCCCACGGGGCATCAGGCTGTAGGAACTTGGTTAGAGGCATGGCATGGAGCGGTGGAAGCACGAGACAAGCATTGTTGGGATATTATTTATGTATAACTGCATATTTGAAGAGGCTTTCTGTTAATCACCGCGGATGGACATTATTCAAAGCCCTTAGCTATGAAGCACCTAGAGTGTCAGCAGCTTTCATCATCTTGGCCCCACAGAAGCTTCACCTCTGTGCTGGGACCGATGACCTTGAGGCTGTCACAGCAGCACCCAGCAGTGCAGGAGCAGAGCTGAGGGGTGCGTTTCCCAAAGGGAGAAATGGACAAGATGGCCCCTTAGAGGGTAGGTGACGTTTCCAGGAGGGTGGGTGAGGATTCCAGGGACAGACGACTGACCACAGGGGTAAGGTTGGCAGAGAAAGGTTTTATAAGGTAAGAGATTCACATCAGAGCCTCCCTTACAGTGCCCTGAGGCGCCTGCCTCTTTACCTAGAGCTCCAGAGAGGAAAGCGTCAGGAGACCGCTCTCTCCCGGCTGCTTACCAAAACGGGCTGTTCAGGATGGGTGCTGGTTTGCTTTTTTGATCAAATGTCCTGGGCTCTCTTCTTACTCCCCCATCTCTTTGCTCTCAGGACACCGTGACATCTGTACTGTCCCACTAGAGACAGGTAGAGGAGGGAGGAGGAATCCAAAGCAAGTCCGCGTTGAGCCTGGACACCCAGGAAAGGAAGTGGTACAGACAAGGGAAGACAGACGGGTAATAACACAGGCCGATTTGGGTGCAAATGCAGTCAGCTTGGGTCTGTGAGTCAGGGGCTCTTAACAGGCTGCAAGTCAAAGCTGGGTAAATACCACTTCGTGTTTGCACTTAGACCTCGCTCTCCGCAGGCATGTTAGGAAGTCACGGCAAAGAGTGTTCCAAGCGCGTGTGGTGCTTTTGAGTTTATTTGATTTGATTCAGTCTAGTCCACAGTTACACATGAGCATGGCGTGATTGTGCATCTCGCGCTGACTGAAGGCCACAGCCTGTGTGCAGGGGACGGGTGGGCTTGGGGGCAAGGCTTCCCTAGCTCCATCTAATTTAAAGCACCTTTCGCTGAGTGGTGCAGTGAAAAGGATGTGGCTAAAGCACATAAAAATCGTAGCAGGATCAAAGTGCGCGCACAAATCTATTCCTTCTGGAAGCGGCTCCTCTTTCCCGCTCCCTCTCTCTCTCCCCCCTGGTCCTGTGTTTCCCTTGTTGGAGTCCCAGTGATTGTTTTGTGGCCAAGCTCCAGGATGCCGTCACCGTCTCCTCCAGTGCCACCCGGTTCCGGCCCTGAGTGATGGGGCGGAGGCAGCCGGGTCTGAGAAGCTCAAGGGGCCGCCCTCATTCCCGGGGACACGCCGAGCGTGGCACTCCTCAGCGCCCTTTCCAAGTGGTGCAAAGACGGCCCTGTGGGCAGGGCGCTCTTGACGCACGGAGCCCAGGGCTCTGGGTTGTGATAACAACTCGCGGCCCCCGCTGCCTCCCCGGAGCGCCTGCCACGTGGCCGCGGCTGCGTGGCTTCCCGGGACAGTCTCGTGGAGACAGGGCACCGGCTCTGGGGCCTTCCGCGAGGGGCCACGAGGCCGCTCCTCCGGCTTGCTGCGCCTGCGCGGCTCCAAAGGCGTCCCGGGGAGGGGTGTCTTAGGTCCTCCCACACCGCCTCCCCCCTGCACAGATCCACACGCCATGCACGCGCACCACGCACACTACACCCCCCGCACCCCCCCCCCCAGATCCCACCCACTGCACAAACACACCCCTGCACACGTGCTCCAGATCACATGCTCAGCCCGGCGGATGGGGCGAGGAGGGCCGTGATTGACAGCGCCGGTGAAAGCATGTGTGTGACCGCAGGGGTAGTGTGTGTGGCCTGTGAGTGTGTCCCTCCAGGGTCGTCAGGGGCCGCGGGGAGGAACCCCGCATGGCTGTGTCGGGAGGGTTGTCCCCTGGGCAGTGCTGGTGGGCGGGCATGAGCGCCGGGGGTGGGGGTGGGGGTGGGGGTGGGGGGGGCGGGCGTGGTGTGTGTGTGCGTGTAGGGTGATGGGGGCGTGATGGGGGTGCCCGAGGGTGGGCGAGCTGCGGGATGTCTGGGTTCATCATAGGGCAGGCGCCCTCCTCTGGCACTAAGGTGCGTTGGCATCCCCAGGACAGGGCTATGTGTATCTAGGCCGCTAACGGGCCCAAGAAGGCCTCTCTTTCCTGTGGGACACTGGGACGGAAAATGAGGCAGGCTCTAAGTTAAAAAAAAAAACAAAAACAAAAACAAAACTGAAAAGTGGCAGGAGCCATATAGTGGAGCCCCTTCCGCCTCCCAGGTGGGAACAGCATGGCTGTCTGGCCGGGGGAGGATCCGGGCCCACCCAGCACGCGCCCGGCTGGACCCCACACTGCGCACTCTCTCCACCGCTGTCACTTTGCCTGGGCTGCCTGTCCCCTCTGCCTGGAGGGCCCGTGTCCCAGCCGCACTGACCATTCATCTGGGAAACTCCGGCCTCTGGGGCTGTAGTGGCCTCCTCCACTGGTCATACTACACTGGGGTGGCGGTGGCGGTGGGCCATGTTGTGCGTCAGCGCGTGCTGGTGTGCGCTGAGCACATGCGTACGGGAACGCTTTCCTGCGTGCTCCAGCACCTCCATAGGCCACGGCATCCTGAGCTCTGGTCAGATGGTGTTCGTTCACTTGTGCCCCGCCCCCCCCCACGAGGCAATGTGGGTCAGTGAAGAAGTGACTGAATGGCACCCCTGACGCGTGTGTCCAGGGATCTCCGGGGTGTGCGAGCTCAGAGGGGACACGCGTGCCAGGGGGTTATCACGCAGGTTACGGTTCTTGCTTTGCGCTCACTTCCCCCGTGCACGTCTTCTTAACTCAGCAAGAGCTGCTCCTGCCACTACCGCTGCCCCAGACCTGTTCTCACGACCCGTTCTCGCGACCGATGCACCAAAATAGCAAACTGAAGACGTGGATCAGGGACAGAGGGGGCTGGTGGGGAGCAGGGTCCATTTAAACATACAGTTGGGTCCGAATCATGGTGGTGAGTGTGGTTACCCCACAGAACACAAGCATTTCACTGATTCCTAACCTAGTGTCTGTTCACAGCAGAATTGAGTTCAAAGCAAGAATATTAAACTTCATGAAGAAGGCTCCTTCTTATTGGTAAAATGGCCAATCCACAGTAAAGTTACACATTTTCCTAAAATTGTGTATAATACACTCTCAATAGTCGAAAACAGATCAGAGATACAAGGAGAGATGGTCACAAATGGAGTTGTGGGAAATTCTCCCATCACCTCTTAGTTCTCCATAGGCTGTGGACAAGTCGTAAATGGGTGGTCATTAATTACTCCACCCTGTTCAGCGTGCAGGTAGTGTCACGTTGAAGTTTTTTCCCCATCAAGTTAAATTCATCTGAAAACATCCACTGGCCAAGATGGGTGGCATGTCTGAGACCAGATTTTTTCTTTAATAAAGCTTCACCCCTACGACCCCTGAACCTTATGTGGGAACCCTCCCTGGCCCAAGGGGAATGGGCCCTGGCTCTTTGTTGGCCGCCCCCGCCCAGGTCAGATCTGTCGACTCCAAGTCTGGCAGTTCCAGCGGTGTGTCCGCGGCCCCGTGCTGAGTGTGGCCCCACAGCCCCTTTGCCTTCCCTCTACTTCTGGTATGCGGGTGAGTTCATTCTGAGGGTGGGGTGGGGTGTAGGCGGTCCTGCCCTTCCCGCTAAAGCAAACCCTTTGCGGGAGTTTGTGGTCCCGATGGCCAGGCTCCAGAACCCAGACCCACCAGAACTCCTGTGCAGGGGTTCAATGTTGAGAAAGGCGACGTCTGGGCTTCCCTTCCCTGCGGAAGGGCAGATGCCCCTGCTGATGTGAGAGTAGCTCCTCCTCGCCGCCCCCCTTCCCCAGCGCTGCCAGCAAGGTCTGCGGCCTCCCTGCTCCACAAATCAGCCAACGCATAAGGGTATCAAGCGAGTCGTACGAGATTCATCTAAAAGTCTATCTTGTGACCGTACCCAGCTGACACAGCCCCACAAGAAATCCTAAATGGTGGAGATAGCACAGACCGTGCACCAACTACTGTGTATGAAAGTACACACGAGAGAACAAATTAGCAACAGACAGAGCGCTGGCTTCTTGGAAAAGTAAGACAATCACCTCATGGATAAAAAGAGACAAATCAAGCCGCAATGACAAAATATCTAGAAAAGAAAGTAGAAAAGTCACACGTGAGAGCTTATTGGACGTAGCTCGGACCATCCTGAGAAAATGAGTCTACAGTTTAAAAATGTCACAGGAAACTAATTAAGAAATTGTTGGAGAAAACAAACAAAGCCAAGGAAAGCGGAAGAAGGGATAATAGCAGAAAAACTACTTAGAAAGCAGAACATGATAGAATTGATAAATGAACACCAGGAATGACTTTCTAGAAAAATAGGACAGGTACGCTACTAGCCAGCTGACCAAGCAAAATACAAGAAAACGTGAATATATGACACGAAAACAGCCTCAGAGAAACCGGAATCTAAGAGGATAATTCTTCCAGTTGGACACTCAGGGTTTGAAAATGTGGCAGGAGAGAGAATTTTCTGGAAAAGTATATGTTAAGAAAGTTAATTGAGGGAGTGGTACAATCCGTAAATGCGCCAACATCCGTAGACATTTGAGAGTTGGGAAAGCACTGCAGCAACAAGGCGTGTGTGGCTTATGCGTGAGCGAGCGTGCGTGCGGTGTGTGTGATTCGCGTGTGAGTGTGGCGTGTGTGTGCAGGTGGTGTGTGGCCGTGTGGGGGACGCGTGTGTGAGTGTGCTGTCAATCTGTGTTGTGTGTGTACATGTGTTTGTGAGTGTGTGTGTTCTGTCTGTATATGCGTGTGTGTGGCTGTGTATGTGTGTATGTGGTGTGTGACTGTGGGACACATATGTGTGAATGTGTGTGCTGTGTGTGTACGTGTGTGTGAATGTGTGTGTGTGCGTGTGTGTTTTTGCCTCCTGTCGCCTCCCTCAGGCTCCCCAAGCTCCTCCAAGTGCAAAGAATAGTAACAATAATAATAATAATAATAATAATGGTAATGGTGGCAGTCTCGGGTCCCTGGAGTACGGCCACCGCTCTGGCCAGCTACGCAGGTGCCCCAGACGCGGCTCCGTCCTGCTCCACGGAGCTCAGCGTCGCTTTGCCTCCAGGACTTGGGCCAGGTGGGCAGATGAACGGGGAGCATAAGAGGGCAGCAGGTGGGAGGCGGCCGGGACCCTCAGCCCGCACGCCACCGCCCTGCCCTGCTCCCCACCGTCTCCCCTCCCGGGAGACCGACGTCTGCCCAGCAGCGGGAGGCGGTCAGCAGGTGGCTCCCACCCGCCAGCCTGCAGGGTCCGCGTGTGGCAGACACCCCCTCGCCTGGGTCGGGGTCCTGGTGCGCGCCCCCACCCTGGGACCGAGAGGTGGCCGGGGAAGCCTGGCCCCGGGACTCCCCCTGTTCCGAGCTCCCCGCGGGGCTGGCCGGGGTCTGTGGGGCCTGTAAGCCAGGGTAGCTCCACCTTCCGCCCTCTCACCGCGTGGGTACCTAGCACACACCCTGACCCGGGCTTCCTCTCCGCTTCTGCTCTGGGAACGCACCCCCCTGTGCCCGCTGGCCCCCTCTCTGCACGCCCCCCAAGCCCTGGTGGCATCTCCCGGCTGCTGCCAGCCCAGGAATACTTGGCTACCTCTTACCTGCTTTCTTTAAACTTCTGCCTCGATTTTTGTGAACAGTTCCTTAAAACAGTGCTTCAAATGGCTCACCCTGAGAGGCCCTCTGTCACCGGCCGGGACCCTGCCTGCTATGAGGTCTCAATAAAGTAGGGCGCACTCGCTCTGCAAGAGTGGCTTGGGGACCGGCCGCGCGGGCAGCCTCCTTCCCCTCCATCCCCACCGCTGCCCCTGAGACCCTTTGAGAGAAATTCTGGAGTTCTCCCTGTTGACCAAGGGCTTCCTTTAAATGGGAAGGACTTCGGTGTGAGATGCGGGACTGGATGCAGGGGTTCACGCTGCCTCATCTGAATGCCCAAGATGAGGAATGACGAGGACCAGAGCAAAAGGAAGGGACATCAGCCGCAGGAGACGTTAGTGACCTCGTGAAGCTGGACGGTGGAGGGACGAGTGTGGCTGGTGAATGGAGGGACAGGCGGCAGACTGAGGGTCCGTGGGGCGGGAGCCAGCCCATCGGCAGCGGAGCCTGGGGTCCTGGGCGAGGAAGGCTGGTGGCCCCGGTGCAGGGTGGGTGGAAAGGACTCGGGCAGTGAGAAGATCCCTGAGCCCCTGGTCCCCAGCGTCCTGCCAGGGACAGGAGAGTTAGGGGAGGTTTGCAAAGTGGGTGGTGACGGCCCCAGCCCCTGCCTCTGCTCAGCCTCCTGCCAGGATGCCCTGGGAGGGCCACTGAGCTCAGCGGGGCAGGTCAGCATTGGCCCCGCCCCGTGCCCCAGGGCCCCCACCGTCGGGCACGGCCTGGGGTCGGTTTGCTCAATGGAAGTCAAGTGTGCTTTGGCGCCTTCTGCTTTTCTCCATCCCCCACGGCCCTTCTTTCCTTCCCTCGCTTTTAAAAGGTGTGTGTGGGAGGGGGAGGGGAGAAGGGAAGATGTTCAGCCCAGAACGTCCCCGTGGGAGGACACAGAGGGCGCGGACACCGTGGGAGGCGCCTCTGCAGCCCCATATGGCGGGGACAGTGGGAGAGAAGCGCCCCTGGGAAAGGCCCACTCCCGGGGGTGTGGTGGGGGCAGGGTGCTTGTTTTCCCAGCAAAGGCTGCCACCCTGACGGCCGCTTCGTGAGCCCTGGTACCGAATGGCCGGCTCGGCCTGGGCGCCGAGAGAGGGTCTCTTGCAATAGTGGCCCCACGAATCATATGTTAACTCCTAAAAGCTGCTCTTTTGGGTGGGGGCAGCAGAATGCCCAGGCCCCAGATGCACGTGTGCCTGACAAACAATGTCTCCGCGATGTCCCTCTACTACTTTTGGAAAGGTTGCAAGGTTGGAGAGGCCGTGCCAAGGCCCTGCGGGCAGAAGAGCCCCTTACTCACGCCCCACCCCCCACCAGCTCCACGGAAGAGCCGTGGTCTGTACTTTGGTGGCTCCGGGTTGAGGAGGAAGGTGGTCAGCAGTGGGGAGGCCCCACAGAGAACACTCTGTCTAGGTGCCCAGAAGGGGCTTCCCAAAGGGGCACAGTGGCCCTCAGCTGCAGAGGCTCCGGGGAGAGGAGCAGGCCTGTCTGGGACTCTATTGGTTTCAAAATGGAAAGTCTCAGGTTTGGGGGACCCCCCCCCCCCAGCCAGTCACCATGGTGGCCCTGGAGCTGTTTGGGGGGGGGTGCACACAGAGGGAGTGGTCCCGCTGGGCTGGTCGTGTGGGGTGGGGGCTGGGGTGTACTTCTGGAAGGGAAAGGACAGGCTGAAGGACAGGTCATGGTGGGGCCATGGAGGGCTTTTGGCTCGAACTTGGCTTCATGAAACCTTAGATAAATCAGGTTTAGAGTTTCCTCTCTGGCTTGGCCTAGAGGGAGCAGTCAGCTACTTACGTGGGTTTAAATGCATGTCTTAAGGTACTTGCTTCTTGCATAACTTGTCGGGCTTTGTGCAGTTTGGCCTGTAGGGGTGGGCTCTGTCTGGGGCGCAGAGCTGGGCGCCCACTGTGAGAATGGGGTGGGCCACACCTCACTTCTCTGGACCTCGGTTTCCTCCCCTGGATTCTGTGCTCCAAGGCACCGTCCAGACCCGCCCTTTCTGACTGTGGTCCCGGGTCAGCGGGGGTTGCTTGGGCTCCACTGCCTTGGCGGGAACCGGGGCTCTGATCTGCGCGGGGCCTGGCCCGCGGCAGCCCCAAGCCGTCCGGCCTTCTTCCCGCGGGCCTCCCGTTTTGTGTGCAAGCTGCTCCCTCGACACTCATTCCTGGAACTGGCTCCCGTCTCCTTTTCTCCTGGCCAGGCTTGGTCCCCTTGTCTGTCCCCTCGCTTCGTGGTGAGTGGGAGGCTTCCTGGGACCCTGGGTGCCCCCCAGGGACTGGGGTCCCTCGCCTCCATCCCACTCCGGAGGCCTGTCTCCGGCACCATGACCTGTCCCCTCGGGGGGCTGAGCGGGTTTTCCTCAAGAGCTATTAACCTGCAGAGAAAACAATGTCAGGATGGCGGAAATAAGGTGAGGTTAGTTTAGGGTTTAGCTGTGCTTTTAGAGATTATCTCGACTGGTTTTCTCATCTGCTTTTCAAATTAGGAACAGGAGTTATTAAAATAATTTCAAATGTTACCCGCAGGGTGAGGATTAGGCAGGGCGCTCAGGACAAGGTGTGGGTTTACAGCGTGGTCTTACCACGCGCTGCGGGAAGGGGCCTTAGCATTTCATTTCTGGCCGTGGCGAGAGGCAGCGGGGCACGTTCTGCGCCCAGCCATCGACCCTGAGCGTCCTGGCTGCCGGGAGAGAAACCAGAGCAGAAACCCCCTGGGAGTGTGCCCGCATCAGCGCGGCCATTGGGAGAATCGCACGAGGAACATGCTTTAAATCCATTACTCTAAGTGCTCTGGGCTTTATGGGCTGTGGGACTCTCAGTCCGGGAAAAACACTTTAATAAGTCATTATTAAAACCATTTGCCTTTCGACTGTTTGCATATATGATTCTTGAAATATCTCCTTCCTAATTGTCCAGGATATTGATATTCAGCAGACCTCTCTCTCCTCCGAGGCCGCTGCCCCATCGTAAAGCTGCCACGGTGAGTTTTCGTGGCCCAGGCAGGCATGGAGGGCCGGGGGGCTCTCTCGTCTCCGCTGCTCAGGGCCCACCTGGGAGGGGAGAGGTGATTCCAGCCCTCCTGCCCGACCCGGAGCGCCAGGAGCCTCAGCGCATCTATGTGGGGTTGCAGGGAGAGTTCCCGGAATGTCCTAGGGTTTCTCATTCCCGCAGAGGGGCTCCGCAGATGACAGGGAGGGAGGTAAAGGAGATGGGCCACGCCACTGGCACGCTGTTTGTAGCGGTGGCAATGTCCGCCCCTCCTCCGGGGGCTGCTGGGAGACAGAGCCGCCAGGCTACACAGAGTCGGGCCAGCAGTCCACGCCCAGGACAGCAAGCGCCACCTGCTGGGACCTTCCGTGCACCCGACGGGCGCAGGTGTTCCCCATGTTATTGCAACGGGACAGGTGCGATCGGGCCTGGACACACAGTCTGTGGGGCCCAGGGTGAAATGAAAGTGTGGGCCCTTGTTCAAGAAGGCTTCAGACTCTCAGGATGGGGGACGGCAGAGCATGGGGCCTTCTGGGCGAGGGGCCTGTGGCTGCCCCCGTCTCTGTTCTCATCATCTCCTCACCCTGCCTGCCCATGATTCAGGTTAAAAAACAGAGGCCTGGAGAGGCCACGGTCCCACGGCTATCGGTATGGGAGCTGGGCCCGGAACCCAGCCATCGGACTCTGGAGTAGACGCTGGGATGTACCGCACCCCCAGCCACGAGGTTGTTGCAGTGTTCTTGGGACACGTGGAGGGTCTGAGCACCCGCCTTCCCAGGAGATGTCAGCACGCGCCCCCTCTCGCCTTTCCTCCCATCACACGGCACTGGCTTCGTGCCTGTGAGGCGATTTCACCTGCCAGGCACAGAGGGCACTGGGGCAGCATTCTTTGTGCTGGACCCTGCTGGGTGCTGGGCCCTGGGCACACAGCAGTGAGGAAGGTGGATGTGTTCCTGCACCGAGGAGCTACGGTCTCGGAGGGAGACGACATTGCACGAGGGATTAGGTGATTATGCAGTTGTGACGGAGACAAGGCCGGGGAGGGTCACGGGGACATGGAGGGTGAGTGGTGGGGCTCTCCTGGGGGACCGGCTGGAGGGTCCAGAGAAGGAAGAGCGCTGGAGGTTGGGTGAAGGCCACCAAGGCACCAAGAGCTTGGTGCAGTCCAGGAATGATAAAAGGCCAGAGGGGCTGGGGAGGGTCGGGGGCTCAGTGTGGTGAGAAATGAGACACCAAAGTGGTTGGCCAGGGCCAGAGTGTGAAGGCCGCTCTAGGAGCGTCTCATTGAGGAGCAACTGAGAGATGATGCCATGGTCACACTCATGTTTTACGAGGCTCCTGCTGGCTGTGGTGTGCAGGCCGGATTGAGTGGGCTAAGCAGACCAGAGGGAAGGCTACTGCACCAGTCCAAACCTCCTGTGGATACTGAGAGAGGCACAGAGAATCCCTGGACAGCGTAGGGAGCAAACCTCGGTCTGGGTCAGTCCCTTCTTCTACGATGAGTAAAGAGGTAGAAAATTGAACAGGAGACCGGTACTATGAACCTGTAGCTCACACAACTTGAAGATAAGGAGGAAAGAGCAAGTTTCTTTAAAAATTTGAATACTTTGTCTCATGTAATTCCTACCGTCTTGGATTCTACCTGGAGGGCATTCCGTTTTAATTTTAACGGCAGTAGCCAAGGTGCTTCCCAAAACGTCCGGAAGCCTTTGTATTCCCATCAGCAATGTACCAGAGAACCTTTTCTCCATATCTCTACCAGCAATGTGTATTACAGTTTTTACAATTTTTCTATTTTTCTGATCCGAAGGGTGTAGTGAAAGCTGTTTGCTGCTCTGATTTGCACTTCCCCAACTTCTAGTGACTTCATCTTCTCATATGTTTGCTGGGCATTTATTTGTTCTGACTAACTTCTTTGGCCCGTTATATCTTTTGCCCACTTTTCTATTGGATATTTGGCTTTTTCTTTGAGTTTATGCTTTCCTTTGAGTTTATGCTTACTGTATACTTGGGCATTTACACATTATTGGTCATCTCTGTTAAAAATACATTTTGCACATTTCTTCTTTTCTATTTTTTTGTGGTATCTTTTGCCATATATATGTACATATATATATGTATGTGTGTATACACACACACACACACACACACACACACACACATATTTAAGTGAACTTTAAATGTTCAAGTACATGTAAGTAGAGAACAGCACACCCGTCATAAATGTTCGGCCTAGTGAATTTTGACAAGGGGAATAGGCCTGTGTGATCATCACCAAGATGTAAAATTACCAGAACACCAGGTGCTTCCCTCTGTGCCATCCAGTAGGCAGCCTCCAGAACCCAGAGCTGGCCTCTGCCCTCTCCTGGCTGCCCCGTCATTCTGCCCGCTTCGAAGCTTTATATAAAGGAATCCCTACAGTCTGTGCTCTCTTCTGATTATGAAAGTAGTGTGGCCACTTAAAAAATTTTTTTAAACACAGTAAACTCCTCTGCACCTGGGTGGCTCAGTCAGTTGAATGTCTGACTCTTGATTTTGGCTCAGGTCATGATCCCAGGGCTGTGAGATCGAGCCCTGCGTTGGGCTCCATGCTGAGTGTGGAGCCTACTTGGGGTTCTCTGTGACCTTCTGCTCCTCTCCCCTGCTCGCGTGCGCTCTCCCTCTCTGTATACATATTAAACTCCAGAGAAGAAACCATCGATTACTGTGATTGATATACTTTTTACATTTATCGGCCATTCTGGTGTTTTGCTTTTGTGAATTGCCAGTGAGGACTTTGCCCCCATTTTCCATTGGAAGCTTGCCATTTACAAGCCTACCTGTGCTGGAACAGCCTCCCCGGGAGAGGATGTCAGCCCTTCGTCATCCTTGTTGCTCTTGGTTTTCTTTTCTTTTCTTTTTTTAAAAATATGTTTTACTGTTTATTTTTGAGAGAGTGTGAAAACACAAGTAGGGGAGGGGCACAGGGGAAAGGGGCACAGACGATTTGAGATGGGCTTCACGCCGACAGCATCGAGCCCGACCTGGGGCCCGAACCCGTGAACTGCGAGATCATGACCTGAACCGAAGTCGGACGCCCAACCAACTGAGCCACCCAGGCTCCCCACTGGTCTTCTCGATCCGTCCTTTGTGCATTTTCATCATTTGAGGCGCAGATAATTTTACATTTTAGGTGAAATTTCCCTTTTCAGACTTTAAGAGACCTTACTTAAGTCACCATGAAGTCAGTTAAATACTCAACTATATATATATATTTTAAAAATAGCTATGGCTTCTTTTTTTATTGCTTAGCTTTTCAATCTGTTAGGAATTCATTTCGGGATATGGTTTAGAGTGAGGCTCTAACTTGGATTTTTCCCCAAAGAGGCGATTTTTCAAGGCACCTACTGTTGGAAGTGCCACACTCTGCCTGCACTCTGGGCACCTCTTTCCTGCGAACGTCAGCTTTGTTGGTAGGCATCCTTGTTAGGCGTTCCCCACCAGCTTACTGCTTTATTGCTGTCTCTTTCCTGCGTGTTTTAATATCCCCAAGGGCAGGCAGCCTTCGCTGCTCCTCTTCCAAAGTCTCAGTTATTATTCTTGTCGGTTTATTTTTCTTATTCATCTTTGGAATCATTCAGTCCAATTTTTGGAGTAGCATTAAACTCAAAATGATACGGGACAGGAATTATTACAGGATCGCTTCTCAGAAGCGCAACGTATCTCCCCAGAGGCTTAGCATGTGCTTTGAGTGCAAAGGCAGGTTCACATTAGTTGGTTCTGTCCTCGGAAATGAACACAACACTGGCGGGTTGTGGGACTTACACGGAGCTCTCGCGTGGATAAATGTGGGAGCGTGTCTGGAACTGGCGCCTTGAGCTGTCCCTCTGTCCCTCGTCCTTCCAGGGAGGCTGGGCATTTCCTTCACCCCTGGTGGGTTCAGGCGGCACCCTCCTGAGCACCAGGGGCCTGGGGACTATGTGTGGCCCTTCCAGGGGAAGGAGGGGGCTCTGCAGCCCAAAGATCTCCACCGTACTTTATTTTGTAGATTCGATTACTGTGTAAGATTTCATCTTACAAAGGATTCTTCTGCTCAAAAATGTTAGAAAATTGTACCTTGGGGCCAAAGGCTAAACCTTCGACAGTGAGATCAAGACCCCGGAGTGAGGAAGGGCGATTTGTGAACCCTGGGAAATTTTCCAGCAACCCCAGCTTCCACGACGTGGGTGGCCTTAGGATCCCCTTACACATAAAGCCTAAGTGACGTTGAGCTGTTTTAAAGGGAAACGGGAATGATGTCAGTGGAAGTGATCCTGGAGCGTTCTCTTTCCATCCAGAACATTCCGGTGTAACGGTCCCCCGTCCATAAGGAGCAAGGTGCAGGCAGCAGTGGTGGGCCGTGGTCTGGACGGTGTGAGGTCACACCGAGGGCTCCCTCGCCAACTGGCTTCACTCCTCCCGAAGCCGCAGATGAAGAATATTCTTTTTTGACGGCCTTGGAGAGCACGTGTGTGTTTCCTGGATAGCGGGGCCAATTCAATAACGGCTCTTGATTCTTTTTCCTTCTGCCCAAGGAATTTCCAGTCTTTATCTGCTCTCGCGGCAGAGTTCATTGCCAGCAGAGCGTTTCCTGAGAAGCAAGGCCGGCAAGGCCCGTGCTCTTTGATGGGTCCTGGTTTCGGGAGGAAAGCAGGCTTTGCTTTCTCTTCCCTTCACCCACACTGATAGTAACTGGCCGTGGCCTCTTATGATTTCTCCAGAGAAATGGAAATTGCAGCTCAGAGTCTTAAAACAATGTCCTTTGATCTAAATGTTCCAGGAAATAAAACACCTTGGCAGTTATGGAGTCCAGACAGGGACACATTTTCAGGGAGTCCCCAGCGGCGCTCGTCAAGAACGGCACCCCCAGTCCTCACTGGCGCGGGGAGTCCTCTCGTGTGTGTCGCCGGGCTCCCTTCGCCGTCCACAGATGTCCACAGATGGTTCCATGGTGGATGCGTGTCCTCGTGGCCCACACCTCCGTGGACGCTCTGATTACCTCTTGCGGGGACTCTCGTGCCCGAGCCTGTACGTCCCTCCCTCCCTGGCCTCTTCCTGCTCAAACCCACACCCTCCCCCCACAGGACAGACGTGCTTGTTGCCTGAAACCATGAAACCATGAGAAGTGAGGATGCCCGAATCAGTCGCGCAGACAGCTGGGCCAGGGGCTGCTCACCAGGGTCTGGCCCTCCGGGTGCCGGAAGCCTGGCTGCTTCTCATTAGGGCTTATCTTACATCGTATTCTAGTCTCCTAAAGACAGAATCCCATACAGGGTGGCCCCCAGGCATCTCTGCTGGGTAGGAGGGTAGGAGGTACCTGGCTGGTCTGGACTGAGTCATGTCCCGCCCGCCCTGGGCCCGCGGTCACTCCCAGTGCTCCAAATGGGACTGCATTTGGAGACAGGGTGTTTAAAGAGGTATTAGTTACAAATGGGGTTTTGGGGTGGGTCCTAATCCAGCCCGATTGGTGTCCTTGAAGAAAGAGGAGATTAGGACACTGAAGGTCACAGAGGACCGTGAGGAGACACAGGGAGGAGACAGATGTCTACAAGCCAAGGAGGGAGGAGAAGAAACACGCCAGTGCCTCGGGGCTGGCCTTCCCGCCTCCAGAAGTGTGAGGAAATGGGTTTCCACGTAAGCTGCCCAGCGCGTGGGCCCAGTGTGTGGAACTTTGTTGTGGCCCCTGGGCGGACAAGCATGCTGGCCGACCAGCCGTCGATGGGTTCCTGTGTCTCTGAATGGGACAGAAGGCTTCTCTGAGGTTTTCCGAACTGCCCGGCGGAGTGGGAGCAGGTGTTCCGGGCATTCCGTGGGCCACGGAGAAGACTCTGTGTCCGCCCCTCTTCTGCTCACTGCTCCTGGGGCTGTCAGGCAGCTCCACCAACCGCAGGCCCGGGGCCCGGGGCTGCCTTCGGCGGGTCGGACTGACCAGGCCGGGTGCACCTGGCTTCAGGCTTTTCCAAGCTCCCAGGTGATGGAGATGAGCGGCAGGGGTGGGTGTTGCTGCTGCAGGGGTGTTCCTGTGTTCTGTGTCGGCCCCCGGGTCTGTCCGTCGGGGATCCACTGTCTGCTCAGGGGCCCACTGTCCGCTCAGGGACCCACTTTCTGTTGGATCCACTGTCCATCTGGGATCCTCTGTCTGCTCAGGGATCCACTGTCCTTCAGGGACCCAATATCTGCTCAGGGATCCTCTGTCTGCTCAGGGATCCACTGTCTGCTCAGGGATCCTCTGTCTGCTCAAGGATCCGCTCTCCATCTGGGATCCTTTGTCTGCTCAGGGATCCACTGTCCATCTGGGATCTGCTGTCTGCTCAGGGATCCACTGTCCGTCAGGGACCCACTGTCTGCTCAGGGATCCTCTGTCTGCTCAGGGATCCACTGTCTGCTCAGGGATCCACTGTCTGCTAAGGGGCCCACTGTCCACTCAGGGATCCTCTGTCTGCTCAGGGATCCACTGCCCACTCAGGGATCCACTGCCCGCTCAGGGATCCTCTGTCTGTTCAGGGATCCTCTGTCTGCTCAGGGATCCACTGTCCTTCAGGGACCCAATATCTGCTCAGGGATCCACTGTCCACTCAGGGACCCACTGTCTGCTCAGGGATCCTCTGCTCAGGGATCCGCTCTCCATCTGTATCCTTTGTCTGCTCAGGGATCCACTGTCCATCTGGGATCCGCTGTCTGCTCAGGGATCCACTGTCTTCTCAGGGATCCACTCTCCGCTCAGGGACCCACTGCCCACTCAGGGATCCAGTGTCCATCTGGGATCCTCTGTCTGCTCAGGGATCCACTGTCCGTCAGGGATCCACTGTTTGCCTAGGGATCCACTGTCCACTCAGGGACCCACTGCCCGCTCAGGGATCCACTGTCCGTCAGGGACCCACTGTCTGCTCAGGGACCCACTGTCCCCTCTGGGGTAACAAGAGCTGTGCAGCTTCCTCACTGAGACTGGGGCCTCCCTGGATGGTGTGCGTCTGTGAGGGGCCTCTGCACGGGGATTTAAAACCCTTGTTGTCGGGAAGACTCATTTCCTGTGCGTTGGGGACGGTATTCCCAGAGGCCACACGCACAAAGCTTAAGAAGTGACTCTTTTATTGGGCACCTCCAGTGTGTGAGAAACTCAAGGTGCTCCACGATTACGATTACAACGTACACCCGTTTCTGTCTGTGTAGCATGCTTGCATAAAAAGTTTCAAAAAGTAATTATTTTGTTTTTTATAACCACACTCACTTTTGGAATCGACGCTATGCATAGCCTGATAACAGAAATAAAAAAATAACATCCCACAGATCAACCCAGGTGTTTGAACCGTCTGTCGAGGGATTCTTCCCCCCCATCTCCCGGGGCCGGGTCTGGGCTTGGTGGGGACGGGGGTGGGCTGCCGGCACGGGTGCCGGGAGGTGCCTCAGCCCGCTGGCATCGATCCTGTTTGGGCTGCCGTAACCCCGCTGATGTGCCAGGTCCCGGCCCCGCCTGCAAATCCCAGCTCAGGGGCAGGACCCTCACCCTCGCCTGTGATGAGCCAGATGCTGACGGGGTGCCCCCGAACACGGCTGACACCTGTCAGCTTCAGATCCTGCTAAAGGGCAGGCTGAGAGAGACGTGGGGTGGGGGGAGCAAGGGAATGGAGCTGAGGCTGTGGTGGCCCGCGGTACCCGTGGGGAGCGTGGGGACAAAGTCAGGAGGAGGTGACAGTGAGGGCTTTAGCAGCCCCTTCTCCCTGCCCCCCATGCCCAGACACCCAGGGTCGCAGGGTGGGGGCAGGTGTTGGGGAATGCAGGGGCGGGGTGGGGGAAGCAGATCGCCCCCCTCCCCCCACCCCCACTCTGTCGGGCTGATGTGAGGACTTGGTGGGTCAGGCCTGAGCTGGGGGTGGGGAGAAGCTTCAAACAGGGCAAGAAGTTCAAGTCTGAATTGCGGTCAGACTGGAGTGGGCAGGGAAGAAGAGCCCACGGCGAGGTGTGTGGACAGCCACGGCAGGTCCGGCGGCCCCTCCTGGGTGGGCTCGTTCAGGAGTGCGGTGGTGACCTTGCCTCCGTGCTGGGGTTGTTTGGGGCCCCCTTGCCTGCAGGGCTCCAGGGGTCAGAGACCTCTGCTGACCGCCCAGCATCTGGAGTCCAGAGAGGACTCCTGGAGCCCCGCAGTCCGGCCTCTCTGCACACCGTGCTCCCCGGTCTCCTGTGCCCATTGTCGTCTGCACCGAAACCCGCAGATGTCTCCTAGGTCCCCCCACCCGAGAAGGCACTCAGTGCGGCCTGTGAGCGTGTGGAAGGAACTTCCTGGGTCCTGAAGGCAGGTGCCCCCACAGCAGCTGAGTGCGCATTAACGCCCCCTCCCACCCCTTCCCTGTCCCCACGCGTCCCGTTTGTCCCAGGGCCCGGCTGTCTTGCTGACGTCAGGGTGAGATGCCACTGGGCCCTCTGGGCAGGCACGGCCCAGTGGAGGAGGCGGCTGGCGGGCGGTCCTGGGGTCTGGTCTGGGGGTTCCCATCCCTCTTCCGAGGCAGCTGGAAGCTCTATGCCAGGCTCCACTCTCGGTGGCACCTGCTTGAAGTCATCCTTCTTGTTCCTGAGCCAGCAGGGGCGGGCGGCTGCCCGGGGCCTGGATTCACTGCTCCCCGCTGGCACCCCGGGCTCTAGGGCCCTGGTGTGACTGCTCTGCTTGCCCCGGGGCTGCCAGGGCCACAGCCGGACCCTGTTCTGTCCCAGCCTCCCGGGCTCTGCTGGGGAGCCCCCGAGAGCTGCCTCGATTCCCCCCCCCAATCTCTCTAGCAGGAGAAGAGGGGCTACCGGGGGCGAGAAGCCTGGCGGGCAGCAGGCGAGCCCCGGACTCTCAACACAAGGTGCACCTTTGGCCCCCCGATTCTTTAATCCTTATGAAGTTACTTACACAACCAGCCACTCGTCCTAGCACAGTGGAAATGAAACAGACTTTGGAGCTAGAAGAATTGACCTCCAGTCCCCGCATTCCCACTTACTTGCTGTGTTACCTGGTACAAGTTACTTGGTCTCTCTGAGCCTGTCTCTACATTTTTACGAGGAGATAGTAGGACCTGCCTCATGGCGTAGCCGTGAGGACGAAGTTAGATCGAGGGTCAAAGCACTGAGCCGGGACTGGGGGGGGGGCACACGGAGGCCGTGTGGGCACAGGCACCCCCGTTGTTGCCGGAAGCAGGGGGCCAAGTGCAAGTCCTGGGCTGCTGGCGAATCTTCAAGGAATATAACAACGTGGGGGGCGTCTGGTCCTCTACGGACCATTTCTTCTGAGCAGAAACAGCGTGTGAAACCGAGCAGAGGAAGACCTCCCATTCCGGAAGCGTGTTAGGGAGCCGGAGTTCCAGCAAGGGCTCCCCACACGTCGCTGCTGGCTGGGAGCGAGGCCTCCCATGGAGCTCCCCCCCTTCAGAGCCCAGCCTTGCCCCTGCTTCCCCACCGACCAGGCACTCGATGGGGAGGAAGCCAGCGCAGTTGCACGGCTTTCCTTTTGGAAAAATAAGAATTATGGGGAATGACATTAATTTAAAAGCTTTTAAGGAGCCAATTCACCTGTGAAAGTGCTCCCCAGGTGAGAGCCTTCCTGTGTGGAAAACAGCCCGGTCTTTAAAAGGATTTTAATTAATGTTGCTGAGAAACATACCAATGGCATTTAAGTCTGAAAGCTAAGGCACAAGGGTGCCAGCCAAGAGTTTTATGACGTGGAGCTGGTTTTCTTAAAGGCAGTTGAAATAATATTCACATGCACTTAGCTCGGCATTTTGTTCTGGTCCCGGCCAAAGATAAGTGCCGGAATCCTCAGTGGCCTAACCCTCAACCCTCCAGACGGAATGCAGGCGCTCCCCGCCAGGACCTACTCGGGTGAACTTGAGAGGAATTTGCAAGGCACACAGCACCTCCTCACCTCCCGCTGGGCACGCACCTTGCTGGCCGGAGGCCAGCTCTCACCGCAGGCCCGTGCAGCGCGGCTCGACTCTGAACTGAACTGTCGAGAAAATGCCGAGGCGCCCAGGCCCCGGACAGACCCGGTGCAGCTGCTGGAGACGGGGGTGTCGGGCGTCTCCATGCACAACCGGGTGCCGGTCCGACCAGAGAGAGCTTCAGGGTGTGCCCTGGGGGCTGGTGAGGGCGGCGCGGTTTCATCAACAGAAGGGGAACCAGGGCGGTAGAAGGCGGATTGGTCCTGGGAAGAGGCAGAGACACGGAGCAGGAGTTTGAGAAGGAACCTGCTTCAGAGGGAATTTAACGAATGATGGTGGCAGTGAGTTGCATGGGGCCAAGTGCAAGTCCTGGGCTGCTAGTGAATCTTCAAGGAATATAACGACGTGGGGGGCGTCTAGTCCTCTACGGATCATTTCTTCTGAGCAGAAACAGCGTGTGAAACCAAGCAGAATGTGACCTTATTTGGAATCGGGGCACTTGAGGGTATAACTGAGGTCAGGATCTTGAGATGGGATCATCCTAGATGAGGTGGGGCCTAAAGCCAAGGACGGGTGTCCCTCTAACAGACAAAGGACACACAGACACCCAGAGGAGAGGCCATGTGGGGACAGAGGTGGACTGGAGGGATGGGACCACAAGCCCTGGCATGTAGGAGCCCCAGGAGCTGGGAGAGGCAGGCGGGAGCCTCCCCGACAGCCTCCGGGGTGGGCGAGTGTGGCTCTGCCCACACCTGGATTTCAGGCTTCCGGCCTTGGACGCAGAGAACAAACGTGTTGTTTTATGACGCGCACGTTGTGGCCAGTTATTAGGACGGCCCCAGGGGACTGCGTCAGGGGTACAGTCACTCAGACTTAACCACAGTGGGCTCTGGAGCTCTGGCGGAGCGCTCCTCCTAAAGGTCACGTCAGTGGATGAGTTTGGGAGATGCTGGGTCAGTCCAAGGTCGAGCTCAAGAGCGCTGCCATCTCTAGGCGGCTCGGGCATGTGGGTTCTCAGACCCCCCTTAATAATATGGCCGTTTGATCACAGCGCGTCTCATCTGGTCCTCAAACGCATCTGGGGAAGTGCTGGGCTGGTCCAGTGGGGTGCTAGGGTCTTGGGGAGGTCGGCACCACAGCGGAACCAGCCTGGGTGGAGCCCGGGGCCCAGCGGCTGCCAGCGGGGCCGGCGACAAGGCAGTGACCGCAGGCAAGTTCCTTCTCGTGCTCTCCGTGCTCCAGCTCGTCCATCTTTACAGTGAAGACAAGAACACGCTTCACAGGGTGAGGGTGAGAATGAGAATGGGAGACGGTTTGCTACAGGAATCCTTTGAACAGCACGGCTCTGGAGAAAAACCGTCACTGGGGCGCCAGCTGCGGAAGCTCCCGGAAGCGCCCGCCCTGTGGTGGGGACAGAGAGGGGTGCAGCGGTCAGGGGCGGGTTGGGTCATGTGCGGTAACAAACACACCCCAGATCTCGGCGGCTTAGACACCTGTTTGCCATTGTCTCCCTCCGCCGCCTGGCGAGGGGCCCAGGCCGGCAGAGTTGTCACTGTCGGGACGTGGGTGATAATTGCAGTTGGCGGGGAGGGGTGGGGAGTCGCCTGTGGGCTTGTCGGTGCTTCCTCCGGAAGTGACCCTTGCACTCTGCCCACACCTAATTGGTCAAAGTGAGTCACGTGGCCACTCCTGATTTCCGCCCCCCTCCCCCCAGATGCAGGAGGGTGCAATCCTGCTGTGCGGCCGCAGGAAGAGCCCCAGAAGTGCATAGGACAAGCGCCCCAAGCCCCTTCCCCTCAGCCGCCCGAGAACCTGGGGGCCTCCCTGAGCCAGGAGTCGACGCTGGGGGCTCAGTTCCCCGCTTGCCCACCACGCTCAGGGCCGCCGGCTCTACCCCTCCCCCACCGCCCCCTGCTCCGGGTGCCCGCACCTGACACTGTTCTGCAGGCCCGTCCCCCTTCCACTTCCTGGTGCCCGTTGTCTCCCACGCACATCGGGTCCTAGCCCTCTGCTCGGGGCTCTCTGTGTCCCCCAAACGCACCTAATGAAACCCTCATTCCCAGCGTGATGTATTTGGAGGTGGGACTGTGGGAGGTGATAAGGGATGAGACACGAAGGGGGGGGGGCCCTTAGGAGAGCCCCCTCTCCTTCTGTGTGGACAAGAAAAGGCCTCGAGGGGACGTGGACAGGACCTGCCCATGCTGGCAGCCTGGCCTCCTCCCAGGCTCCGGAACTGTGGGCGGGAAGGGCTGTGGTGTAGCCACCGGTTTCTGGCCTTCCAAGAGGACTTGGCCCCTTAAAATTTTAGCCCCGTTGGCCGCCCAGTGTGCTTTGTCCAGCAGGAGCCCCCCAGAGCCCTCTCCACGGCCCCCACTTGGACTCTGGGCGCCCACGGGGAACCTGTTCCGTGTCCCAGGCGCCGGCCCTGCTGGCCCCCCAGAGGGAAGCATTCTGCTCTCTGGCTCCCCCTGCCCCACACGCCCCGCACCTAATCCAGCCCGCTTCACCGGGTAGGTTCATTCGCAGCTTCACAGACTCATCTTCCAGGTCCCCTGGGGTCTCACTCCTCGGGAAGCCTTCCTGTGCAACCAGATGGGAGCTCAGTCCTTCCCGGCGTGCCCCCGGCCTGCTTCCACGCCGCACTGGGCGTCTCAGGAGGACAGGGGCCACGTCTGCAGGCCCTCACTGTGCCCAGGGCCTGGCATGGCCCTGCAGGAGCGCTGGCTGCTGACGAGGGGACAGGATCTCTTCTCACCCTGGGGCCCGAGAACGGCGTCCCCCCGCCCCCCCGGAAATATGTACCCTACATACGTATTTTGGAAGTACGTATTCTTCTGTATCGAAATACCCCCTCCCCCAGCACCCCTTACACAGTCTGGGGGGGTGGAGTCGTTTGTGTCTGTGTCCAGGGGGTGGAGTCATCCCGCCCCCGTAACGCCTCTTACCGCCACGTGGTGTCGCTGTTCCAGGCTGCCGGTCCAGGGTCCCTCTGCCTCCTGGGCGCAGCGCCCAGGACGGTGGCCTCTACCTTATAGAGCGCGGCAGGCAGCTCTCTGCGACCTCTGTGCCTCACTGAGCCTCCCAGGGCCACCCCGCCGTCTCCCGGAGACCCCTCTCTCAGGGTCTCGCGATCACAGACTGTAGGCAGCCCCCCTTCCTCACCTGTCTATGCGGGCAAGTAGGATTTCCTTTCCTCCTCCCCCAGCCTTTACTCCGAAACATTTTAAACTTGCAGAGAGTTAGAAAGCGTGGAAACGATGCAGACGGAGACTCCCCAGTTGTTAGTATGCTTGTGCTTCCGTCTGGAAGCTTAACAGTTGTGATGACGCCTTTCTTGTGGGTAAGGGGCCGCTTCTGCCCTTCTGCAAGGTCACTGCCCAAAAGGACTGAGCCTGTTGCCGGGCCCTGGGAGGTGTCGTGCCGCAAGCTTTCAGGATAAAGGAGGAGGAAGGAGAGAGCACGCAGCCCGCACCTGCAGGCCACCTCCCTTCGCGCATCCAGTCTCCACGTCCTCTGCATGTCCCTTGGGAATCTCTCTCCGGGCCTTTCTGACGACGCGGGGCTGGGCTGCGCGGGCCCCGTGCCTCCTTGCCGCACGCGACCCAAGGCGCTGGCCGGCCCTCTCTCCTTCTTTCCAGATTCCTCATGCTCTTTTCCGGTTCTTCAATCTCAGCGGACGCCCCCACTTCCTACCTGCGGGTCCTCATTACCGGTGACAAGCCCTGGCCGCCCAATTTACAAGTTCACCCGCAGGCCGCCGGCCTGTGCTTGCTGCCCACCCGTCGCGGGGGGGTGACGTGGCTCTGCTCCTCAGTCCCTGCTACGTCGTCAGCGGCTTTCTTCTCTCCTGGACCGGACAGTGCCCCTCACCTCGAAAGCACGCCGTTCCAGCGTCTCCCTCTCTCCGCTCCCTGGCGTCCGTGGGCCCCGCGCTGCTCCTTGCGCCGCCCCTCACCGCAGACTGTCATCTGGACCGTGTTGTCGGTCTGCACTTTGGGGCTCCCTCTCGCTCCTTGCCGTGCTCCAGTTGGCTTTCCCACCCTCACTGCCGCTGGAGCTGCTCCCGAGGTCACGGGGATGTCCCTGCCAGGTCCGAGGGTGGGTCCTGTCCTGTCTCTCTTTTCCTCTCCGCACCTTTGTTCCCAAATCGTTCCTCGAGACACCGTCTCCTCGTCGTCTGGCTTCGGCGACATCTTCCAGCGTTTGACGGTGCCTGTTGGTCTCCCGGCTCGCTGGGGGTGCGTCCCTGGCCCCGGGGGAGTCTCCTCTCTGGCTGTGTTGGCTCTCCAGGACACCTCAAGCGGCCCATGGCCGCATCTAGCGCTCGTACAGTGAGGACGCCTGAATTTACAGGGACTTCTCCCCACAGCCCTAAATTGCCTCCACACCACCTCCAACTCAAGGTCTGGTCGGCACCTTACCTTACAGTTTCCGACCCCGAGCCCTCCACTCCCACCCCTGGATCACGTCCTGTTCCTTCCCCCGTGGCTCAGCCACGCCACCAGCCGCCGGCTGCTCAGGCCGGAGATCTGGGACCCGGACTCGATGCCCCTGTTCCGTTCCCACCCGAGGCTTCGGCTGTCTGTTGTGCAGAACAGACTCACCCAACACTTAGTAGCTTAAAGCACAGCAGCGTCTCATCGTCTCTTGAGTTCTGTGCGTTGACTGGGCTCGGCTGGGGGTCCACTAACGCCGTGTGGCAGATGAGGCCTGGCACCCAGAGGGTCAGGTGGGCTGGAATCTCCAGGATGGCTGGCACTCACCCTCCTGGCTGCTGGTTGGCACTGGCTTTCGGCTGGGAGCTTGGTGGAGACCGACAGCTGCGTGGTGGCCCCCTGTGCACCTTGGCTCCTCGACGGGAGGGCAAGAGTGTGGCGAAGAATGTGCGAGTCATCTCTGATCCAGCTTGGCCTTCTTTGCGGTCACAAATTAAGTACATCCGTCTCAAGAGCAAAACTGTTTCATCGTGTTTTATTATGACATCAGGCTCAGGCTCAGGGTCCAGGTGTGGGTGGGGGTCTCGGCTGCGGCTCCTCGGGATCAGCGAGCCATAGAGACGGTACTTGTATGGAACCCACGACGACCTCCGTTCATTTTCACACGGTTCTTTGGGTCGACTGGGCTCGGCGGCCGCTTCCTCCGCTTCCGTGGCGTTGGCGGGGTCCCCGTCCTCCGAGGGCTCCCCGCGTGGCTGGTAGTTGGTGCTGGCTGCTGGCTGGGGGCTCGGCGAGGGCTGCCGGTCAGATCCCTGGTTGTCCGCATGGCCGCTCCATCGCGACTGGGCTTCTCGCGTCATGGTGGCTGGAGTCCAAGCGGCCGCGTTCCCAGAGCTGAAGTGAAAGCTGAAGAGCCTAGGGCCAACCTGGGCCTTTCTTCGGTGTCACACCTGTCACATTTTGTTGGTCAAAGAATGGAGTCAGCCCGGATTCAACGGGGAAGGAAAAGACCCCACATCTGGCAGCAGCAGAGACAGCAGAGCATCTGGAGATAACACTAACGTTTTTACCACATCCACCCGCCGCCCGGACCCAGGTCGCCACCGTCGCTCGTGTAGGCGTGGCAATGCTCTCCTGTTTGCCCCGCCCCTTCCTGCCATCTCGCCTGGTCCTCATGCAGCGCGCACACCTGGGATGGGCCAGGCCCTGCTGAGACCGGGTGGGCTTCCTCGAGGCTGAGGGTCGGCTCCACATCTGCCCCCCACCCCCACACCTCGCTCCAGGATGCCTGGTTTTCCAGGCCACCCTCCTCTCCTGGTGGGGACGGAAGAGCAAAGACCGCTTAAAGCCCCTGCCTGTCGCGTGGCCAAGCCCAGTGCTGATGGCACGGAGAAGACGTGTGTTTTGAGGCCCGGGAGGCAGGGAGGACGAGAAGCATGTGAACACATACTCCGTCGGGCCAAAGACCCGCCTTGACATTGTGCCGGCCGTCAGCACTAGCTTAACAGCCTAGGACATGTCTGCATATCCCTCTGGCTACATACAGCTTCCTTTTTGATGACTTGATCTCTGCTGCTTCTTCTTTTAATGTTTATTCATTTTTTTTAACGTTTTTTTTTTTTATTTGTTTTTGAGACAGAGAGAGACAGAGCACAAGCAGGGGTGGGGCAGAGAGAGAGGGAGACACAGACTCTGAAACAGACTCCAGGCTCCGAGCTGTCAGCACAGAGCCCGATGTGGGGCTCGAAATCACGAATCGTGAGATCGCAACCCGAGCCGAAGTCGGACGCTCAACCCACTGAGCCACCCAGGCGCCCCCCTCGATCTCCGCTTCTAAGATCAGTATCACCCAGTGTCCACAGGGCTGGGGGGACAGACACACACTTGCACCGCTGGCAGCTGTCTTTCCGGAAGGCAGTGTACGCATACAGCCTCGAGGTGTTTGCATCATCTGACCCAGTAAGTCCATTGGCAGTTACTCATTTCTAAAGAATAATCAGAGACACACAAACATTCCCAGGCCAGCAGGTTCTTGTTCACAACAGGAAAAGTCTAGAACACCCTCTTTGTCTTCGCAGTCCACCTGCGGTCTTTTCCTTCTGTGTGTCTGCGTGTTCTTGCCATGTGCCATTACCTGACAACTCCTGAGATGAGTTTCCTTGATTTAGTCGCTCATGTCTCTATTTGCTCAGTTGAGGCGTTTTATTGAGCACTTACTATGCACTATGTGCCAGCGATAACAGGCCTCACGGGGCCTCATGGGGGTTACGGTGAGGGAGACGTTTAGTAAACAGATTGTAAAATATGTCATTGTAATTTGTGATTAAGTGCTGTCAAAGAAAGAAATCGACGGTGTGGTCGGGGCAGGCTTCCCTGATATGCCAGCTCATGGAAGTGGAGACGTTTCTAGCTGCAGCAGGAACCCCGGGGGAAAGCATTCCAGGCCAAGGCACCCAGGGTGTGTAAGGTCCCGAGGGACCAAGGAGGGGGTGCGGAGGAGCCACTGAGAGGGGCTGGGAGGGGTGAGCACAGAGGAGGGTGGAGGGAGGCAGCATGGCTGGGTCGCCGGGGCTGCGTGCCCGGGAGGCGAGTATGTTTCACGTAATGCACTTGGGGAAGACACCAGGGGCGGGCAGTGTGGCCCAGTTTACACGTGAGAAAGGCCACGCTGGCCGGACAGACAGATGGCATGCAGGGGAGTGGGCTGGAGAGCCGGAGGGGTTTCTGGCAGTCCAGAAAGCGATGGTGCGCGGTGGCTGGCCCCAGGGGTGGGCGTGCCGAGGTCTGTTCACTCCTGACAGTGACCTATCAGAGGACCCGTCGCTCAAAGCCCCGCAGTCGCCAGTGCTACCAAGATCTCTGTCTCAAAGGAGTCAGCCCCCCCAACCCCCGCCCCTGCCCCGGAACAAGAGAGCCCAAAGGAGATTCTTTTCAGCTTTGAGTTTCAAGATAATCCTTGGGAACTTCCCAGATGAGACCATACTTGGAGAAAAAGTCTTTGTGGTTTAAAAATTTTTAAGGTCATTCACTTATTTTTGAGAGAGACAGCATGAACAGGGGAGGGTCAGAGAGAGAGGGAGACACAGAATTTGAAACAGGCTCCAGGCTCTGAGCTGTCAACACAGAGCCTGATGCGGGGCTTGAATTCATGGACCTCAAGATCATGACCTGAGCCAAAGTCGGATGCTTAACCAACTGAGCCACCCAGGCGCCCCATGGCTTTGTAGTTTTAAAAGGCTACATTTTTGTGCACCAGAGTCATAAACATATTTGTGCCGTGAACAACAGATTTGGGAAGTATGTGGAATGAATGTTCTGCCTTGAACCTGATAAACACCACACAGGCTGGGGAGGGAGGGAGGCGAGTCGGCGGGGGGAGCCAACGACCCAGGATGTGGGAACACACTTGCTTCTACCCAAGTTGCCGGTGACAGACCCCCATCTTCCGCAAAGCTTCAGGGCCACAGGGCAGGGCTTCAAAGAGGGTGGGAGAAAACCGGACCACCCATTTCCAGCATCCGGGAGAGGTGGAAAAGCCAAGGAGAGGGTCACTGGAGGTCAGAAGGGACACCTTTGGGAACAGCTGGTTTGGGAGCTTTGCACCAGAAGGGGGAGGGGGCGAGAGGGGTCTCATTCTGACCCTGGCCGTAGTGAAAGCAGCTTCAAGGATGTTACTGGGGAGACTTGATGTGGATGTCCTGTGCTTGGGTGGCTCTGACTGCCTGCAGGGGTGAGAGACTATAGGACGGGGTGTAACAGCAGAATTGGGGCTGTGTCTGGAAACAACCGCACCCCCGTAGTGCCTTGGGGTAGGTGTTGAGAGCTTGGAATGTGGACAGAGGCTCTCGGGCTCTCTGTCAGAGCCCACTGTTGGCTCCCTCCTCTGCCCCCGTCTTGGGCCCAGCCAGGGTGTGGGGTGGCCAGGGGGAGGGAGGAAGTTCTTCTTCACCTCCGGCTGTTCCCTGCACACCCACCACATCCTGTGGGATTCATGCTCATCCCTTGGGACTTAGCTTGGTTGTTGCTCCCTCTAGGAACCTTTCTAACCTCTCAAGAGCCAGGTGTCTCCTCTAAGCGCTTCCCAAGACCTGTGTTCTGGCCCCAGTATTTCCCAGTGCACCATCACTGCCCGTAGACTCATGTGTGCCCCTCACTAGAGTGCAGCGCACGGAGCTGGGTGCTGCACCTGGGAGCCAGAACGGGAAGGCAGCAACCCTCACTTGCTAAGACTGAGTGATTGAGGGACGCCCGGGTGGCTCAGTCAGTCAAGCGTCTGACTCTTGATATCGGCCCACGATCTTGCAGTTGTGAGATCAAGCCCCGTTTCGGGCTCTGCCCTGAGGGCAGAGCCTGCTTGGGATTCTCTCTCTCTCGCCCTCTCTCTTTGCCCCTCCCCCACTTATTCTCATTCTCTCTCTCTCTCTCTCTCTCTCTCAAAATAAATAAATAAATAAATAAATAAACATTTAAAAAAAAAGCGAGTAGTTGAGGGGAAGTGATAGAATGGATTATGGTGCATTCATCCCAATGACAGTATGCGGGCAACCCAAATCAGAGCAATTATAGCAATGCTCAGCAGCATGGGAAAAGTCTCGTTGGGTATAAAAATGTTGAAAGTGGCTACTTCTATACCGGTACACATTTACCGAAAGGGCTAAAATTAAAAAGACCGACAGCACTAAACGCTGACGAGCTTGGGGAGCCACTGGAATACAGCATGGCGATGTACATGATACCATAACTTTGGAGAAAGTCTGGTTGTTTCTTACCTTAGGACCCAACAGTTCCCTTCCAGGCATCGATCCGAGAGAAATAAAAACATATGTTAACAAAAAGACGTGTGCAAACGTGTCCACAGCCATTTTGAAAATAATAGCCCCCAGAGGGGAGCAGCCCAGGTGTACATCAGTAGGAGGGCGGATGAATAAATTGTGGTCTGTCCACTCAGTGGATGGTTCCCTGGCAGAAAAAGGGATGAACTGTTTTTGTTTTTGTTTTTTTTTTTTCAGAGTTGGGGAGAGGAGCAGAGGGAGAGAGAGAGAGACAGAGAAACGGAGAGACAGACACAGAGAGAGAGACTGTTAAGCAGGTTCTGTACTCAACATGGAGCCCGACTCGGGGCTCGATCCCACAACCCTGGGATCACGACTTGAGCTGAAATCAAGAGTCAGATGCTCAATGGACTGAGCCAGCCAGGTGCCTCAAGAGGGATGAACTATTGATACATACGTCAGCATGGATGAAACTCAAAAAATTGTGCTGAGTGAAAGAAGTTTTGCACAAAAGAGTTCATAATTATGATTCTATTTCTATAAAATTCTAAAATAGCCAAAGCTCTTCTTTGGTAGAAAAAAAAAAATCAGACCAACGTGGCTTTTGTAGAATGTGGGAGAGGTTTGTCTGGGAAGGATGATAGTGATACTCTTTGTCGTGTTAGGAGGTTGGATCACACATTTGTCAAAACTCAGCAAACATACAGTTTAGATTGGTGCATTGTGTACACATTTTACATCAAAAGAAAATATTATAGAATTCCACTTAATGATAATCAAGCTAAGTATTTAGGGGGAAACATACTAGCATTTGCAATTTACTTTGAGTTGCACAAAAAACCAAGATAGATGAAGGGATGGGCAGAGGGGTGGATGGATGGATGGATACGGGACAGAGAATGGTAAGATGTGAGAGGTCAAACCTAGATGGTGATCTGGGCACTCACCGTGTATTAGCTCCCTGTGGCTGCTGTAGGAAGTTGCTACTGATGGCGGTGTGTGTGTGTGTGTGTGTGTCGGCGGGGTGAGGGGCTTACAACAACAAAAATTTATTCTTTCCCAGTTCTGGAGGCCAGAAGTCTGAAACCAAGCTGTTCTCAGAGCCCTGCTTGCTGAAGACTTCCTGCCTCTCCCATCTTCTGGTGGCTCCTTAGCTTGTGGCCACGTCGCCCCTGTCTCTGCCTCTGTGGCCACACTGCCTCCTCCTTGTATCAGTCTCTCTCTGCTTCTCTTTTAAAAAGACACATGTGATTGTATTTAGGGCCTGCCCTAATAGTCAGGATGACACTCCCGATCTCAATATCCTGAACTTAACTGATAACTGCAAGAATTCTTTTTGTTCCAAACAAGGCAAGGTTTACCGGGAATCAGGGGTTAAAGCCTGATATCTCTGGGGGCATTTTTCAGCGTAATACATACTGTAAACTTCTTTCAGTTTTGCTGTATGTAGGTACGTGTATGCTGTAAAATTTTGCATGATAAAGTGGTGGGGAAAAAGTGGTTATTTCCAGACGATAAATTACTGCTGACATTATTATTATTAATTATTTGAAAAAGACTTAAAAAAATTTTTTTTTTACATTTATTTACTTTTTGAGAGACAGAGAGAGACAGAGCACAAGTTAGGGAGGGGCAGAGAGAGAGGGAGACACAGAATCCGAAGCACAGCGGTCAGCACAGAGCCCGACGCGGGGCTCGAACTCACGCACTGTGAGATCATGACCTCAGCCGAAGTTGGATGCTCAGCCGACTGAGGCACCCAGCGGTCCCGAAAAAGACTTTTTTTTAAAGCAGTTTTAGGGTCACAACAAAATTGAAGGGAAGGTACAGAGCTTTCCCATATACCCCTTGTACCTACATCGTCACAGCCTCCTCCCCCGCCATCAAAATTCTACACCAGCAGGGTACATTTATCACAACTGGTGGGGCCACACTGACACATCATTATCATCCAAGTGCACAGTCTGCATTAGGACTCACTCTCAGAGCTGTACATTCTATGGGTCTGGACAAGGGTGCGACAATATACATTTACCGTCATAGTATCACACAAAGCACTTTCACTGCCTAAGAGTCCTCCAAAGTCAGCCATTGCTCTCGCCCTTCCTGCTAAGCCTTGGTGAGCACGGATTGTTTTCGTGTCTTCGTCGGCTTTTCCTTCTCCGGAAGCAAACAGATCCACAAGGGTCCATCCAGTTTTCCCAACACCATTAACAGACAGTCCTTTCCCCATCGGGTATTCTCACCTACAGTTGACTGTAGACGTGTGGGTTTGTTTCTGGGCTCTCCTTCTGTGCTGTTGGCTGGTTGTGTGTGTTTTTAACGCCTGTGTGTTAGTTTTGATTACTCTACTTTGTAATGTAATTTGCAATCAGGACGTGCGATGGCTCCAGCTGTGTTCTTCCTCAGGCTTCTGTTGACTGTTCCGGGTCTTTGGTGGTTCCACCCAAGTTCTAGGATTGTTTTTCCATTTCTGTGAGAAATGCCATTGGCATTTTGATGGAAATGGCATTGAATCTATAGATGGCTCTGAGTAGTATGGACATTTTAACAATATTAATTCTTGCGATCTGCGAACATGGGGTTTCTTTCCATTTATTTATGTCTTCTTCAATCTCTTGCATCAATCTTATAGTTTTTGGCGTATAAATCTTTCACCTCCTTGGTTAGATATATTCCTAAGTGTTTTATTGTTTATCCTGCTATTGTAAATGGGGTTGTTTTCTTTACTTCATTTTCAGAGGGTTCACTGCTAATGTGTAGGAATGCAACTGATTTCTGTCGATTTTGTATTCTGCAACTTTACTGACTTGTTTTCTTGGTTCTAACACTTTTTCAGTGGCATCTTTAGGATTCTTATATAAGATCATGCCATTTGTAAACAGAGGCGATTTTACTCTTCCTACAAAATTGGACAACCTAGAGGAAACAGATGACTTCCTAGACACATATGAGCCATAGAGACTGAATCATGATGAAATAGAAAATCTGGAGAGATCAATAATGAGTAAGGAGATGAATCAGTAATCAAAAAACTCCCAAATAAAGAAAATCCCAGGACCAGGGGACTTTATGGTGAATTCTACTAAACATTTAAAGAAGAATTAATGCCAATCCTTCTCAGACTTTTCCAAAACATTGAAGAGGAGGGAGCAGGCCCAAACTTATACTATGAGGCCAGCATGACCCTAATACCAAAGCCAGATAAGGAAACTACAAGGAAAGAAAACTATAGATCAATATCCTTTAAATATATATAAATGCAAAAACTCTCAATGAAATACTAGCAAATTGAATTCAAAAGCACATTAGAAGGACAGACACCATGATGAAGTAGAAAGAATGGTTTATTCCAGGGATGTGAGAATAGTCCAACATACACAAATCAATAAACGTGATAGACCACTTTGGTAGAATGAAAGACAAAAAAATCATATAATTATCTCAGTAGGTGCAGAAAAAACACCTATTAGGTGCACAAAATTCAACAGCCCTTCATGGTAAAAACTCACAAAAGTGTGTGTACAGAAAGAATATACCCCCACATAATACAGGCCATACATGACAAGCCTCCAGGTAACATCATACTCAATGGTGAAAAGTCAATTTCACCATCGATACAGTGGCTCAAAGGTGATTATATTTATGCATCCATAATCTGACATGTTGTTACTATCATGATTTTGAACCATGTCAGTTCAGACATGAACAAATTACTCTGTCAGTTTAGGAATAAGGACAATAAATTACTTTGTTTTACTTTTACTTATTCATTGACTGATAACCTTCCTTTCTTTACACTGACCTGTTTCTGACCTATGTCATTTCCTTCTCTCTGTAAAACCTCTTTTAAAATTTCTTGAAAGTCAGGTCTATCGGCAACAAATTCCCTCAATTGTGTTTGTCGGTGAAAATCTTTATTTCTCCTTCATTTTTGAGGGATAATTTTGCAGGATACACAATTCTAGATTGGTGTTTCTATCCACTCCCTCCCCCCGCAACACCCACCCCACTCTCTTATTTCTCATAATAAAAATGTGTTTCTGAGGTTACGGAGATGCTGATTCAGTACAACTGAAGTTTTCACCAGGCGTCACAAATGATGATGAGGGCCCCATCTTGAGAAGCACTGATGATATCCTTAAGCTTCATTCATTTACCAAATCACATCATCAGAGACTCTACATGTGGACCAGTTACTGTGATTTACCACAGAAGTGACTTCACACAATTATAACTCACTTTTCTTTCCTGGTTCTTGTGAGCGATTATTCTGCGGAGTGTACCCCACTTCTTGCTTGCGTGGTTTCTGAGAAATCAGATATCATCCTTGGGTTTGCTTCTCTATAGCAACGTTTCACCCCCCTCCGGATTCTTGCAAGATATTTTCTTTATCTGTGATTTTATGCAGTTTGCACATGACGTGCCTAAGTGTGGGTTTCGTGAGCATTTGCCTTCTTAGTGTTCTCTGAGCTGCCTGGATCTGTGGTTCAGTGTCTGACGTTAATTTGGGGGGAAATTCCTAGTCATTACTCATTCAAATATTGGTTCTGTTCCTTTCTCTCTTTCTCCTTCCAGTGTTCCTGTTATACATACTAGTTTTCCCACAAGTTGGATGTTGGGACCTGAGTATCCCAACCTTGGATGCTCTGTTCTGTTTAGTCTTTTTTTTTTTTTCTCCTTTGCTTTTTTTGTTTGGAAGTTTCTGTTGACACATTCTCAAGCTCAGAGATTCTGTTTTTAGCTGTGTCCAGTCTACTAAAATGCTGATCAAAGACATCCTTCATTTCTGGTATAGCATTTTTGATCCCTGGCATCTCTTTTTGATTCTTTCTTTAGAGTTTCCATCTTGCTGTTCACTGCTCTTGTATGCTGTCTACTTTATCCATTAGAACCCTTAGCATATTAATCATTCTTGTTTTTTTTTTAATTTTTTTCACATTTTTTATTTTAGGGAGAAAGAGAGACAGAGAGTGTTAGTGGAGGAGAGAGGTGGGGGGGTAGAGAGAGAGAGAGAGAGAGAGAGAACAAGAGAGAGAGAGAGAATCCTAAGCAGGCTCCAAGCTCAGTACAGAGCCCAACGTGGGGCTTGATTGCATGACCCTGGGATCACCACCTGAGCCAAAATCAAGAGTCGGCTGCTCGACCGACTGAGCCACCCAGGTACCCCTCATTCTTGTTTTAAATTTCCAGTTTGATAATTCCAACACCCCTGACATATCTGGCTCTGATGCGTGCTCTGTCTTCAAACTTGTTTTTTGGCTGTTAGTATGCCTTGTAACTTTTTCTTGCCAGCCAGACGTAATGGACTGGATAAAAGAAACTCTGGTAAATAGGCCATTAGTGATATGGCGGTGAGGGTGGGGGAGGAAAGTGTTCTACAGTCCTTTGATCAGGTCTCAGCCTCTCTGTGAGCCCGTGACTCTGGACTGTGACCTTCACAGGTGTTTCTCAGGTTTTCTTTCTCTTTATGTGGCCAGAGTTGGCTGGAGTTGGCCACTTCCCTTCTCCCATGTGGATGGCTAGAATGGATTGGAGTTGGGTATTTTCCCTCCTCCGGAAAGTTAGGCTCAGATAATACTCCATCGGGTTAGGCTCTTGTTAAATAGTTTTTCCTGAGGGGAGGCCTTGTTAAGAAGAACAGATTGTCTTACATATCACAGAATGGTTCCTCTCCTCCCCCTGCCAGAAGCATGAGGAGATTTTCTTCCATGTTCATTGTGAGAACACTGTCCATCCAACTCCTGACGTAAAACTCACAAAAATGTAGGGGCCCCTGATGACTGGATCTCCCTGGAGGCCTTTTTTTTTTTTTTTAACATTTATTTACTTTGAGAGACAGAGGGAGATAGAGCGTGAGTGGGAGAGAGGCAGAGAGAGAGAGAGGGAGACACAGAATCTGAAGCAGCCTCCAGGCTCCGAGCTGCCAGCACAGAGCCCGACACTGGGCTTAAACCTCTGAACCGTGAGATCATGATCTGAGCCAAAGTCAGACGCTTAACTAACTGAGCCACCCAGGCGCCCCTCATCGCCGTCTTTTTAAGCGTCTTTGTCTATGATGAGAATGTGTAGTTTCTGTAACAAAATTATTATTTTAAATATTAAATTTAAAAAGAGGGTCATACCTTTGACCCCGTGCTTGTGTTTTTGGTTAAAGGGAGACCAGCTTTATGAACAAAGATGTCTGTGGTGGTCGTCCAGAAGACTTGGGAGAGTGCAAGTGTCTGATGGGAGGAGTATGCTTGCAGAAATGACAGTGCAACACAATAATGGCACGCAAAGGCCGAAGGTAGGTTTGAAAAGAGGTTTAAAGCAACATGAAAAGACATGGCCTGGGCTTGTAAATTCAATCAGTGTTTCAAAAGTTTTATAGATTCCAAATTTTCCATATATAAATACTTGTTAATTTATATTTAGAAAAAATGTTATAAAATGTCACATCTTGGAAGGCTTCCCTTGTCTCCTGCCCTCCCTCAGTGTCCCCCCCGCCCCTAGAGGCTGCCTTATTGTGGCCAGGCCTCCCTGCCTTTGAGGCCTCTGCCGGGCTGAGTCCCCCCTCAAGAAGGGCTTGTGTCCACTCCCAGCTGAGCCATAGGTAGTGGATTTGGGGTCAGGTCCATCCACTGGGGGGAGAGCGGTTTCTGTGGTTGCCCTGGGTTCTACTGTTCAGTTCAGCAAATTTCCTCATTTCCTGTCACCGTGCTATCAGCCCAGGCTTCTGTCTGATCCATGGCTCTTCCATTCTTCCAACAAAATAACCGAAAAGAGCCATCAGCTGGTTTTTGAATGCCTGAAAAGCCATGAGGCCCTCTGGCCAAGACAAACAGGCCGATGGGGCTCTCAGTCCTGGAGTGGTTTGGACGGCAGGGCCGGGGTGGGGGGCCGTGCAGGTGGAGAGCCAGTGCCGGGAGATAGCAGCGTGGCGGCCCTTGGGCGATGGGAGCGGGTCTCGTTGGCGGGCTAGGGGAGGCGCAGCTGGTCGGGGAGGCTGTGTCCACCGGGCGGGCACGGTCCCCTCCCACATGTGGGTCCAAGGCGCTCCTGCAGCATTCCCGCTTTGATGACACATTTCCCAGTTGGAAGGAAATCAATCCATGAAAATCTGCCTCCGACTCCCGTTCTCTGCTCAAAGCACAGCAGCCGCAGAACAAGCCGGATCTGGGGCAGATCACGGAGCCCACGAGCTCTCCATGCGAATGCTTTCAAACATAAAAGGCAGCATACTGGCCTCTGGCTTGTGTCTCAAGCCTTTGAGTGAGCAGCTCACCCGCCAAGCACGTGTTCCGAACGGCTGGTTTGCCTGGCAGGGGATAGCTCTTTGCAGATTCAAACTCTCGATTACTACCAGAAACTGTCAGGCCTCTGGTGATTTGGGAAGTCAACCCCTCCCAGACTTAATTGTGAACCCATGTGACTCCCTGGGCTGCAAAGAGCACATGCTGGCTGTCGAGTGAGAGCGTGGCTCACGTGGCACCGTTTCGTGTGGTAGCGTAGGCGTCCCTGAGAACACAGCCTGATGTCCGTCGCCGGTCTGGGGTCGGGGGGGGAGTCAGAAGAAGATCGGGGCCGGAAGGGAGCTGATAAGGGGTTGGTGAGCAGGGCCCTGCTCTGCCTGGGGCTCAGCCTGGAAGCCGTCCGAGTTGCTGCTGGGTGTCTCACAACTGACCCCCGTCCTTCGTCGCCCTGGCTGTCAATCCCTGGTATCTCTGGGCTGCCCTACCCGGAGCTAAGTCCGCTCCCATGGCCAGAAAAAACCCCCCAGCAGAGCAGCAGACAGAGGGCCACCTGGGTGGGCATGCACGGAGACTGGCTGCTGCTGAGTGGGTAGAGTGTGCGTGGGGCATAGGTGTCTCTATGATACTCTTCTTCCCTCAGAAGCAGCGAGAGCCTGGACACGAGCAGGCAACTGTGTTCTAGATGATTCCCCAACTCAAACTCAATCCATTCACTCAGTTGTGGAGTACCAGCCGGGGGCTGGGCAGTGTTTGGAGGCCGGGGGAATGGCCGGAAACAAAGAGATGAGCCCCCCCACCCCCGCCCCACCCTGCGTCTCGGGACTTCCACGCACATAATCAGTAATGTGAACCACAATGCTGGAAGACCATCACGAGAGCGACCCAGAAAAGAAGAAGAAGCCGGGGTGGGGCAGGGGGCAGGATGGAGGCTCTAGTGTTAGATGGGCCTGGGGGCTCTCAGAGGGGGCCGTGTGGGGCTGGAGGCTCTCAGACGGGCCCGTGTGGGGCTGGGGGCTCTCAGGGGCCCATGTGGGGCTGGGGGCTCTCAGAGGGGGCCATGTGGGGCTGGGGG
>NW_024412433.1:2539047-2578247 GCF_014898765.1 Herpailurus yagouaroundi | reverse complement strand
GCCCTGAGGCTCTGGGGAGAGTGGCTCCATGCCCCTCTCCTGGCTCCTGCTGTCGCCCGCAGTCCTTGGCGTCCCTTGGCCTGGGGTGCACCTGCCCGTCTCTGCTTCTTCTCATCAGCCTCTCCGTGTGTCTCTTCCCTTTCTGTTCTTTATAAAAGCACCTGTCGTTGGACTTGGGCTTACCTTAATCTATGGATGATCTCATCTCGAGATCCTCAATTGCATCTGCGAAGACACTTTTTCTGAAAAGGGTCACACTCACAGGTTATGGGTGGACATGTCTTTTGGGGGCCACGACCACCCTCTGCAGCTTGCATGGGAGGCTGAGAAAGAAAAAGCCTTTAAAAATGATTTTCTGTCTTTCAACCAGTTAATATGGAGCTGGTCTCAGGGTAGCCCCAGGGCAAACGCAGAGGCCTGGAGGGGCCGCCCTGCAGGCACGGGCAGGACTGGGGTCCCGAACTTTCTGCCGCTTACCTGCCTCCCACATCGGCCCCCCTCTGCCCTCCCCCCACACCCTCTGCCAGACTGTTTAAGTGATTCTTTCTCTGGCAGTTGTCCAATGGACGGGTAATATCATGAAGGAAAGAAAGAAGAACCCCCAAGTATAGCATTTGTGAGATTTGTGACCTCAGGCAAATAGAGCTGTGAACACCTCTGTACCTCATCTTGCCCGTCTGTGAAATGGAGACAGTTTCTGCTTTATCCACTTTATTCTTTTTGAAAAATGTTTATTTATTTATTTTGAGAGAGAGAGACAGAGAGAGAGAGAGAACGCGCACTTGTAAGAGGAGCAGGGGGTGCAGAGACAGAGACGGAGAGAGAGAATCCGAAGCAGGTCCCACACTCATCATGAAGCCTGATGTGGGGCAAAGCCAGACGTGGGGCTTGACCCCACGAACCATGAGATCACAACCTGAGCTTAAATCAAGAGTCGATGCTTAACTCACTGAGCCGCCCAGGTGCCCCTGTCCACTTTCTCTTTGGTCAGGGATGAGATACAAACCTACACCAAAGTGTTTTGGAAGTGATAAGGTGACCTGAAAGTCTTAGCTCATTAGAGACTCAGGCTTTTCAGCTGTAAAATGGAACACGTCCTCCTATCATTGAATTCTTTGATGATTGCCTGGGACGACTGTGTGATAAAAGCTGATATATTAAAGGTGTTAGGCAATATCAGTTACAATAATAATACTTCAAAGTCGGTGTTACCCCTCCAGGATAATGTTTTGGCTTTTAAAATTATTTTAACTAGTACATGCTTAGAAGAAAAAAAATCAGAAAATAACAGGTGAAGCAAAAGTAAGAAAAACATTACATTGATCAGAGATAGTAATTAATATTTTGTTGTAGATCATTCCAGGTTTTCCCATAAGTATGACTATATGTAATTACTTTTACAGAGATTTGATCAACACGTATATTTTCAAAGCATTATTTTTAATGCTTGTCCAGAATTCTAACTCTTTATTATTGAATGTTCAGGTTGATTTTGCTTTTGTTTTTTGCTATAGTAATGCTGATAAGAACATGCTTATAGCTAAATCCCAGCAACTGAAGGTTAATCTGGTCAAAGAACAAACTAGAAATGGAAATGTCAGGTCAACTGATGTGCATATATATACTTTTTTTTTAAATTGTGGTACTATATATAACATAAAATTTCCCATCTTAGTCATTGCTGTTTCTTCCATATTTATTTTTTTAGATATATTTTTAAAATTTTAATTTATTTCTTTTTGAAAGAGAGAGAGCATGTGCAAGCGGGGGAGGGGCAGAGGGCGAGGGAGAATCTTAAGCAAACTCTGTGCTCAGAGCGGAGCTCCACATGGGGCTTGATCCCACAACTGCAGGATCATGACCTGAGCCAAACTCAAGTCGGACGCTCGACCGACTCATCCACCCAGGCGCCCCTTTAATTTTAAGATGTGCACTAAATACATCCACACTGTTGTGCAGCCGTCACTGGCACGCATCTCCAGAGCCTTCTCATCCTGCATAACTGAAACTTTGTCCCCATTAAACACCCCCTCCCCCAGCCCCTGGTGCCCGCACTCTATTTTCTGTCTCCATGAGCGTGACTCCCCGTGGGACCTCATGTAGGTGGACTCATACACTGCTTGTCCTTTTGTGACTGGCTTGTTTCACTGAGCACGGTGTCCTCGAGGTTCACTCACGCTGTAGCGGACGTCAGAGTTTGCTTCCTTTTTTTTTTTTGTTTAATGTTTTTATTTATTTTTGAGAGAGAGAGAGAGAGACAGAGCATGAGCAGGGGAGGGGCAGAGAGAGAAGGAGACAGAATCCGAAGCTGGCTCCAGGCTCCGAGCTGTCGGCACAGAGCCCGACGCAGGGCTTGAACTCACGGAGTGTGAGATCATGACTTGAGCTGAAGTCGGGTGCTCAACCGACTTAGCCCCCCGGGCGCCCCAGAGTTTGCTTCCTTTTTAAGGCCGAATAATGTCCCATTGCACGTACAGACCACGGTTGGATTATCCGTTCATCCTTCAGGGGACACGTGGGCTGCTTCTACCTTTGGGCTATTGTGAAAAAACACTGCAGAGAACACGGCTGCATAAATATCTCTTGAATTCCTGCCTTCATTTCTTTTGGGCATACACTCAGAAGTGGACGTGCGATATCATGTGGGAACTCTGGGTTGCACGTTTTCGAGGAACCATCGGACCGTTTTCCACACTGGCCGCACCACTTCGCCCTCCTGCCAACTGTGCACAAGTCTTTCCGTTTCTCTACATCCTCGCCAACACCGGTTATTTTCTGAGTTTTTGATCATAGCCATCCGAAGGGGTGTGAGGGCTGGTGTGCATATTTTGAAATCGATCGCCCAAATATTCGGCAGGGAAGTAATACTTTGCGCTCTTACCAACACTGGACAGAGCAATGTTTCCCGGCATCCTTATGGGTGCACAGCGTCACTGCCGGCTTTCTGGTGGGCATTTGCAAGAGGAAGCATAGGCATGGAGACCTGGGCCCAGAGGACCGTGCCTACCGCCTGCGGGAAGAACCACCTGGCCACGACTGCACTCCCAGCTGCTGGGCCCTCTCCAGCTTAAGGACCCCGTGTTCAGGCCACGCCTGAATCGCGGCCCCCAGGATTACAGCTCCCGAGTTATCTGTCTGATGTGCACCCTGAAACCTTTACAAGAGGTGAGAGAGGTTCCCCTGAGGACCAGGAAGTAAGCCGAGAGTCCCCAGGAAGCAGATCTGGGACCTGCCCGAAATCTGGGTTAGCCTGTGAGGGAGAAAGAAGTCTAGCCGACAAACGGCTTCTGTCCCGCTTACCCACGAAGTCGTGATTGCGAGGCTCCCATCCCCCAAGCCTCCTAAACCTTCACAACTTAAAACCAGGCTGTAGGCAAAACGGTGTAACAGAACTGAAGGCCCTCTCCTGCCCCCAGGACACTCCGTTCCCCTAACTGAAGAAATGGTGAACATTTGGCTGTCACTGGATCATTTCAGTGCTCTTGACACACAGGAGATGTCACCTCAAAACGGAGCGACTGCCGCCATTTTGATTTCGTTGCTGAGTTCCGGGAACTGGCAGTTATTTCCACATGATGTGGGGACTCAGTGGCTAATTGAGATGAAAAGAGGTTGTTTGGATGGAAGACATGCATGTGGTTATGCAAACAGATGGCTCCCAGTGACTTGTCCCATGGCCCTCACTATCAGCCAGTTAGGTCGACTTCTTGCTTGTGGCCTTCTGGGCGGACCCTGCTAGATTTTCTCCCCCAAAGCCAGAGGGCCAGTTCTCAGTCTCCTCTGTGAGCAGGGGTGGGTTCAGCCTCTTTACAACACCGTCAACCCTCTGTGTCGTGGATTCTGCGTTTGCAGCCTGGCCTACTTGTGAACATTGATTTGTGACCCCAGATTCAACACTCGTGGTGCTGTTGAGCTCATTTGTGGGCAGGCACAAAAGGGTGGAAAGTGTGAGCTGCTCTGTGCACACGTCCTCAGTGGAGGCCGAATGGGGGAAACGCTGCCTCCCCATTTTCGCTCTGATACTGTAAGCACATATCCTTTTTGCCGTCTGTTTAGTGCCACGGTTTTCACGTTTTTGTGCCTTTAATTGGTGATTTTGCTGTTTGAAAGGCCCCCCAGCCCAGTGCTGAAAAACTGTGTGTGTTCCTGAGCACAAACCGTGATGTGTTGAGAAGATGCGAGTGTTAGATGAGCTTCGTTCAGGGCTGAGTCACAGAGCCGTTGGCCGCGAGTTCAGTGCTATGGGCCAACAGCATATATTAAATGAGGTGTCCTTCAGTAGAAAGCCACATAGAACAAGGTTGTGTGTTGGTCGGTGGATGAAGATGTTGCAAACAGAGGCTCCCAGGAACCTTCTGGTTCGGTGTTCACCAGCACACGACTGCTCTGAGTACCAAGAATGGACCGTGTGCATTTTGTCTGCATTACCAGAATGTATCCGTGTTTGCTTGAAGACTTGAAGCAAGGTTTTCACTGTTGTTCCACTGCCATTGCACTTTTAGTTCTAATACTTCAAGTACTTTAAGCACGTGGAGCACTCCGAGTACTCATGGTACTTCTGTTACTCCAAGTACTCCTAATACTTCTAACATTTGGAGCACTCCTGGTACTTCTGATACTCCTAACACTTGGAACCCACTCCTAGTACTCCTGGTTCTTATGTCACTTCAAGTACTCCTAGTACTTCTAGCACTGGGACACTCCTAGCACTCCTGGTACTATCACTTTAAGTACTCCTAATGCTTCTAACATTTGGAGCACTCCTAGTACTCCTAGTCCTTCTAACGCTTAGAGCACTCCTAGTGCTCCTGGTACTCTTTTTTTTTTTTTTTTAATTTTTTTTTTTCAACTTTTTTTTTTTTATTTATTTTTTGGGACAGAGAGAGACAGAGCATGAACGGGGGAGGGGCAGAGAGAGAGGGAGACACAGAATCGGAAACAGGCTCCAGGCTCCGAGCCATCAGCCCAGAGCCCGACACGGGGCTCGAACTCACGGACCGCGAGATCGTGACCTGGCTGAAGTCGGACGCTTAACCGACTGCGCCACCCAGGCGCCCCTCCTGGTACTCTTGATATATGGAGCACTCCTGGTACTCCTGACACTTGGAGTACTCCAAGTACTCCTGGTACTCCTGACACGTGGAGCACTCCTAGTACTCCTAGCACTCTTAACACGTGGAGCACTCCTAGTACTCCTAGTCCTTCTAACACTTAGAGCACTCATAGTACTCCTGGTACTCCTAACATGCAGAGCACTCCTAGTACTCCTGGGACTTCTATCACTTCGAGTACTCCTAGTACTTCTAACATTTGGAACACTCCTAGTACTCCTAGCACTCTTAACACATGGAGCACTCCTAGTACTCCTGATACTCCCAACACGTGGAACAATCTCAGTACTTCCAGTACTCTAACACGTGGAGCACTCCTAGAACTCCTGGTACTCCTAACATGCAGAGCACTCCTAGTACTCCTGGGACTTCTATCACTTCAAGTGCTCCTAGTACTTCTAACACTTGGAGCACTTCTAGTACTCCTAGCACTCTTAACACGTGGAGCACTCCTAGTACTCCTGGCACTCCTAATACCCGGAACACTCCTAGTACTGCTGGTACTCCTGACACTTGGAGCACTCCGAGTACTTCTAGTACTCTAACACGTGGAGCACTTCTAGTACTCTTGGGACTCCTGACACATGGAGCACTCCCAGTGCTCCTGGTACTCCTAACACTTGGAGTACTCCTAATACTTGTGGTACTCGTGACATGTGGAGCACTCCTAGTGCTCCTGGTACTCCTGACACGTGGAACACCCCTAGTAGCTCTAGCACAAGCTTTCTGCTCTGCCCCATTCCTACCTCCCAGGGCACCCGCAGCCTGTGTCAGGTCCCAATCGCTCGACTAAGTGGACCTCAAGATTCTTAACCAATTACATCTGCAAAGCCCTATTTTTGAATGAAGTCCTTTCCCGAGATTCTGGGTGGAAACGAGATTTTGCGAGAGACCAGTCAGCCACCGCACTGTCGTGTGGAGAGCTGGCGTCCCAGGGGTAGCAAACCCCCTGGCTGTGCACTCACCCATCCCCGTTCTGGGAGAGCCAGACCACAGTTTGGCTTGTAATGGCAACGAGCCCAACCCAGGCAGGGAACAGGATTAGTCTACGGCAATCGAGGGAGCCCTCTTCCCTGCTATTCCAGATCCCTTTAGGCTGGGTGGGGGGATATGTGGCCCAGTCTCTCTCCTAATGCTGTACAGCTTTATGTGCTGATGGGATTTCTGAGAGGGTTAGTGCTTTCCTGTCATGGAGGCAGATGGGCTTAGCACAGCTCCCTGCCTCCTCCCCATCTTCCTGCCTGGAATCCAAGTGTGATGACCGGTTCCGCAGCAGCCCCTTGCAGCCGTGAAGAAACGAGTACAGGGCAAGGCAAATTTGATGGGATGGTCAGCGGAAATAGCAGACAGAGACTCGGTCTGTGAAGGTGTCACTGTGCAGCCAGACCTGCCTCTTGTGTCCTCCTTATGTGAGGAAAACAGGTGCCTGCCGCCGAGACAGCTACGTGTTCACCGAAATCTTTCCCCTTCTTTCTGGGTACACAGCTGGACTGCATTTCCCATGTGCTCTTACAGTTAGGCGGGGCTGTGGGGCTGGGTTTGAGCCAGTGGAATGCAGCAGGGGCTCCCGGATGCCCCCATGGTGCCTTTCCAGCCTGTCTGTCCTTTGCCTGCTGGGGAGCGTGGTATGGCCGGGCTCAAGGTGGGTGAAGGCAGCTGTGTCTCAATTGTTGGGGGCAGCAGGCCCACTCATCAGAAATGCCTGCCTTGGATGGTTGTAGGAACAAGCAATCTGCTTCTGTCATGCCAGAGCCATTATGCATTGTGAGGTCCGTTGTTGTGGTGCGTGATGTGCTAACAAAAGGGGCCAGGAGGCCCCAAGTGCGAGGTGGCCCCTGCAGACGGAGGTTCCGATATGGCCCCTGCAGTGTGCTTTTGCGGTGGGCAGAATCCCTTGCCTGCTAAACTAATCCTGCTTGGCCGTCCCTGGCCTGGCCTGGCAGGTAACCTGCCCGTGGCCACACCTGCTTCCTGGGCTGGACTTCTGCTTGACAGCCGTTGTCTGTGATGCTTTCTGCTCGGGCAGTGGGGTGCCGTGGTCAGCGGCTAGGCCTGGAGCCTGGCCGCCTGGCCTGCCTCGTGCCCCCTTGGCCAAAACCTGCGACCACCCTGAGATCCCGCTTCCTCCTCGCAGCTGGGATCCCCCCGTGGACGCCTGGGGGCGAGGGTTCCAGAGACGGTGCTCGTTCGGGGCCCTGTACTTTGTGGGCGCTCGGTGGTGTTACAGGAAACCTCGAGGCAGAGCCTCAGGGAGGCCTCAGCACCTTCTGGGACACGTGACGTCCCTGAGAACTTGGGCAGTCAGCGGCAGATGGGCCTTCGGGGGCGGTCGTGGCAGGACGGAAAAGGCACTGCCCAGACACACTTCTGGAAGGTGAGGCAGGTCGCCAGCCGTGACTAGTGGGCAAGGAGGGGGCGCTCAAGTGTGCTCGTTCTCGTGCCCACCTTAGAGGGTGGAGATTCAGAGCGGGCAAGTCCAGGGCCAGCTGTCACACGGCCAGGAGGGGGCAGCATGGAGGTGGGGCTTGGGGCTCTCAGCCCAGCTCGCCCGCTGGCTTCCTTCCCCGCTGAGGATGGGCTGTAGGAGCGTCCTGCCGTCTGGGGGCGGGGGCGCCCCGCGACCTGGTGACCCAGGCCCACGACAGGCCCCGGGGGGGACACAGAGCAGGGACCCGCTCTGAAAGGGGCTGGCTGAGGCCGGCAAGCGGCCGTAAGCAGCAGGTGGCTGGCCCGGCCGTTTATTCGTGCAGTAATCCCCGCAGATCCAGCCAGAGCCGCGGCCCCCGCGAAGCCACCCAACAAAGCGCGTGCTGGCCCAGTCTCCTCCGGCACCCACGGTACCCTCTCGGCTGTTTAAAGAGCCGGCTTTCAAATGTTCTTAAAACGTTTATATGTATCATGCAAGGTACAAATAAATATTTTAATGTGATTGGAAGAATGCAGAGAATTGTAAAAAGTTGTGGAAGTCTTTCTCCTGATTGGCCGAGACTGCATCAACCCTGGTTTGATGTGCTCTAATTTATGGGTGTGCAAAGCCGGCGCTTTGGCATTGGGCGAGCCTGTTAATGCCGTAATGATGTTTAAATGCTGACAAATGAACTGCTTAGGCCGCACCTTCGACGCCGAGGAAGGAACCGTTGGGGCTGGAAGGTCGGCCTGGCTCCTGCTTCCCCTCCTTCCTCTTCGCTGCTGGGGGCTGAGAGGGGTGTGTGGGGGGGCCCGCGGGCACCCGTGGGCCAAGGGGTGGGCACCCGGGGAAAGGGTGGTGGTGTTTCCTTTTCGCTCTTGCCCCTAATTGTGGACTTTCTCATTAAAACAACAAGGACCATGTCAGCTAGAAATGCCGGCACATGTTTTTACTTTTCTCGGCTGATAGAAGCCACATGTAGAACCTAGCCCTTCTTTCTTTCCCTCCAAAATGCAAACAGGAGGAGCTGGTCCAGGGGTCCGCCTCGTTGCTCAGCACAGAGCAGAGGCTCGGGGGAGCCCTGCTGCCTCCCTTCGCCGGGATGTGAGTTGTGCTTCATCCAGGCACCCCCTTTGCCGGCCCTGCCGGGGAGGCCGGCCCGTGGGGCGCTGGGCTAATTTTAACCTCCTGATGGATCACATATGGCTCCTGGTCGCCAGGTCCCCCTCTGCTCGCCCGGGCGGTGCGCTTTCTCGTGGCAGGGTGCAACCCAAGCCGACCTGACTGGTTATTTATAAACTCCCCCGAATGCCAAAGCGCCACGAATGATCCACTCCCCCCGGTTCACAGGAACATATTTTCGGCATAACTCATCACTTTGAAGATGGGTCCAAACTTTTGTTCGCATTTATTGACAGGAAGTTGTTTTTCAAAGCTCCAGTCAGCAGGCGGGCCCTGAGCCAAGTGGCTCCGGCACCTTCTCGAGCTGGCGCGGCTCCGTGGGGCCCGTGGCTTGTGCCTGCCTCCCACCCACCCTCTCCTTTCCTGTGCGATTTGCCTGGAGGTTAAACAGAACATTTTTCCCCTTTGTAAGGGTCCTTCCTTTTTAAACTTTTTTTCCCCCTTCCTTTGAAAAAAGGAAAACCATTTGTTGGGGTGTAAGAGGCTCCTTCCCTCTGAAATCCTTCAAGGATTTCAAGACTTCCAGTGTCCTGCACTGGCCGCTGGCTGAGGGCTCCTTCCTGGGTGGGTTTGCCCTGGTCAGGTGCCCTCTCCCCCACACCTGCGGCTCGAGCAGACCTCGGAGGCCGCCGAGGCCGGGCTCCCGTGGACACTCTGTGGTGGGGCCGTCCACCTCTCGTGCTCAGATCTCAGAGTCCCACGCTCTCCCCAGACCTCGCCCCCCTCCACTGGCCAGTGGGATTTGTGGGGCCGCCTGGAGCAGGTCCGCCCCGTGGGCTCTTGCACAGCTCCTGCTCACCGCACACGCTCTCCCTGCACGGCCAACCCGGCGCCTGTGACGCCCCGGTCCCCTGGGCCCCACACCTGCAGGTGTAGTCCTCCGCAGGACCGCTCCCCCAGTGCCCCACAAATATCCCAGATTGTCACGCCCCTCTCTCAGCAGCCTCCCAGTGACCCTGTCCAGAAGCCCGGGATGCCCCAGCTTCCCGTCCCCAACGGGCCACCGAATGAAGCTTCCTTCGGTCTTACCCCTCTTCCCTGCCCTCCCTCGTCACGGCCCTTTTCAGGTCCTCACTTCCCCTCTGGATTGTTCTCAGGCCTCAGAAGTTTTCTGCTCTGGGCCTCAAAGTCCTTGTCCGTAAACCGGGGGTAATGCTGGTGCCCACCTCCCTGGGGGTGAGGGGCATCTCATGAATCGGTACTTAGTGCTTAGGACAGCTTGCAGGGGCTGTAGTGTTCTCGAAGGTCTCTGTCACCTTCCTGCTTAGACTCAGTCCATTCTGCACACAACCCCCGAGAGGATCCTTCAAAACCACAGCCCTGATTCCGCCATCTCGCCGCCCCTACTCCGTGACCGTGCTTGGTACCCGTGGGGCTCTGTCCCCATCCCGCACAGCTGGATGAGACCCCGGGATGGGCCGGGTGCCTGAGGGCATTAGGGATTAGGTGATCCTGCTCTCCATGCTGTCCCCTGGCTGGAGTCTTCTGATCCTTCCTGGTGATGGGTCACTTTAGTTTTTTGGTTTTTAGCTTCAACAACGGCCCAGACCCCGAAGTAGACCTAGGTCTCTCTGCATCGCTCTGCCTCCAAATGTTTGAGCCCAGAGTGCTCTGGAAGCTGACCTTTTTCGTGGCAGTGGGGAGCAGTGGGGAGGGAGCAATAATGGGAAAAATGGAGAGGGCCCACTGGGACTTGGAAGGAGTAGGGAAGGCAGCGGCTCCGGGGTGGGCCGCGAGGGCCAGCCCCCGGGAGTGGACGTGCCCGAGGTCTGGATCAGAGGCTTCTGGAAGACGGGGGTTCTCCCTCCTATGGGTCCGCCCGGGGATCCTGTAGCTGCCTGATGCGGGCGCGGGGGGGCTTTGCTTCTGGAGACGGTGGCCTGGCTGTAGGGAGGCCAGAATGCGGGCGCCAGGTGTGGCCACAGCTGGCAGGGTTCGGCCCCTTCCTACGGCTGTGTTCACTTTGTTTTCAAATATTAGCAATGGGACAGACAGCCCGGCCCGTCGAGAGCCCTCGCCGAGCCTCCGGTGCTTAGGAAGAAAGAGTTAGCCGCAGTGACTACTCACGGACATCCGCTGGCCAGCAGCTAACCACCCGCCTGATGTGGGGCCGTCTGCCTGCCCGCCCTGAGTTTCAGTTGGTGATCTGGGAAGTGGTTGGACTGGCCGGTCCCGGGCACATTCTGGGCAGGGCTCCACGCCCATCACCGACCCTGGTGACGATGACACCACTGAGGTGGAGGTGGCTGTGGCCGGAACCCGGCGGGTCTGAGGGCCCGTCAGCCTCCTTGGGGTGGGCGTCACCCGGATGCAGAGAAGGCACCGAGGCCAGCGTGTGCCTGGGATGGTGGGGTGCAGCTGGCACCCCGGCACTCCTGTCCCCCACTGTCCTCGCTGCCAGCCTCTTGTTGGGGGGTCTCTGGGCTCAACACCACACGGCTGCCTCCGGAGGACGCCTCCTGCCTTCCCACCCTGGGGCCCCGCAGCCCCCCTTTCTCTTGGCGTGGCAGCCCGGCCCTCTCTGGTCCCTTTCATCACTTTGGGGGGTACTCTGTCCACATTCTCAGGTGGAAATATTTAAGCCCAGTCCCCACAGCCACCCCTCTGGATTCCCTATCCCAGCGCTGTGCCCCCTGCAAATGGGGCCCACATGTACAGTGATGCAGGATGGAGACAGGCCCAGCCTGCCAAGAATGTGGTGGAAAGCCTCCCCGGGCGCAGGGATGCCTTGAAGGGAGCTTCGCGTGAGCCCACGGGGAAAGCAGCGTCTTCCTCTCGCCTGGAGCCGCTGGAGGAGACCTCCTCGGAGTGGGAGGGTCTCCGCGGCTGCCAGATGCTGCTACGTGGCGAGGGGACAGGAGGAGGAGGTGACGGGAGAGTGTGTGTGTGTGTGTGTGTGGGGGCACGCTGCATGACCCCCACCCCACCTGCGGATTGGCCCCTGTTAGCGCACTGACTTTGGCCCCCCCCCCAAAGCCAGACTTGGTCTCCCCAGCTGCGCTCTCCCAGGCGGAAGGAGACGGAGATGACCTTCCTGCATCCTGGGGTCAGCACGGAAGGTCCCCGTCGACCTCAGCAGGCCAGTGCATGTGGGCACCACTGGCGTTTGTCTCAAAGTGACTTTAGGAACTTGCAATCTTGAGACGTGCTACATTGAAGTCCATCTGATCCCCACAGTGACTGCAGAGAATGACTCCAACCTCTGTGATGGGCTCATGGAGGTTAACTGTCTTTCCCGAGTCCATGGGGTCTCTGTGGCCACGGAGGCTCGGAACCTGTCCTCTCAGCCCACAGCCATTGTCTGCTTGTCCTGTTTGTGAGTGCCTTGGTGACTGGCCTGTGCCTTGTCTATCCTTTTGGTTCCAGAGTTGGGGAGAAGTGGCTGCGGATCAGGTGTAAAAATGGGCTGAGCTGGGCTTGAGTGTGACAGGGGCAGGGAGGCGGGGGGCTCTCCTCTTGGACCACCAGCCAGTCGGAGCCAGGACCCAGGTCAGCCCACAGACACGCCCCAGCAGCCAGCCTTGGCCTCAGCTCGAGGGGGTGTCCCAAGCACTCACTGCCAGAGTGATGGACAGATGGGTGAATCAGTGTTTGCATGAGTGCCAAGAGTTCATGTTCACCAAAGATTCTGGGCTGGCTCGGAGCCCGTCTGTCTCTGTACCATCACCCTGGCCCTTTTGGGGGAGCATGAAATCGAGCCAGGAGGATGGGCGCAGAATTCCTTGGGAGAAACACACATCCATGCACTCACCACTCCCATCGCAGTGACCCAGTGGCCGCCTGCCTATCCCTGACACATTGCACTTGGACCCACCCCTCCTACTTCATGCTCAGGTATCCAAGGAAAACCAGCCAACAACTACCTTAGCACCAGTCAAAGGGACCCTCCTGGACCCCCCTTCAAATTCCTGCCTCACTCTGCAGGTCTGTGGGTCTGTCCCCCAGCTTGTCCATCTCTGCTGGCCCCTGGGTCAGACAGTCCTGAGCTTCTGTTCCTTCCATTGGCTCTTGCCCGGCTGCTGCACTGTGGCTCGCCTCCGGAGAGGGGCTCCCTGCTCAGGTCAGCCCCTGCCCCGGCCAGGGAGGTCTGAAGGGGCCGGCAGTCGATTCTTCCCCATGGCTCACTTCCTGTCGATGCACTAAGGCTTCCAGTTTTTGATGGGGGAAAAGCCAGGAAGCCATGACTCAAATAGTAAAGCCTCTGATATTGGAAGCCACTGTTACCTCTTTCTCCTTGAGGAGAAATTTCAGGCAGTGCATCACCCCAGACAGATTGGGTCATACTGAGTTATGGAACAATGAAAATCATTCCTGCCAAGAGGGAGCAAATGCAGAGGCGGGGTGAGTCACAATAGCTCTCTGTGTCCCTGGCAGGCACCTCTCCCTGCAACCTGAACAGCCTGTGACACAGGTACCAGCCTGGACCCCAGCAAGTTCCCCCAAGACCATGCCCTCTCCAGGGTTCAAGCCCCCCTTCTAAGCCCCACCTCCCAATGCCTGGACACCTCTTGCTATCTTCTGGTTTATTTCCAAGCTCTGGACCGTCCACCCTTGACCTAGCATCCCTTGGCTAGAAATCACACAGTTTCCAGTTTAGGACAACCTTTTAAAAACTGTTTGGTTTAACTTTCAGTGTGGCTTGAGCTCCTATAGGTGGTATCTGGGATGGTGTGACAGCAGGAGAACAGATTTGGGCTCTTACTCCTACTTTCAAGAATATATGAACACGTTTTCATTCTGCTAAAAATAGTCAAGTCCTGGCACTGCTGACCATAAAATGCCAACCTGGGGAAGGTCACTTGCTTAATCCCTGAGCCTTATTTTCTTCACTTATAAGTGGGGGGCATGGTGACAGTAAACTTCCATAAGCTAAGGTGCATGGAAATGCTCTTTTCTTTAAAAAAATTATGTTTATTTATTTTTGAGAGACTGAGAGAGAGCACGGGGGAGGGGCAGACAGAGAGGGAGACACAGAATCTGAAGCAGGCTCCAGGCTCTGAGCTGTCAGCACAGAGTCCGACGTGGGGCTCGAACCCATGAACCGCGAGATCATGACCTGAACCAAAGTTGGATGCTTAACCAACTGAGCCACCCAGGCGCCCCTGGAAATGTTCTTTAAACTGTAAAAATACTGGCTGATTTAAAAGTCACTGCTATGACCAAGGCATTATCGACACCTTTTGTTAAGATGTGGCACTTAAGCAGAAAGTATCCCCTCTCATGTTCTAGAAAGACCAAAAGGGGCAAAATCCTAGCATTGTGAGAGTCGAGAGACTGCTGCCTTATGAGCCACTCTGTTTCCTCTCATTATTATTTTTGACATCTCGGAGTTCACTGACGTAAGCTGATTGTTTCTCCCTTGCCCCCCATCTCTCTTTCAAGAATTACAACGACACAAGAACCTCAATATCAAGACTGTGGGTCAGTGGCCTGGCAATGGGACGAGGAAGCTTCCTTACAAGATGGGAGGTCCCTGCATCACATGTATCTTCCATGAATAAACTAGGGATGGGTTAATGTGGATGTTAGAGCTTGCTTTATAATGTTCAAAATAGTTTAGTATTAATACATATTTTGTATTGCTGATGGTATTAATGACCAAGAAACACGAAAAATAGCTTGATGCAAAATGCCTGGGAATGTTGACCAAAATATGACAAATATAATAAACGCTACTCACAAAAAGTAACAGCAAGATCTTCTAAGGGCCCAAACCAAAGAGGGAATGGGAACAAGAAGTATGTGGCAAAGAGGGGAGGTCAGGTAGCTTTGCATGTCTTTGAAACTAGTGAATTTTTGGATTTTAATGGTTGTGCAGAAATACGAGATGAATCTTTGGGCTCGTAAGAGACTGAAGTTTAGAAAGGAGTTTTCCTGCTACACAAATTTTCCTGCTCCTTTGAAAAAGTGGACCAGGAAAGAGTCCAGCCATGGGCCCAGTGACATGACAGAAACCTTGATAGCCTTGGACTGGTTCTGCAGAGAAAAAATTGTTGCCTTTGATATTTGTAACTGGTGGCAGTCCTCAAGTATATGTGGGGATTAAACCTATACTGTGTGAGTGGCACAGAGCCCCCAGTCTGGCAGACTGAGAGGAATCAACCCCGGGCAGGTAATAATTCCGAAACATCAGGCAGGACAAAACACAAAAGCCCTGGGGATGGACATGCAGAGTTCTCACAGACACACCTCAGTGAAGATGAGTTTGAATCCCAAAGTGCCAATCTGAGGAGAAAAATAAGCTCTGAGTAAGTTTGTAGGTAGAGTACAAACTCTAAGAAGAGATCCCTAGGAGATTTGGGCAACAATGATCAAATAGCGATTATAAAATAACTGGGATTAAACATACAATGGAAGAATAAAAAACTGTGAGAAAATGGCAGGCCCCCCACTAAAGGGAAATGAAAGACTAGGGAGATTATAAAAGAATAGAAGAGAACTTTTAGGAATAAAATTGTAGAGATTGAAATTCAACAAAACCCTGAATGGTTAGGTTAAAAAGCAGATTCTATACAATGAGATAGAGAATTAGCAAGGTGGAATAGCACTGTGAGCACATGGAAGTAAAGAAATGGAAAATTTGGAAGCAAGGTTAACAAATATGGATAAGAGGCTAAGAAGGTCCAATAAAAGCACAATAGGAGGTTCAGATGGGGTGCATAGGGAGGAGGAGAGTCAATACTCAACAAGAATTTTCCAAAATTGAAGACAGTCCTGAAGTCTTTGATTCAGGGAACAAATAGCTCTAAGAAGGATAAAGAATAGGAAATTTACACCTAGATATGTAAGCTGTGTAAGAACGCCAAAGACAAGAGAACACCTTAGAAACATGCAGAAAGAAAAGATTATCTATGAAGGAATGCCAGTTAATTTGGCTGCCACTTCTCAATAGTAACCAGAAGACTGTGAAATTATATCTTCAAAGTGCTGAGAGAAAACAGAAACCTCTTTCTAACTTAACTGTCATGCAAGAATTATGGAGAAATGATGAAAAACAGAATTTATCGCTAACAGATTCTCTGAAAGAACTTCTAGGGATGTCCTTTAGCAAGCAGGAAATTGAACCCAGAAGGAGGGAGAGAACTGTGAGCAGAATGGTGAGCACATAAATTAGTAAACATATGGATAAATCTAAATAAAGATTGACAATGAACACAATAAGAATATCAATAACTTATTTTAAATTCATAAAAATACATAGGGTCTGAAATTCTAGATTAAGTAGTGTGTAAAATAATCCAAGAATTCTAAAATCCTTGAATGATCACATGAAACAATGGATTAACTTTAGACTTTATCAAGTATACATGTTAAAATTTTAATTATGACTACAGGAGAATAGAGAAGAATTTGTCACTCTCAAAACAGTAAAGAAAAAAAAAAGAAACCCTCCAGTTCTGTAGGACAAGGTCAGCAAACTTTTTCTCTCAAGGGCCCGATAGTAAACATTTTTGACTTTTTGTGCCATATGGTCTCTGTTGCAATGACTCAACTCTGCCATTGCAGCATGAAAGCAAACTTTGGGAATATTTAAGCAAATGGATGTGGCTGCCTTCCAATACAGCTTTATTTGCAAAAACAGACACTGGGCTGGATTTTGGCTGAAGGCGGTAGTTTGCAGACCCTGCTCTAGAAGATAGGAAAGGAAGTAAAATCTAAGAAGGTAGAAACCACAAACAAAGATGGCAGAAACAATCCAAAGAGGGTGGTGACTGCATAAGTGTAAATGGATCGTATTTGCCGGGTGAAGGCAGAGTCTGATAGATTAGAGAAATTTAAAAACATACAACTTTATGCTTTGAATGTGGCAAACACACAAGGAAAACAGAAAGGTGAAAAGTAGGCATGGGGAAACAGACCAGTTCACCAGGTCTCAGCTCATGCCCTCCCTTTTCTTTTCTTTTTTTTTTTTTTTGTTTTACTTTGCATTTCTTTTTTTTTATTTATATATGAAATTTATTGTCAAATTGGTTTCCATACAACACCCAGTGCTCATCCCAAAAAGGTGCCCTCCTCAATACCCATCACCCACCCTCTCCTCCCTCCCACCCCCCATCAACCCTTAGTTTGTTCTCAGTTCTCAACAGTCTCTTATGCTTTGGCTCTCTCCCACTCTAACCTCTTTTTTTTTTTTTTCCTTCCCCTCCCCCATGGGTTCCTGTTAAGTTTCTCATGATCCACATAAGAGTGAAACCATATGGTATCTGTCTTTCTGTGTATGGCTTATTTCACTTAGCATCACACTCTCCAGTTCCATCCACGTGGCTACAAAAGGCCATATTTCATTTTTTCTCATTGCCACGTAGTATTCCATTGTGTATACAAACCACAATTTCTTTATCCATTCATCAGTTGATGGACATTTAGGCTCTTTCCATAATTTGGCTATTGTTGAGAGTGCTGCTATGAACATTGGGGTACAAGTGCCCCTATGCATCAGTACTCCTGTGTCCCTTGGATAAATTCCTAGCAGTGCTATTGCTGGGTCATAGGGTAGGTCTATTTTTAATTTTCTGAGGAACCTCCACACTGCTTTCCAGAGCGGCTGCACCAATTTGCATTCCCACCAACAGTGCAAGAGGGTTCCCGTTTCTCCACATCCTCTCCAGCATCTATAGTCTCCTGATTTGTTCATTTTGGCCACTCTGACTGGCGTGAGGTGATACCTGAGTGTGGTTTTGATTTGTATTTCCCTGATAAGGAGCGACGCTGAACATCTTTTCATGTGCCTGTTGGCCATCCGGATGTCTTCTTTAGAGAAGTGTCTATTCATGTTTTCTGCCCATTTCTTCACTGGGTTATTTGCTTTTCGGGTGTGGAGTTTGGTGAGCTCTTTATAGATTTTGGATATTAGCCCTTTGTCTGATATGTCATTTGCAAATATCTTTTCCCATTCCGTTGGTTGCCTTTTAGTTTTGTTGGTTGTTTCCTTTGCTGTGCAGAAGCTTTTTATCTTCATAAGGTCCCAGTAATTCACTTTTGCTTTTAATTCCCTTGCCTTTGGGGATGTGTCGAGTAAGAGATTGCTACGGCTGAGGTCAGAGAGGTCTTTTCCTGCTTTCTCCTCTAAGGTTTTGATGGTTTCCTGTCTCACATTCAGGTCCTTTATCCATTTTGAGTTTATTTTTGTGAATGGTGTGAGAAAGTGGTCTAGTTTCAACCTTCTGCATGTTGCTGTCCAGTTCTCCCAGCACCATTTGTTAAAGAGACTGTCTTTTTTCCATTGGCTGTTCTTTCCTGCTTTGTCAAAGATGAGTTGGCCATACGTTTGTGGGTCTAGTTATGGGGTTTCTATTCTATTCCATTGTTCTATGTGTCTGTTTTTGTGCCAATACCATGCTGTCTTGATGATGACAGCTTTGTAGTAGAGGCTAAAGTCTGGGATTGTGATGCCTCCTGCTTTGGTCTTCTTCTTCAAAATTACTTTGGCTATTCGGGGCCTTTTGTGGTTCCATATGAATTTTAGGATTGCTTGTTCTAGTTTCGAGAAGAATGCTGGTGCAATTTTGATTGGGATTGCATTGAATGTGTAGATAGCTTTGGGTAGTATTGACATTTTGACAATATTTATTCTTCCAATCCATGAGCAGGGAATGTCTTTCCATTTCTTTAAATCTTCTTCAATTACCTTCATAAGCTTTCTATAGTTTTCAGCATACAGATCCTTTACATCTTTGGTTAGATTTATTCCTAGGTATTTTATGCTTCTTGGTGCAATTGTGAATGGGATCAGTTTCTTTGTCTTTCTGTTGCTTCATTGTTAGTGTATAAGAATGCAACTGATTTCTGTACATTGATTTTGTATCCTGCAACTTTGCTGAATTCATGTATCAGTTCTAGCAGACTTTTGGTGGAGTCTATCGGATTTTCCAGGTATAATATCATGTCATCTGCAAAAAGCGAAAGCTTGACTTCATCTTTGCCAATTTTGATGCCTTTGATTTCCTTTTGTTGTCTGATTGCTGATGCTAGAACTTCCAGCACTATGTTAAACAACAGTGGTGAGAGTGAGCATCCCTGTCGTGTTCCTGATCTCAGGGAAAAAGCTCTCAGTTTTTCCCCGTTGAGGATGATGTTAGCTGTGGGCTTTTCATAAATGGCTTTTATGATCTTTAAGTATGTTCCTTCTATCCCGACTTTCTCAAGGGTTTTTATTAAGAAAGGGTGCTGGATTTTGTCAAAGGCCTTTTCTGCATCGATTGACAGGATCATATGGTTTTTCTCTTTTTTTTTGTTAATGTGATGTATCATGTTGATTGATTTGCGAATGTTGAACCAGCCCTGCATCCCAGGAATGAATCCCACTTGATCATGGTGAATAATTCTTTTTATATGCCGTTGAATTCGATTTGCTAGTATCTTATTGAGAATTTTTGCATCCATATTCATCAGGGATATTGGCCTGTAGTTCTCTTTTTTTTTTTTTTAATTTTTTTTTTCAACATTTATTTATTTTTGGGACAGAGAGAGACAGAGCATGAACGGGCGAGGGGCAGAGAGAGAGGGAGACACAGAATCGGAAACAGGCTCCAGGCTCTGAGCCATCAGCCCAGAGCCTGATGCGGGGCTCGAACTCACGGACCGTGAGATCGTGACCTGGTTGAAGTCGGACGCTTAACCGACTGCGCCACCCAGGCGCCCCTGTAGTTCTCTTTTTTTACTGGGTCTCTGTCTGGTTTAGGAATCAAAGTAATACTGGCTTCATAGAATGAGTCTGGAAGTTTTCCTTTCCTTTCTATTTCTTGGAATAGCTTGAGAAGGATAGGTATTATCTCTGCTTTAAACGTCTGGTAGAACTCCCCTGGGAAGCCATCTGGTCCTGGACTCTTATTTGTTGGGAGATTTTTGATAACCGATTCAATTTCTTTGCTGGTTATGGGTCTGTTCAAGCTTTCTATTTCCTCCTGATTGAGTTTTGGAAGAGTGTGGGTGTTCAGGAATTTGTCCATTTCTTCCAGGTTGTCCAATTTGTTGGCATATAATTTTTCATAGTATTCCCTGATAATTGCTTGTATCTCTGAGGGATTGGTTGTAATAATTCCATTTTCATTCATGATTTTATCTATTTGGGTCATCTCCCTTTTCTTTTTGAGAAGCCTGGCTAGAGGTTTGTCAATTTTGTTTATTTTTTCAAAAAACCAAGTCTTGGTTTCGTTGATCTGCTCTACAGTTTTTTTAGATTCTATATTGTTTATTTCTGCTCTGATCTTTATTATTTCTCTTCTTCTGCTGGGTTTAGGCTGCCTTTGCTGTTCTGCTTCTATTTCCTTTAGGTGTGCTGTTAGATTTTGTATTTGGGATTTTTCTTGTTTCTTGAGATAGGCCTGGATTGCAATGTATTTTCCTCTCAGGACTGCCTTCGCTGCGTCCCAAAGCGTTTGGATTGTTGTATTTTCATTTTCGTTTGTTTCCATATATTTTTTAATTTCTTCTCTAATTGCCTGGTTGACCCACTCATTCGTTAGTAGGGTGTTCTTTAACCTCCATGCTTTTGGAGGTTTTCCAGACTTTTTTCTGTGGTTGATTTCAAGCTTCATAGCATTGTGGTCTGAAAGTATGCATGGTATGATTTCAATTCTTGTAAACTTATGAAGGGCTGTTTTGTGACCCAGTATATGATCTATCTTGGAGAATGTTCCATGTGCACTCGAGAAGAAAGTATATTCTGTTGCTTTGGGATGCAGAGTTCTAAATATATCTGTCAAGTCCATCTGCTCCAATGTCTCATTCAGGGCCCTTGTTTCTTTATTGACTGTGTTTCTAGATGACCTATCCATTTCTGTAAGTGGGGTGTTAAAGTCCCCTGCAATTACCACATTCTTATCAATAAGGTTGCTTATGTTTATGAGTAATTGTTTTATATATTTGGGCGCTCCAGTATTCGGCGCATAGACATTTATAATTGTTAGCTCTTCCTGATGGATAGACCCTGTCACTATTATATAATGTCCTTCTTCATCTCTTGTTACAGCCTTTAATTTAAAGTCTAGTTTGTCTGATATAAGTATGGCTACTCCAGCTTTCTTTTGGCTTCCAGTAGCATGATAAATAGTTCTCCATCCCCTCACTCTCAATCTAAAGGTGTCCTCAGGTCTAAAATGAGTCTCTTGTAGACAGCAAATAGATGGGTCTTGTTTTTTTATCCATTCTGATACCCTATGTCTTTTGGTTGGCGCATTTAATCCATTTACATTCAGTGTTATTATAGAAAGATATGGGTTTAGAGTCATTTTGATGTCTGTATGTTTTATGCTTGTGGTGATGTCTCTGGTACTTTGTCTCACAGGGTCCCCCTTAGGATCTCTTGTAGGGCTGGTTTAGTGGTGACGAATTCCTTCAGTTTTTGTTTGTTTGGGAAGACCTTTATCTCTCCTTCTATTCTAAATGACAGACTTGCTGGATAAAGGATTCTCGGCTGCATATTTTTTCTGTCTAGCACACTGAAAATCTCGTGCCAATTCTTTCTGGCCTGCCAAGTTTCAAAAGAGAGATCAGTCACGAGTCTTATAGGTCTCCCTTTACATGTGAGGGCACGTTTACCCCTTGCTGCTTTCAGTATTTTCTCTTTATCCTTGTATTTTGCTAGTTTCACTATGATATGTCGTGCAGAAGATCGATTCAAGTTACGTCTGAAGGGAGTTCTCTGTGCCTCTTGGATTTCAATGCCTTTTTCCTTCCCCACTTCAGGGAAGTTCTCAGCTATTATTTCTTCAAGTACCCCTTCAGCACCTTTCCCTCTCTCTTCCTCCTCTGGGATACCAATTATGCGTATATGATTTCTTTTTAGTGTATCACTTAGTTCTCTAATTTTCCCCTCATACTCCTGGATTTTTTTTATCTCTCTTTTTCTCAGCTTCCTCTTTTTCCATAACTTTATCTTCTAGTTCACCTATTCTCTCCTCTGCCTCTTCAATCCGAGCCGTGGTGGTTTCCATTTTGTTATGCATTTCGTTTAAAGCGTTTTTCAGCTCCTCGTGACTGTTCCTTAGTCCCTTGATCTCTGTAGCAAGAGATTCTCTGCTGTCAGCTATACTGTTTTCAAGCCCAGCGATTAATTTTATGACTATTATTCTAAATTCACTTTCTGTTATATTATTTAAATCCTTTTTGATCAACTCATTAGCTGTTGTTATTTCTTGGAGATTCTTCTGAGGGGAATTCTTCCGCTTGGTCATTTTGGATAGTCCCTGGCGTGATGAGGACCTGCAGGGCACTTCCCCTGTGCTGTGGTGTATAACTGGAGTTGGTGGGCGGAGCCACAGTCAGACCTGATGTCTGCCCCCAGCCCACCGCTGGGGCCAGAGTCAGACTGGTGCGTGCCTTCTCTTCCCCTCTCCTAGGGGCGGGATTCACTGTGGGGTGGGGTGGCCTGTCTGGGCTACTTGCACACTGCCAGGCTTGTGATGCTGGGGATCTGGCGTCTTAGCTGGGGTGGGTAGGCAAGGTGCACGGGGGCAGGAGGGGCCGGCTTAGCTTGCTTCTCCTTAGGTGATCCACTTCAGGAGGGGCCCTGTGGCAGCAGGAGGGAGTCAGATCCGCTGCCGGAGGTTTGGCTCCGCAGAAGCGCAGAGTTGGGTGTTTGCGCGGAGCGAGCAAGTTCCCCGGCAGGAACTGGTTCTCTTTGGGATTTTGGCTGGGGGATGGGCAGGGGAGATGGCGCTGGCGAGCGCCTTTGTTCCCCACCAAACTGAGCTCTGTCGTCCGGGGGCTCAGCAGCTCTCCTTCCCTTTGTCCTCCAGCCTTCCCGCTTTCTGAGCAGAGCTGTTAACTTATGACCTCCCAGACGCTAAGTCGCACTTGCTGTCGGAACACAGTCTGTCAGGCCCCTCCGCTTTTCGCAAGCCAGACTCGGGGGCTCTGCTTGGCCGGAGAGCCGCCCCTCCGCCCCAGCTCCCTCCCGCCGGTCCGTGGAGCGCGCACTGCCTCGCCGCCCTTCCTACCCTCTTCCGTGGGCCTCTCGTCTGCGCTTGGCTCCGGCGACTCCGTTCTGCTAATCCTCTGGCGGTTTTCTGGGTTATTTAGGCAGGTGTAGGTGGAATCTAAGTGATCAGCAGGACGTGCGGTCAGCCCAGCGTCCTCCTACGCCGCCATCTTCCCTCTCTCCTCCTGACCTCCCTTTTCAAGGTCCCTGCTCTAGCATCCATTTATCACAGTGTTCCTACCTGACCACCTGATGTGCAATTCTTTTCTTTTATTTATATTTATTTTTGAGAGAGGGAGGGAGGGGGAGAGAGAGAGAGAGAGAGAGAGAGAGAGACAGAATCTGAAGCAGGCTCCAGTTGTCAGCACAGATTCTGATGCAGGGCTCAAACTCACAGACTGCAAGATCATGACCTGAGCCAAAGTTGGATGCTTAACCAATTGAACCACCCAGGTGCCCCTACAATTTCTGATGCAAAATGATGAAAACAACTTTCTCCCTCCCTGTAGTGGCAATCGTTATTAGTGTTATTCCACTAAAAAATTTTACATACGACAATCAAAATCTAACAGAATTTGTATATGTATCTAAGTTTCTGTATATTTAACTGTATATGTGTATCTAACTATCCATCTATATACCTTCGTGTCTATCTATCTATCTATCTATCTATCATCTATCTATCTATCCTATCCACCCGTCTATCTCACTATTGTTGGACTCCAAGCACTTAGTACAGTGCCTAGCATATGTTTGGCAAATATTTCTTGAATGCATAAAAGTATAAATATTAATTTCCTTCTCTTATTTGCTGTTATCTAAAACAAAGTATATCTTAAATTAGTATAATGTTATATATTAATTACACATCAATTAAAAAACCCCAAAGTTCTTCTTGCCAATGTGGTTTTAGAATGTGACATTACTTGGTCCAAATGTAGCTAGCTAACCATGTGACTCAGGACATGCTTACATTAAAATTTTTCAAGTATTGTCCAAATGAACAACATACAATGAGTAGCGTTGTAAATTTACTCATGTAATACACCACTGTACAAATGCAATGTTTATTTTTTCTGTAACCATTCTCTTACCACTGCACTGGGTTGCAGGAAAAGGCAATACAGTAGTCTGCAATACTTTCAGCAATCTCTCAGCTTCTATTTGCATGACTCTCCATTGTTAGAATGTCACCATCCCTGTCCTACTTGCCTCTGAGTTGGCACTGGAGATTGGGGACAGGTATATGGCAGGTCCTGTGGATCCCTGGAGCCTTGCTGGTCTCTGCTGCAGAGTGGCCCCTCTGCTGCCTGGACTGGTCCCCGTGAGGTGTTGCTGGTGTGTGTTTCTCTGAATGCTGTGGTAGGGTAAGTGTTGGTCTGCTTCTTGTTCTGGGTCCTGTTTCTTGTGGTTTCTGTGTTCACCCTGTGCTACCTGCAACCACCCAGCTACACATTAGAGACCCTCTGCACCCACACCTCATAATTTGGCCTGGACCCCTTTGGAAGCTTTGCTGCAGCTAACGCAGCCCCCAGCTTTCTCCCAATGACAACCTGCTGGCTCTGAATCCAATGCTCTTCTGTTGTCCTGCAGAAAGCGTGTAAGGTTGCCGGGTGTCTTTGATGGCACAGCCAAGCTGAGGAAGGCTCCCTGTAGTCATGCTGCTTGGCCTACAAAGGACATGACCACCTAGGATGGTCAGCACGCAGGAGAATCTTCTTCTGGGGGCTCCAAGTAGGAAGACAGGCAGGAGCTCCTCCACCTCGGCATTCTCCCCAGCTTCTCAGACACACTCCTTCTCGTGATGGAATTTCAGTCCACCTGTTGGCCATCCGTTTCCATTCCTTCCCTCTCATTTTCCTACTTGCAATCCTCCTCTTGACAGGAGCAGGGAGTTCTCATCCTTTCTCTAGGTGGGGTAGGATCTCCTACCAAAACTGGATAGATTGACTCTTGAGTGCTAAGGCAGGAGAACAATTCAGGAAATCCTTTTTCTGTCTTGACACAGTCCTGCTTTCTTGCTTCAGATACAAAATGTTTACTTTTCAAGTAGGAGATGAATGTCTATAATAATCCTAATCTCTTTCCTTTCCTCTCTAGGGCAGGGGATGCCCCTGACTAAGGTAAGATGCCCAGACATGCGTGGCAAGAATGCACACAAATATATCTAAAAATATTTCATCCCTCTGACACTTGTAGATGAATCTTTGACTCTTGAAAATACGTTTGGTTGCCTTCTGGTGATCCATAGACCTCAGTGTGACAGAAGGAACTTGTTGATATTTACCTATTTATTTTGGCAGCTTCCTGAACTCTCATTTTTATAAATTGTCAGTTAGAAAATTGTATCATTTGCCAATAATAATGGTTGTTACCTCCTTCCCAATTTACTGGCTCTTGTTTTGCTTTCTTTTCTAATTGCATTGGCTAGCATTGCCAGAACCATATTTAATAGTAACAGTGAAGGTAGCTTTGTTTTGTTTTATTTTATTTTATTTTATTTTATTTTATTTTATTTTATTTTATTTTATAATGGGGATAGCTTCAGCATTTCATCATTAATCAAGACATTGGCTTTGGGTTAAATTATAAGAAGATTTTATTTTTCTCCACTCACAAGTTGAATGGTAGCATGTATCTCAACAACATCTTGGGCAGATTCTGATAGCTTCCCGGTCAGTTTTGGTTATTAAAATCCATCTAATCTCTAATCCTATTTAAAGTTCTCTCTTCCCTCTTGCTGTGTTCAGTGGGCTTTGAAAGTGAGGAGGGGTTCTAGCTTGCCCTTTTACTCTTTGGCCCACTCCCTCTTCCTCCTTGGAGTGTCCACTGGGCAGTGTGTCTGTCTTCTCCTCCCTTACCAAAACTGGAGCTCTATGCTTTCAGGAGTGTTGGTTGAATAAGGAACAATAAGGTATAGGTGTTGCTTCCCTACCTGCGGGTCTGCTTTTTAGGCTGTGGCCGTGTGGCTGGCTTATATTAGGCATTGATATCCTGTAGGGCAGGTGAGCAAATGCAGGCTTTTCTCGCCTTGCTGGGTATTTGCAAGTGCTTGGGTGCCCTCTGGCCTGTCATGCTGAATGGTTCTCTGACATGGGAGTGCAACTCTGTCATGGTCTGTTAGTAGGGTTGCTAGATTTAGCAAATAAAAGTTCAGGATGCCTAGTTAAATTTGAATTTTAGAAAAACAATAAATAATTTTTTAGCATATGTATGTCCCATGGGATACCTGGGATATATACATATATATATGTATATATATATATATATATGTATATATATGTATATATATGTGTGTATATATATGTTTATACACACACACACACACACACACATATATATACATATATATATGGAAGAATTATTTGTTTACCTAAAATTCAAATTTAACTGGATATCCTGTATTTTATCTGGCATCCCTACCTCTCTCACCTCTTCTTTTCATCAGGCTTCCTTTTGGATGAACTTTGGTAGGACGGCTCTTGACTTGGGAGGTTATGTTCTTGCTGTACTGTTTCATTCTACTTCTCTCTCATAGCCAGCTCTCCCCACTATGTGTTTCCCCTGCTCAGAACCTCATATTACAAAAGTAGTCTAATCAGGAGATATGATGCAGTCTTCTCTGCTTGCAGGTAACCTCACTCTTGGAGTGTGTGTGTGTGTGCATGTGTGCGTGCGTGTGTGCGTGTACACATAAAATGAAGAATGCATATTAAATTTTATCAAAAGCCTTTTTGGCATCTATTGAGATGATCATATGGTTTTTATCCTTTTACCAATTTACATGATTTATATTCATGGATTTCTTATATTGCATTCCTGGAATAATCTCTACTTGGTGATAGTGCATTTTTTTTTTCCCGAGGATCACCGTGCTTCCTTTCCCAGTTCTTTATATAGGAATCTGGTATGTATGTTTCATAAGATAAATCCGGAGAAGGAATTATGTTGGGTTCTAAAGAAATTGGAAACATTTCCACTTATTTTAATTAAAAAAAAAATCTTTTTTTACTATGTTCCCGAAGGCTATTTAACATAGGAGTTATGTGTTATTTGAAAGCTTGAAATCAAGTTCAGTAAGACCATCTTCACCAGGGACTGTTTTGAGGCAGATTTTGCCCTTTTTTGCTTTTTACTTTCTTCCTTTTTCATTGTTCTGTTCAAATGCCTGAGGGAGGATGGCCTCCCTTCCGTGGACTCAGTTCCCAAGGGGAGGACTCCTGGTTTCTGCTGTCACTGCCTCACTCACTCCCCGTCGAGGGGCATTCCGGGTTGGTGGGTAGTGATGTGGACGTCTCCCCGTGGACTCTTGCTAGCCTGTTACCGGGGGCTCCAAGTGCAGAGTGTTTATCCCTCTCTCCTCTAGATGAAGGCAAGGTCACGGTGCGGGTGATGGCACCCTCAGGTGGACCACCTGAGGTCAGGCTTGGGGGATGGCAGGTGTGGGAGGTGTCAGAAAGACTTTGGGGCTGTGAAGCTAGCTGTCCGGGTTGGCATGTCAGTGTTGACACCGGTATTGTGCTCTACACCTGCCTGTCTTCTGAGTCCTATTTTTTTAGCTGGTCCTGAGCCCTGGAGGGAAACAATAGTGAATTTATTCAGCCCCAAATCTTACAAAGTGTCTCCCTTTTACAGAACCAGTGCTGGCAATTTATTTTAAAGAAGTTTTTGTTTTCAGATTCTTTTTTTTTTTTTCCAAACGCAGTAGCATAAGGCTATTATAACATTTGTTTATATTTAAAAATTTCCACTGTATCTTTTATATCCCTTTGGCAAATCCTTTTTTAATTTTCTAAATAGTTAGGGTTCTCAGTGGTTTACTTATTGTTTTCATCTTTTCAGAGAACCGGCTTTCGGGCTGATTAATCAGTTTCAGTTTTTCTGTTTACACATTCATTATTTCCTGTTTTTCATCTTAATCCATTCTTTTCATACGTTTTGTATGTTTTCCTTAAGGATATTTTGATGCCCTTTTTAGTCCCTTGGTTTGGAGGCTTCCTGCATTCACCTTTATGCTAATTATGCAGCATGTAGCTGGTAAGATCCAGGGAGTAATTAAATCAGATAATGCACATTCAGCGCTTGTCACTGTACTTAGAATATAGTAGACATTCCATTGATAGTAGCTATTAATAAAACTGACAATAAGAACGAACAACATATTTTAAGAATAGGAGTTTTTTCTGAGTACAGTTTGGACACATTCTTCTTTTTAAAAATTTTAAAAAATATTTATTTACCCTTTGAGAGAGAGAGAGAGAAAGAGAGACAGAGCATGAGCAGGGGAGGGGCAGAAAGAGGGAGACACAGAATCCAAAGCAGGCTCCAGCTCTGAGCTGTCAGCACAGAGCCCAATGCGGGGCTTGAACTCACAAACCCTGAGATCGTGACCTGAGCTGAAGTCGGACGCTTAACTGACTGAGCCACCCAGGCGCCCCCGGTTTGGACACATTTTATACACTCTGATATGTAGTGCTGTAATTGTAATTACTTTTTTAATAGTCTTCCTTTGGGATGGCCATTTCTTCTTTAATCGGATATTTATTTATTTGTTAATCAACATGTGTGTATGTGTGTACATATTATTTTCAAAAGGTTGGATTTGGAGGTATAAATTTTCATTTATTTGTAATTCTATGTATCACCGTTTGGTAATATGACCTGTAAAATCTCATTTCCCCCCCTTTTTAAAAATTGTGGTGAAATATACATAACATGCAATTTTAGCATTTAACCATTTTTAAGTGTATAGTTTGCTGGTATTTAATACCTTCCCAATATTGTGCAATCATCACCACCATCCATCTCTAGAGCTGTTTTCATCTTATAAAACTCAAACTTTATAGCCATGAAACAATAACTCCTCATTCCACCGTCTCCCCAGTCCCTGGCAACCATGCTTCTATTTCTGTCTCTATGGTTTTGATGATTTTTATGGACTCATACAGTATTTGTCTTCTTTGTGGTTGGTTTATTTCATCCAGCATAATGTCCTCAAGATCCATCTATGTTGTAGCGAATGTCAGAATTTCCTTACTTTTTAAGGCTGAATAATATTCCATGGTGTGACTGGATCACATTTTGCTCATTCGTCCATTGATGGACACTTGAGTTCCTTCCACATACTAGCTCTTGTAAATAATGATATTATAAACATGGGTCTACAAATGTCTTTTCAAAGCCCTACTTTAAATTCTTCTGGGTGTATGCTTGGAACAGGGATTGCTGGACCATATGGTAATTCTATGTCTAATTTTGGAGGAAGTACCAGACTGTTTTCCACAGGAGCCACACCGGTTCATATTCCCACCAATAGTGCACAAGTGTTCTAATTTCTGTACATCCTCGCCAACACTTGTTATGTTCTATTTTTATGGTAGTGGACATCCTAATGGGTGTGAGGTGCTATGCCATTGTAGTTTTGATTTATATTTCCCTAATGAAGAGTAATGTTGAGCTTCTTTTCATGTGCTTACTGGCCCATTTGTACACCTTTGGAGAAATGTCTACTCAAGTCCTTTGACATTTTTTAGTTGAACTGTTTGGTTTTTGTTACTGAGTTTCAGGAGTTCCCTGTATTTTTCTGAATACCAACTCCTTATCCATATCCATATGTATATCTGTATCTATATCAGATGTTTGCAGATATCTTCTCTGGTCCTGTGGGGTGTCTTTTCACACTGTTGATAGTACCTTTTGATGCAGAAAATTAAATTTTTTTTCATGAAGTCTAATTTGTCTATTTTTTCCTTTTGTCTCCTGTGCCTTTGGTGTCATATCCAAGAAACTAAAATCCAGTGACATGTAAATTTTGCCCTATGTTTTATTCTATGAGTTTTATAGTTATAGTTATTTTCTTACATCTTTGAGCTGATTTTTGTATATGGTGTGAGGTAAGGGTCCAACTTTATTCTTTTGCATGTGGATGTTAGTTTTCCTGGCACCATTTGTTGAAAAGCACTCTTGTCAAAAATCATTTGACCATATATATGAAGAGTTATTTCTGGGATTTCTATTTTATCTCATTGGTCTATATTCTGTTTCCATTCCTGTAGCTTTGTAGCAAGTTTTGAAATCACAAGTGTGAGTCTTTTAACTGTGTTCTTCGAGATTATTTTGACTGTTTTGGGCCCCTTGAGATTCCCTATGAATTTTTTTTACATCTGCAAAAAAATGTCATTGGGATTTGGATAGGGATTACATTGAATCTGTAGGTTGCTTTGGATAGTATTGGTATCTTAACAATATTACATCTTCCAATCCATGAACATGGGATGTGTTCTCATTTATTTATATCTTCTTTAATTTCACTCTGCAATGTCTTGTAGTTTTCACTCTGTAAGTCTTTACTCTCCTAGGTTAAGTTAATTCTTAAGTATTTTCTTCTTTCTGATGCTGTTGTAAATATGATAATTTTCATGATTTCCTTTTCAGATTGTTCACATTACTGTACAGAAGTGCAACTGACATTGGTGAGTTGACTTTGTATCCTACTACTTTGCTGAATTCATTTACTAGTATAAAAAATGTGTGTGTGTGTGTGTGTGTGTGTGTGTTATCTTTAAAATTTTCCTCATATAAGATCTCATCATTTGTGAGAAGAACTAATTTTACTTCTTCTTTTCCAATTTGGATGACTTATTTCTTTTCTTGCCTAATTGCCTTGGCTAGAACTTCTGTTGTTATACTGAATAGAAGTGGTAAGAGTGGACATCCTTGCCTTGTTCCTGATCTTGGAGGAAAAGCTTTCAGTCTTTCACCATTGAGTATAATATAATGCTCACTGTGGGTTTTTCACATATGGCTTTTATTATGTTGAGGTAGTTTCCCTTTATTCCTAGTTTGTTGAGTGTTGTTTTTTTTTTTTTTTTTTTCAAAATAGCATTGAATTTTGTGAAACGTTTTTTTCTGCATCAATTAAAATAATCCTGTGGTTTTTTTTTTCCTTCAGTCTGTTAATATGGTGCATTATGTTGACCGATTTGCATACGTTGAGCCGTGCTTGTGTTCTAGGAGTAAAGTCCGCTTGGTCGTGGTGTATAATTCTTTCAATAGGTTGCTGATACTTTGTTGAGGATTTTTGCATCAATGTTTGTGTGGGATGTCCATCTGTAGTTTTCTTGTAGTGGTTTTGTGTGGGCTTTTACTGAGGTAATACTGACTTCCTGCATCATTTCCTTTTAAATCTATTGAGGTATTATTCCTTATTTGCTGTATGATACATTTTTGTGAATGTTTCATGAGTTTGAAAAATTTATATGTATTTGATGTTTAAAAGGTGCAAGTCTTTTTAAAAAAAATTTTAATGTTGGTTTAGTTTTGAGAGAGAGAGAGAGAGGGAGAGAGAGAGACAGAGAGAGACAGAGAGTGAGCAGGGGAGGGGCAGAGGAAGAGAAGGAGACACAGAATCTGAAGCAGGTTCCAGACCCTATGCTGTCAGGACAGAGCCTGATGAGAGACCTGAACTCACAAACCTCGAGATCATGACCTGAGCTGAAGTCAGACGCTTAACCGACTGAGCCACCCAGGAGCCCCAAAGGTGCAAGTCTTAATACATCTGCTAAAGCAGACTTTGTATTTGTGTCGTTTAGATCTCCAACTCCGCATCGAAGATTTGTAAGACGCTTAGTTGTCTTCTACCACAAACATGTTTTCTCAGTTTCTCCTTGTGTCATGAAGAGTTTACACTCCAAATATTTTAATGCCATGTTATTTGGCACAGAAATATTCATACTCATATCTTTATTTTGCATTCTTTAATTTTTTTTAAGTTTTATTTATCTGAGAGAGATACAGCATGATCAGGGGAGGGTCAAGAGAGGGAGAGAGAGAATCCCAAGCAGGCTCCATGCTATCAGTGTGGAACTCAATGCGGGACTCAAACTCACGGACTGTAAGATCATGACCTGATGGGGCGCCTGGGTGGCGCAGTCGGTTAAGCGTCCAACTTCAGCCAGGTCACGATCTTACGGTCCGTGAGTTCGAGCCCCGCGTCAGGCTCTGGGCTGATGGCTCGGAGCCTGGAGCCTGTTTCCGATTCTGTGTCTCCCTCTCTCTCTGCCCCTCCCCCGTTCATGCTCTGTCTCTGTCTGTCCCATAAATAAATAAAAACGTTGAAAAAAAAATTAAAAAAAAAAAGATCATGACCTGAGCTGAAATAAAGAGCTGGACGCCCAACTGACTGAGCCTCCCAGGCGCCCCTTACTTTGCATTCTAACCTTGGTAGATTATACTCAGATAGGATATGTTTGGTGTCTAGTGGTATCTTTTGATATTTAGTACTTTTTATGAAAGTACTTATAATTTATGTATATATTTAGAAACTATGCAGTACACCCTGTTTCATAATTTCATTTAAAAAAATAATTTGTTTGGAGGCACCTGGGTGGCTCAGTTGGTTAAACATGTGACTTCAGCCCAGGACATGATCTCATGGTTTGTAAATTCGAGCCCCACATTGGGCTCTGTGCTCTCAGGGAAGATCCCACTTAGGATCCTCTGTCTCCCTCTCTCTCTGCCCTTCCCCTGCTCACTTTCTCTCTTTCTCTCTCTGTAAAAAATAAATAATCATTAAAAAATAATTTGTTTGTTTTGTTGTTATGGAAGTAATATATGTTTATTGTAGAAATTAGAAAATATAGGGGCACGTGGGTGGCTCAGTCGGTTGAGCATCCAGCTTCGGCTCAGGTTATGATCTCACAGTCTGTGAGTTCAAGCCCCGCGTCGGGCTCTGTGCTGACAGCTTAGGGCCTGGAGCCTACTTCAGATTCTGTGTCTCCCTCTCTCTCTGCCCCTTCCGTGCTCACACTCTGTCTCTCTCTCAAAAAATAAATAAAGATTAAAACAAATTAAAAAAAAAGAAATTAGAAAATATAATTAAATGAAAAAAAGAAAATATAATTCACCCACAGTCCCTCAAACCACTGTTAACTTTATGTTATTTCTTTCTCGAGGCTTTTTGTATCTGTATAATACACATTTTTATGTGTGCAAAGAATTGTATTATTTAGCTCCTAAATTAATTCTCAGTGAAAGCAACCCGCAATCAACAATTAGATTTTGGGTCATTAAATATTTTTCTAGGGCGTGATTTTTAATGCAGCATAATATTCTCTCTTATATGTGGACTATCCTTTTTTGGTCACCTTGATTTTGGTTTTATGCTTTAAAAAAATTTTTTTTTATTACTGAGTTTTGTTTTAAGCACAGGCTTTCCCTCACTGCCTGTTCGTTAGAGCTGGGTTCTCTTCTCTGAGCCATGGCACAGGGCTGACCCCAGAGATGGTCAGAAAGTGGCTGGCTCCCTCACTGTGTCACTCTAACTTGGGGTTGAGAGCTTTTCTGATCTGAAGGCCAGGGAGGTGATCCCTGCTTCGGAGGTTTCCACCAGATTCTAGGACCCTCCAATCTGTCCTTAGGCTTCCTTACACAATTTGGACAATGGTCTGCCAGAAGTCAGCAGGGTAAAGGAGACAACAAAGAGAAGAACCAGAAAGCACACACACACACACACACACACACACAAGACGTAATGCAAAGTGTAGAAAATTATTAGTCAACTTGATTACAAGAAACATAAACAGCCGAATTTCCTTTAAACGTATATTGAGTTAAATAATAAAATTCAACTCTATATGTACAGTCATATAGATACTTAGAGTAGACACATTGAGTCATGATATTTTATCTTTTTAAAATATTGCTGACTTGGGCTTGCTGACATTAAAAAACATTTTTTTAATGTTTATTTATTTTTGAGAGATAGAGAGACAGAGCACGAGTGGGGGAGGGGCAAAGAGACAGACACACACAGAATCCGAAGTAGGATCCAGGCTCTGAGCTGTCAGCACAGAGCCCGATGCGGGGCTTGAACTCATGAACCGTGAGATCATGACCTGAGCTGAAGTCGGAGGCTTAACCAACTGAGCCACCCAAGCACCCCAGGCTTGCTGGTATTTTTAATAAGTCCTTGTCTGAATTTTGATATCAAAGTTATATTGGCCTCCTACAATAAAAAATAGGTGAGGTTGACTGATAGAAAAAATGTTATTTGTCAGAGAACAATAAAGAAGAAACGTAACGAAAATTATTTATGTAAGTTTTTTATAGTTGTTATATTCCATGCATAATTATGTTCCTTTTTATATTCCTATGATTTCTTTTTTTCTGTCTCTCATCTGGCTAGAGATTTATGTTTATTTCACAATTCTGCTTTTACTCGTCCTTTCTCTTGTTTCTATGTTCTTTTCACTTTTATAAAGAGAACTTTACATTATATGTGGTTTGTGATCATCTCTTGATTCAAATTTATTCTATTTAGAAAACGCTGCCTTTGGTTGGGCACGCAGTGCATTGATTTTCAATCTATTTTTCTATGAATTTCCGGCAGAGAACTATGTTAGCGGCATCCCAGCTAATGGTATTTTCATCACTGGTTAATTCTAAGTATAGAAGCTTCCAGTATGATTTATGCTGTGACATGAGTTTTTTTGTTTGTTTTTAATTCCAGTGTAGTCAACATACGAGTTCTATTAGTTTTAGGTGTACAATATAGTGATTCAACACTTTCATACATTACTCAGGGTACTCTTAGTTACCCTCACCTGTTTCATGACGTGAGTTTTTAAAAACTTTTCTATATGCATGGGCTCTAAAGAACACGTCTTTGGGGCGCCCGGGTGGCTCAGTCGGTTAGGCGTCCAACTCTTGGTTTCAGCTCAGGTCGTGATCTCACAGTTTCGTGAGTTCGAGCCACACATCGGGCTCTGTGCTGGCCGCTCGGAGCCTGCTTGGGATTCTCTCTCTCCTTCTCTCTCTGTCCCTCCCCCACTCATGTGGTCTCTGTCTCATAAATAAATAAACTTAAAAAGACCCACATATCTTTCTCACTCAGTTTCACTGTGTTCCAACAGTAATAGTCCTTGAGATTTGCTGAAGCTTCCTTAGTGGCCTTCAGTGTGGTCTTTGTAGAAGTTCAAGGTACGCTTAGTTTAGAACACGTCTATTCTCCAATTGCCGTAGGCTGATTTCTACACATGTCTGTGAATTAAGCCTGTGAATTATGTTCGGGTCTACGTTTTGATCAGTATATATTTTTTTCTGCGTGGCCTGTTTATTGAGATGGTTGTATTGTTTCCACGATAAGTGTGGCTTTGTCAACATTTGTTTCCTGTTTTGAAGCCCTTTTTAATATACGAACATTACTCTCCGGTGACGTGGACATTTTGTCCTTCTGTTGGGATGATCTCTGTGCGGGACGGTGGCGAAGTTCAGGCTGCTGGACACTGCACAGGACTCCTCCAGTGAGGTGGGGGGAGCCAGGGCCAGGTCCTGGCGAGTGGGGCACACCGACTCGGGGATGGCTGGTGGCAAAAGAGGCGCTGAGATAACTGCGGGATGATGGGAAGGCAACACAGGCCACGCGGACAAGGGCAGCGGCCCTTCACTCAGACTCGTTGCAGCAGGGGACGCGGCCACCATCCCCCGCGCTTGGCAGAGACGCACAGGCGGGCAGGGGAGGGGGATGAAGGGAAGGAAGGCTGCAGGTGTGCCCTGGTGCCAGCCGTTGGCGTGGGGAGGCTGGAGGCAGGCTCACTGCAGGTGGCACCCCGGGGAGCACATGTGACTTTCGCTGGCCCGTGTTGATGCAGAAGCGGGGGCGAGAACGCGGGATCCTGCCGGTCACGGCCCAATCCTGGCCCTTCTGGGCCAGTTGCTGCAGAGGTGCGGCCTGGCTTCCTGAGCCGGTCACTGCAGGGCTCGTGGGTCAGAGTTCTGTTGTCACACAGGCTCTGGCCATTGTCCACGTGCATATTCGGTCTCTTGATACGCCGCCATGTAGTTTTGACGTGTAAAATATGGCTCATTGTGAGAATTTTTTTTTTTTTCCATTTTGATCTTTCTGTAATTTACGTACAGGGTGATCTGTAGGAAGGAGCGGTGACTGAGAACTTGCTTCATCTACCCTACAATCCTGGGAGATGAGGGAGGGCCAAGGTTCTCATCCCCACTGAGAGGCAGAGAGGCAAGTGAACGAATGGATTTGGCCGAGGTCAGGCCCCGAGAAGCTTCCAGCAGGGTTACACCTCTCTCTTTCACACGCTGGGCTTTCTCTTGTGCCCTTTCCTGGGCACGCAGGGAAGAAAGCCTTGCCTCAAGGCCAGCAGACCCGTAATGAACAGCAGGTTCAGGCTGGCACACGTGTGACAAAGGAAACCTTCCGTCAGATTACTTTGCTCATGCAGCCAGGCTCCGAGCTGTCAGCACAGAGCCCGATGCGGGACTCAGACTGTGGGATCATGACCTGAGCCGAAGTCGGACGCTCAACCGGCTGAGCCACCTGGGCGCTCCACTGGCAATATTCTTAATGTAGACAAGGGAACCCGGGATTACTTCGCAAAGAGGTCACGACAGAGAAAACAATTCCTGTACCCAAGACCTGCACTGTTAGCGATGCATATGCAGATGCTTCCTAGCTTTGTAGAACAGCTATGATAAATACTCAAAGCTCGCTCTTTCCCAACCCTTCATCTGAATGTCCTGAGAGCTGGCATCTCAACAACACTACAACGCTTCACAAAGCTCACCTTGATCATTTTCTTAAATGTGACGGTGATTATGACAACACAAGACAGCGTGCCCAGGCAAAATGTTAAAAGGTCACTCGGTTGTTAAAGGGCTTGATGAATGTTTGTAAAATTCCAGAATATATCCATTGATGACGCAATGCTTCACTGAACTTTCCATTCAAATACACTGGCATCATATATATCGGGGGTTGGCGAACTCTGACCTGCAGGCCACATCTGGCCCTCTGCCACTTCGTGCCCATAAAGTTTTATTAGCACACGGCCACACCCATTGGTTTACACATTGTCACCAACCACTATCATGCTAGATGGGCAGATGTGAGTCGCTGCAGCAGAGATCACGTGGTCTTCCAAGCCCAAATTGCTTATTATCTGGCTGGCCCTTGACAGAGAAGTTTGTCACCTCTGCTCTATGCCCAGTAGGAAATGATGGTTGTCTTTAGCTCGGAGCCATACAGCTGGGGAGGAAACCTTTTAAACACCAGGCTGAACCACAGGGCAAGAATGGAAATCCTCTGTGTTTCAGCAAAAGAAAACCCAAACCAAGAACTCTGGGTTGCTCCGCAGTTCTGTATTCTGCCGTTTGTCACGGAGCTGTGTTTTTCCACCAACAGACGATGCCCATTAAAGCAAAAAAAATAGAACTTTTGAGGAGATGATTTTCCATAAACACTCTGTCTTCATAGAGCAGAGTCCTTCTGAGCAACAGAAGACATACCGGAGACATTTTAAAATCTCTCCTCGTGATCTAACTCCCGTGCCGAGCAAAGACCATGTTGGTGTGGTCTCTGGACGTGAGAGCTGGATCTGGGTTTGAGGACCGAGCGGCGGAACCAACCCCTGTGACCGTAGATGAGTGTCCCATGGGTCCTCCATTTCTCTGTCTGTAAAATAGTCTCATCTGAGAGGTGGGGTGCTGATTCCCACCCCGCCCCGCCCCAGACTCTAAAACCCTGACTCTGTGGCTCCAACCTGCCGGGAAGGTTGGCCCCCTTTTGACTCTACCCCGTGAACACGTGACAGTGTGACATTAAAATAACAAGAGATCTCTAAATACAAAACTCCGCTATTGAGTACACGTTGTGCATTAAGTTCTGAAAAACCAGTGATCCAGTCTAACTAACTGAGTGAGTAGCCATAGTCAACATTTGGGCCGAGCTGCTAAAGCTTTTCTGGACATGGACCCTCCTGGGGCCAGGAAGGAGGAGGGAGTTCCAGTCATGGAGAGGCCCCCGGAAGGGCCGCTTGGACTTCACGAACAATTGTGCACGTGGACCACGCCTCTCAGGCCAGTGACACGCAATATATCAGAATCTGTTTTGCGTTTAGGAAAAAACTTACAGTGAATACGTGGCTTATTTATAACACACTCATTGCAGATGATTTCAATTGTGTCGTTTTTAAATATCTGCAAATCATAACACCTTCCCTGCCTCCGGCACAGTTCTGCTCCGAATGGTGTGTCCATTATTGTCACCTCACAAGTTTGTGACCCTTTGCTAATTTCACAGTCCGTGGAACCCCAGCATCTGGGACACGGGGAGGGGGCGGAGATGAGGTGACACAGCCCAGAGTGCGCCCCACGCAGCACTGAGATCCTGTCCCTCGTGTGTGAGCGGAGCGCAGTTCATACAAAGCCCTGCCGGTAACACTCTGCACTGATAGGACACAGCTCTGATGCTCTGCATGGGGCGTGTTGAGAGGGTTCAACAAGGTAAGGATTTCAAGTGGCTAGCCTGCCGTCTGGATCTTAGATGAGCTCGGTAAATGATGGCCATCCCGCGGCAGAGGAAAGGCTGTCCGAGCTGTCAAAGAGGAGTGATAGATCCATGTGTATGTAGGTATTTGTTTGTTTTGATTGTAATCTATTCTGTGCACTCAAAGAGTGTGTATATGTGTGGTGTTAGAGCAGGAAGGATTCTAAATTTTTTTTTTAATGTTTATTTATTTTTGAGAGAGAGAGAGACAGAGCACGAGCAGGGGAGGGGCAGAGAGAGAGGGAGACACACAATCTGAAGCAGGCTCCAGGCTCTGAGCTGTCAGCACAGAGCCCGACGCGGGGCTCGAACTCACCAACTGCAATTTTATGACCCGAGCCCAGGTCAGACGCCCAACCGGCTGAACCCCCCAGGTGCCCCGAGCAGGAAGGATTCTAGATGTCAGTGTTCGGAGTAGGGTACCATGAGCAGAGAATTCAAGTGGCTCAATAATGGCCACACAAGGGGTGAATGGCAGGCTGGTCTTCATGTTTTTCCTTACTTTTCATCAAAGGGACTGATAGAAAGAGCAAAACGTCCTAGTCTGTGTCCCTCCAGGACACTCGTGGAGACGCGAGGTATTTGGCCATGTAACCACAGCCCAGATTCCATGGTCCATGCACCCCTAACAGGTGCAGCCAGGAGCCTTAGGAGAAGCCACAGAACGAGCTGCCCTCGCTCACCCAAACCTGCAAACGTGTGGCCAAAGTCCCTCAGACTGAGTGACGAGGGTGGAACGGGGAGCCTGGGATGTTCACTGAAGCGATGTCAGTCACCCTCAGTGGCTGATGACCAGGGAAGGAGATGGTAACTTACCACCTGGAAGAGACCTAGCAGCAGCACGGCCGCGGGATATATTCAAAGGTGACCGTGGTGTAAGGCACGGGGTTGCTCTTTCCTGGGAAACTGCAGGGCCAGCTCGCAGCCAGGTCCAGGGAGTGATAGGAGTTGGTCTCTTCCAGAAAATTTAGGAAGAGAAAGCCCACTGATTCTGGGACACAACTTTGTTTGGGACTCTCTGGAACTGGCTTAGGTAGAACTCAGAATTGCCTAACTTTGGGGGCACCTGGGTGGCTCAGTCGATTAAGTGTCTGACTTCGGCTCAGGTCATGATCTCACCATTGTGAGTTCGAGCCCCGTTTTGTGTGAGCCCTGTTTCTTTCTCCTCTCTCCCTCTCTCTGCCCCTTGGGGGATTCTTTCTCTCTTTCTCCCTCTCCCTCTCTCTGCCTCTT
>NW_024412433.1:2528484-2534047 GCF_014898765.1 Herpailurus yagouaroundi | reverse complement strand
GCCAGCGGGGAGGCCTGGGTCCATCTCTGTCCCCGCAGTTCCCATGCCTGGGACGTGGCGACAGGGATTCCTGCCTCTTGGTTACTGGGAGAGCCAAGTGACACCTGCACGCCCCGTGCAGACGGGTGAGCGCTGTGGACGTGGCATCTGCCCACGCCGTGCCTCCCCCGACACCCGCGCCCACTCCCCGCCAGGCCACCCTGGCCCTGGGGCTCCCACCCTCCCCCTCCGCTTGCACAGTCTACCCACTGGGGGTCCCGTGGCCCAGAGGAAAGCGCGTTGTCCCGGTGGGGGCCAGCCCCTCCTCTTCCAGCGGGGGTGGGCGGAGCTCCTACTGGATCTGGTTAGGCTGCGCAGAACCTCCTAGAACCTCGCTCGGGGACAGGGGTGAGGGAGACTCGGCAGAGCCGAGGGCACATCAGCCGCTTGAAAAAAGGCAGAAAAGCTGGTCGGAGCCCGGAGACTCACGCTGTCCCCCGGGGTCCGCCGCTGCTGGGCCGCGAGCCCGGGACCTGGTCCCCCCTCAGCGGGCGTCCGGTTGTTTGGACATTGGCCCTTCGGCGTGGACGTGGACTGGTGCGCAGGAGGACGACGCGGCCGGTTCGGCAGCGCTGATTGGGCGTCGCCGTCAAGTCGGAGCCGGGCAGGGGCCGGCCTTAACGCGGGACAGCAGGGCCTCGTCGCCGTCTCGCCGCCGGCACGTGGGTGCCCCGGGGGGAGGGGGCAGGTGCAGACTTGGGAGGAGTCGGCCCAGCAGGCCCTCCAAGAGCGCGCCCACGCCCGGGGCAGCCCGCACGGACGCTGGGGGTGGGGGGCGCGGCCTGGTCCTGGGGACGCCGGCACCCGGCGGGGACCCTGTCCCCAGACCAGAGCGTTCCTACTTCTCGTGGCTGAAGGACCTTCGTCATGGGGCCTCGTGTCCAAGACCTGTGCTGACACTCGAAGTGACCAGAGTGGGGACCCCACCTGCTCAGGCCGATGCTTTCACTCCCCTGAGCAGAAGTCTGTGTGTGTGTGTGTGTGTGTGTGTGTGTGTGTGTGTGATGTGTGTGTGCGTGTGTGTGTGTGGCCGTGGGGACTCCCTCCGGCCTCCAGGAGCAGCCATATTTAGAAATCATGAGGTGCCGTGGACGCTTGTGACCCTAGACTAGGGGCAGTGAGTCCCTCCACACTGTCTCCCGAGTTACTCAAAGCAAAACCTTCCCCTCTTCCCCCTCCTCCCCTCCCTCCCCTCCTTCCCCCTTCCCCTCCTCCTCTCCCTCCTCCCCCTCCTTCACCCCTCTTTCCCCTTCCTCCCCTCCCCTCTCCTCATCCCCCTCCTTCCCCTCCTGCCCCCCTCTTTGCCCCCTCCCCACTCCCCTCCCCCCCACTCTGTCCAGCCCCATGAGTGAGTATGCCCGTGGCAGTGGCCGCAGATGGGGGCTTGTCTTTCAAATCCCCTCTTTCTTCCTTTCTCACGGTTGTGACGGTGGCTTTTAGCAGTACAAGTTTCCATCTTTTCTCGTGCATATTTTACCCCAGCGCCACTCATTCTGTACGTTAGATGTTGGCAAAGCTTAGTTTCTTGTTTTCAGAAATCCAGTGTTCACCTCATGCCCCAGAGAGTCATCTTGTGTCATCTGGGTGTCCCTTCTCACTTGGGGACACTGACCCAAGGAGCTCAGCTTGTCTCACGTTGTCGCTTCTGTTCAGGTCCCTCAGATCAATGTGCACCGAGCTGTCACCTCCCGGCCCATGGTGAATGCACTGAAAACACAAAGACTCACCTCAGCCCAGACGCGTCACGCTAGGACACGCAGGGTGCAAACCACAGCCCCGGAGGCCCCAGGCTCACATCCAGGGTGACCCTGAGCCCTTCCTCCTTCCTCGTTCCCTCTGTCCAGTTAGCCACCGAGTGCCGGGGAGATTTAGCTCCTCAGGGGTCTTCAGGCAGGTCCCTGTGTCCCACTGCCCCTGTCACACCTTAGTTTCAGACACCAGCAGCTGGAGCCCAGGCTCCCGGAGCCCCGAGTCCTCCTTCTACGGCTTGCAGAGTGCTCCCTCTGGAATAGGCACGGCATCCAGTGGTGTCAGGACTTGTCACAGCAGAGGGGTGTGCATGCGTGTGTGTGTGTGTGCAGAGAGGCCCTGCTTTCTGGGACACACAGAGGACCCCGCGGCCGTCAGCTTGCATCATCAGAAATTAGCACGCGAGGGGCGCCTGGGTGGCTCTGTCAGGTGAGCGTCCAACTCTTGATCTCGGCTCAGGTCATGATTTCATGCCTCGTGGGTTCGAGACCCGCATCGGGCTCTGTGCTGACGGCTCGGGGCCTGGAGCCTGCTTCGCATTCCGTGTCTCCCTCTCTCTCTGCCCCTTCCCCGCTCATGCTCTGTTTCTTTCTCTTTCAAAAATCAACAAACATTAAACAAAACTAAAAAAAAAAACTTATAAAAAAAAAGAATAAATTAGCAGGTGAGACCCAAGGGAAAGAGGCCTGCCCAAGGCTGCCTCTGCAGTGGGGGGGCGTGGCCTTCGACCTGTGCCCCGTGGCTGCTGGAAAGTGCTGGAAGAAGAGAGAACCATTGTTCTCTCCCGTGGGTTGAACACAGACGGGGCTTCTCTGTAAAGGCTAGCCCCAGCCAGAGAGTTCGGACATGCGCCTGGTTTTGCGTGGATTCCGTTTTGGCAGAGGCCCTTTGGGCCCGAGGCGCCACGCTCTGGGAGGCGGAGGGGTGCAGCACCAGGGAGGGGAGGCCTCGTGTTGGGGGGGGGGGACAGGGCAGTGAGGCCAGGTGCCTGGCGGGGGCCCTGTGCGGCTTGATCTTGGGTGACCCGTCCCTTCCGAGGGACCCGGCGAGGACAACACGGCCTCTCGCGGGCTCCGCTCGCTGTTGGGCCTGTGTCCCTTTGTGTCCAGCTGCCGAACGGCACCGGGGTTGGGGTCTGGTGAGCTCGAGGGCCTGACGTGTGCCTGCCAGAAATTACTCCTTCCTCCTGCGAGGGAGTCTTGCCTGCTCTCTGCGGCAGAAACGCCGACCTGGAAAGCATCAACGTTGCTCTCACATGAAGCATTTTTTCGGGCCCGGAATGAAAAGCTGTGATGTAGAAATTGAAATTTCACACTCTGAAGGGCCCAAATGGCCCCAGGGGTCAGCGGGCGGCTTTCGCGTCCGCCCACTGGTGAGTCATGGGGAGAGGTGCCGCCCTGAATTAGCATCAGCGGACACTCGTGCGTCAGAGGTTCTGCGCGCTAAAAACGTTTGCTTGACATCTGTGCCCCCCCCCCCCCCCCCAGCACACACGCCACGATTTTAGGCCGAGGGGCACGTCCCACTCATCTGGTGAATACATCAGCTGAATGCAATCTGCTTTCACAAACAGATGTGTCTCTGTGTTGGGGTGGGGGGCCTGAACACCGGCTAGAAGTCGCCGGAAGATTCTTTATGAGGTTCTCGTTTTGTGGGATGGGGAGTGCAATGGCCAGAGACTTGACTCTGAGATGCACCTAATTTGAGTGCTCGAGCTGGGCATCCCAAAAGATGCTTTTCAAGTCCCCGTCCCAAAGAAGGGTTTCTGGTTTCCATCTGCTTACTTGGGCTTCTGGATCTGTTTTCCTGAAAAGACCAGGAAGAAGTAGGGCGGGATCGGCATCCGACCCAGGCCGGCGTCCCACCCACGCTGGGACCGGGCTGTGGGCTCACAGAGGCCTCCGTGCGATCTAAACTCCGGCTGCACGTACGGGGCCACGGCCTCCACCTGTACGGGTGACCCTGCCCTCCCGAGCCGCAGTCGCTTGCTCATGCCCGCCTGTTTGTCCTCATTTTGTGCGGGGCCCCCGGGTATAGACGCTGTCCCAGGAGCAGCGCACACAGCCTCGGGCACATGGGTGACGGGGAGGCCGCCGCGCGGACATCTGCTCCCCACGGTGGCCGCGAACAGCATTCCGGAGCTTGCTTTATTGGTCACATTCTTCATGTGTTAGCAACTTTCCCCTCCTTCGTCCAAACCTCAGATGTCTCAGAGGAATGTTTATTTTATTATAGGATCCCAAAGGAGATTGCTATTTCCTTTTTAAATTTTCCCTGTCTTGCACTGTTCCTCTGCGAAGCATCCCTCTCTGGGGGCTCCCAGCTGTGGGTCCCGAGGTGGTGGTTACCAATGCGCACAGACCCAGAGGAGGGGTGACTCGCGGCGAGGGGGTCCTCGAGAAGCCCAGCTCAGCACCTTGAAGCGAGCCGTCGTCCCTGGCAAAGAGGGCAAAGGTGACCCACATGATGGAAGCCACCAACTCGTCTCAGGGAGCCCGAGGCAAATTGCCACCCGCTCAGAGACAAGGCGGAAGTTTCTCTTAGAAGAACAGGGTGCTCGTGAGAGGTGACGCTCTGGATCTCACCCCCAGTCTCCTCCAGTGGGGACTGTGACTTGGGGGGCCTGTGCTCTCCCCGGCTCTGTTGTCCGGGCCTGAACTCGGGGCCCCACCGAACCTCCCAAGTCTCTCCAGCTTTCATGTTAAAAGTCTGTGGGCTTTGGGAGCTCGTATTCCGAAACGTCTCCAAACAAGGGAACAGACCAGACTCACGAAGCCGCGGGGGGAGGCCCGACTCAGGGAGACAGCGCGGCGGGAGGCTGCGGTCCCCACCTCCTGGCATCCTCACCTCTTCTGTGACCCCCTCCACCGGGGTGTGCGGCCTGCAGCTCACTTCTGGCCACGAGAAGGTGGCATGGGTGATGGCGTGCCTGCCCTCTCTCGCACGGACTAGCGGGAGACGCTCCTTCGCCGGCCTTGAGGAGGTGAGCTGCTGTGAGCCCGTCCACGGAGAGGGCCACGTGGCAAAGAGCTGTGGTCGGCCTCTGGGCACTGGAGTAGGCCTCCGGCGGGCACCCAGCAAGAGGGCGGACCTCAGGCCTGAGCCACAAGGAGAGGGATTCCGCCCACGACCAGGGGGAGCGCCGGAAGGGGAGCTTTCCCCAGCGCAGGGCTGCGGTTTGGTGAGATCTGTCAGGGAGACCCCGCCGAGCCATGCCTGGACTCCTAACCCAGGGAACTGTGAGGTGATAAGTATGTGTCATTTAAAGCCACTAAGGTTTGTCGCTCAGCAAAACAACACGGATCCAATGGACAGCTCGGTCTCCCCCAGGGTGACCCCGGACAAGCGGTAGCTGCTTGGCCCGAAAGCCTGTGCAAGAGAGACCCCGCCCCCCCCCATCCACTCAGTCCACTGTCGGGTCGGCTCACGCTATCCAGATCTAAAAGGACGTCACCTGAGCTCCGGCCGGGTTGTTGGTGTAGCGTGGGAAGATGGACAGTCCCAGTGCTGACAGCGCACGAAGCCGGAGGACGGTTGTCGCATCAGCCAGAAGCGAGGACCGGGATGCCTTGCTCGCGGGGCTTGTTAAGTGAGCCCCAGAAGCGGGAGGTGCACGGCAGGGGTCCTGGGGGCCAGGGGGGACTGGAGAGCGTCTTGCAATCAACCGCAGGTCTGCAGCCGCCCCGGGGCTGGGAGGTCAGGAGCGGGTCCCCCCCGACGAACACGGTCGACGCCGAAGCAGAACACCAGCGGGGGCGCGACGGGACGGGGGGGG
>NW_024412433.1:2516421-2528384 GCF_014898765.1 Herpailurus yagouaroundi | reverse complement strand
CAGGAGTGTCCCTGGTGCAAAGACTAAGGGATTTGGGCATGAAGGTGGAACTGCCTGGGGCTGGAGTGGATGTTGGCTGGGCCAGCGTGGGGACGGGCCAACAGAGTGGCTTTCACCCCCAGCCAGAGGACCCAGGGCATCCGTGATCCCTGCCAAGGGTGGGAAGGGGCGTCTGGAGAGGGAGGGATGACCCGAGTCCTGCCAGTGAGAGCCAGTGTCCAGCGGGGCAAGAGGACAATAAGTTCAACACACGCTTTGGCCCAGTTGGGGCCTGAGCCAGGGAGGCTGGAGATACAGAGCAGCCTTTACGTGGTGCTGTCTCTGGCCCGTGGCTACTTGCACAGGCAACTCCGTGAGGAGCCGCTGACCTCACGGGCCTCTCCCTGGATGGACAGACGGACGTGGCAGTGTCCTGGGGAAGGCTCATTTATGTGGTGAGCCGGAACCGTGGTCTGACAGCCAGGGTGCTTTTGTAGTTCTATGGAAATTATTCACATGCACAACAAAAGCACCTGCTTCGGTTTCAGAATTCTGTCTTGCCCTTGCGACCTCTGACCCCTGGCGTTCCAGAGCTGTCTGTCCCCACGCCTCTCGGACTCGCATCTTCTGTCCTGGAGGCCTTGAGCTGGCCGGGCCTTCTAGGAAAGACAAAGCTGTTGGGTTCTCTTATTAAGCTTCCAAACACTGGATGTGGGGTGAATATAAAAGAAACAGAAAGAAACCAAAATGATCTTTTTGGGTGCACTCTGGGATTCTCAAAGTCTTTTTCACGTGCGACCTGATGGGGCAGCGAGACTGGCATCATCACGGGAGACAGGAAACCAAAGACTCAGAGGGGGGAAGTGGCAAAGCCAAGGCCGATCCGAATCCCAGTTCGCTAGTGCCGTGTGTGGGCCCAGGTGCTGCTCTAGGGGGAAGCCATGCGGCCCTGGTGAAAGTGCCCATCCGCTTGGCATTCTGCGTGAGATGCGCTCAGAGATGTCACGCCGGACTCTCGAAGGCTTCAGGACTTGTCCTCTGGGCCCTTTCCTTTGTCCTGACAGCCGTCATTTGGACCTGGAACAGCCGTGTGTGGTTGTAAGTGGACGTGACTCGGGCCAGGGCCTTGACTGATGGGCTAAATCATCTGCAGCTGGCCCGCCCCGCGTCGGGGCCTTTGAAGGTTGTCTGCCCGCAGAGCGCGGGGCTCCCATGGGAGGGGCACCCCTGAGACATCGGGGGGCCGGGGCTTGGGGGTGGAGCTGGCCCTGGAAGGTGGCACCTTTCCTCCGGTCCTGGGCTGTGGGCACCTGACACATCACATCACTTACACAAAGGACGGTTTCTCAGGAGTTTCTGGCTCAGCCGGCTGAGGCTTTTCCTGTGCAGGCTTTTCCTGGCCCCTCTCCTGGGTGCGGGGCTCACAAGCACCCCGGGGGCAGGGTTGTCCCGAGGATGCAGGGGAAGGGGCAGGAGCGCCCAGTGCACATGCTGCCTTCCCTTTGGCTTGGAGTGTGTGTGTCTGAGAGACCAGATTTGCTTCAAAAGGCGAAGAGATCCCGAGGTACAGATTCATCACTGCCTGTGCTCAGGGTAGGCGGTGTTTCCTTGTGGCTTGTGGCGGCCCAGCTGGACGCAGAGGGAGGGTACACAACCACCTTGCGCCTCTGTGACACATCCGTCTCGGTGAGGCCAGCCGGGCGGCGGGCTCTGATGGGGTGGGAGGGTGGTGATACAAAGGCCCTGTCTAAAACAGGCGAGGGGAGATTCCAGAGAGAGTGAAAAGCTGGCCCGTTCCCTGGCCAAAGCAAGAAGGGCTACGTCTGTGTCCCTGCGGGCAGGACGGGCTCCCCAGGCTCCCCAGGCTCCCTGTACAGACAAACTTCCAACTTGGGAACAGCTCAGAACTGGGTTGGAACTACCCGGGTTTCCTGGCCGTGACCTTTGGCACGTGTCCCCTTTGAGGTTCAAATTTTCTCTGCTCAGTCTCACTGGAAGGTGAATTTTCTCAATTTTCTGGGAAGTCTGGGAAGTCTGGACAGGATGTGCTCAGCGGCTACATGCTACGGAGAAGAAGAACAACGTGGCTTGTCATCGTCAGAGTGTGAGCCCCCAACAGCTCTTGGCAGCCTGGGTTCTAAATAGTAACTTTTCCCTTCGGTCCATCTATCTCTGCGTCGAGCCTGATGTTTGTGGAGAGACTCATCTCCGCCGACATTTAGAATTCGGTTTTATAGGCAAGAGATCTTGGAACTATTTGAAGTCAAATGTTGGAAGCCTTCAAAGAAACGGGAAAGAAAATTCATTGCATTCTACTTTTCAGGAGAGAGAGGAGAGAAAGAAGGAACAGAACCTATCCTGAGGGTCATTAAAAGAAAGAAAACTCTGATGCGTCCACATGGATGTTGGCTCTTTGTGCAGCTACCTGCCCAGAGCTGGGAATGTTCACCTCCCTGATTCCTTTGGGTTCATTCCAGGGACCTTTTCCCCACACAAATTAAGGCAGAGAAATGAACTAAAATATTTTAAATGAGAAAGTTGAAAAGGATAGTTTTTCCAGAAGATTCTGTCAGTCTGGATTGTGCCGTCCCCCACGTGTCCCCCCCCATACACCGTGATTTCAAGGCAAAGCCTGGCCGCACGCTGTTTTGTGGTCAGTTCGCCTCCACAAGCCTAAGGAAGTAGAACAGAGTGCTTTTGGTCTCCTTACTGAACTGGTCCACTTTGGTGCTGTGACTAACTGGGTCCATCTGCTGACTCCCAGGAACCAGCCCTGTCACGTGGCCTTTCAGGTGACACCATCATGACACAACACCACAAAGATGGGAATTACCAGAGAGCCACGAGGCATGGCTTGCTCTGTGTGACCAAGCTGGTTGTGGCGGGTCACACCGTGCGAAGTATCTGGTATAAGAATGAACAGTTTATGGGGCGCCTGGGTGGCGCAGTCGGTTAAGCGTCCGACTTCAGCCAGGTCACGATCTTGCGGTCCGTGAGTTCGAGCCCTGCGTCGGGCTCTGGGCTGATGGCTCGGAGCCTGGAGCCTGTTTCCGATTCTGTGTCTCCCTCTCTCTCTGCCCCTCCCCCGTTCATGCTCTGCCTCTCTCTGTCCCAAAAATAAATAAATGTTGAAAAAAAAAATTAAAAAAAAAAAAAGAATGAACAGTTTTGTGAACAACTCTACCATGTAAAGAGATTCTCAGAAAACAAGGACACGTAACACCTCTCAGGATATTAATTAACTCACCTCAAACCTTCTCCTTCCCTTCGTACGTAATACCAAGAGCCAATTGCTAAAAATCAAACAAATGAACACGTTGAAGATATCAACCAGTAGGAGACAGCTTTGGAGGGGGAAACTTGCAAGTAAAGTGTATTCAGATGTGTTTGAATTATGCATTGGTGAAGACATTCAGAATTTCCATGACTGTAGCAACAATGATTGCTGTTTGTTCTTAAGGGCAACACACATGTTTCAAAGATTGTGTTTTGTTTTGTTTGTTTTTCCTACGAAGCTAGGCTTTGCAAGACAAACATGCTTATCCTTTAGAGCCAGGGGATTTAAAAATCTATAAATAAAATGCCAACTTCGCAAGAAATTTGTGAATGTACTTTTTTCCCGATTTCACGATCTTTCCCGTTGCAGCGGAAAGGATGCCTGAGGCGACTGCATTTCCAGCGCGCTGGGAAATCCCAAGTAGCTCTCCCCACTCAGGAGAGCTGGGGTGTGGGCAAGCAACAGCCCTTGAGAGGAAACCAGTTCTGGTTTTGAATCCTGGGTCTGCAGTTACCTAGCTGTAGACTTTGGGCGAGTCATTTTTCATCTGTAGAATGCTCAGAAGAAACACATGTCGCATTGGGTTCCTGCACTTGGAAATACAGCTCTGCGACTTACCTCTTTCAACATGGGCCATGCCACATCTAGGATCCTACAGCACCTGAAAATCCCTTTGAAACAGAAAGTAAAGAAGAAAATAAAAGACTGCCCTCTCCTGCCGCCCCATGTGACCAATGACCGATAACGGATATCGCTGGCACTGAAAGATACAGGCCAGCCTTTGGGTTTCAAAGGTGCCCTTATGACAATAGTCCTTTATAAATGGATTGTGTCCATCCATCACAGGCACATCCCGGTGACGTGGTGATGCTGGCAGGCAGGGATGGTCGTTGCCGGATCTGTTTGTTTCCTGAGGGATTGTAACATGGCCATGTTCTTTTACTATAATTTCCTTACGTAATCGGTTGGGGGTATCTCCGTAAAGAGAAATTTCCCCTCAGTTACTCTGAGGAAGCGTTTGTATAGATGCTTGATTCTCACCCTTCTTTTGTAGTTTGCAAAGTAATGCGTTGATTTGCGAGCCCCCTCAAAAGCTGACCAAGTTCTTGAAGGGGTCGTGAACTCGTAGATTTCAAGGTTCCTGGTGGGTTCCGATCACTTCTGCTTTCCCCTTATTGATGATCCAGTAGTCTCATCGTTGGGTCTGTGGGAGCCTCTCCTGGCCCCTTTTGGCCCCGTGCAAATGGTCTGGGTAGTTCCCTGCTGCTGGCTGTCAGAAGGGCTTCTAGGCTCCTCCTATCCACTTCCCACTGCAGACTCGCCCTCAGCCATCTCTCCAGGTAATCCTGGTTTCTCTCGGTGGGACATGGTGTTGGGAGATCCATGGGCCCTGGAAACGCTCACTGCTGCTGCGTGGCCTTTGTGTCGAGGAGTTTCAGCAGAGCTAGTCATTTTTATGTTGTTGTTTAAAAAAATTTTTTTTTCAACGTTTTTATTTATTTTTGGGACAGAGAGAGACAGAGCATGAACGGGGGAGGGGCAGAGAGAGAGGGAGACACAGAATCGGAAACAGGCTCCAGGCTCTGAGCCATCAGCCCAGAGCCTGACGCGGGGCTCGAACTCACAGACCGCGAGATCGTGACCTGGCTGAAGTCGGACGCTTAACCGACTGCGCCACCCAGGCGCCCCTGTTGTTGTTTTTAAAGATTAAATGCATCATGAACCCGTCCCATTATTTCCAATGTAAATTCAGGACAAATTCAGGTTTATTTAACCAGATCTATCTTAGGTTCCTGTTTGCTAACATTATATCTAGGGTGTTTGCATCGATGTTGACAAGCGAGACTGGGCCATAGTTTGCTCTTTGATGTATTGCCTATCAGGTTTGAGAATTCGTGTTATGCTGGCTTAATGGAGAGACTTCAGAAGTTTACTTTACTTTTGAGGATCTAGACTAATCTAGTGGGAGTATTTGGTCTTTAAAGCCTTGATAGATTTCTCCTGTGAAACCAACTTTCCACAGTGCTTCTTGAATTCTTATTTCTTAATTCTTCTGTTTCTTCTATGGTAATTGGCTTGGTTACGCTTTCTGGCTCTACTGAAGTCAATTTTCATCTCTTGTATTTTTCTTGATGAAATTAGTTGTTTCATCAAGGTTCTCAAATATATTTGCATGGGATTTCAAATTTCTGTTTTGTCTCTCTCACCGTTTTCTTAAATAGGATGGCTTGTCTATTTTGTTTAAATCTTAAAAGAACCAGCTTTTAGGTTTACCCATTAGTCTCGCTGCTTTTCCCCACTAACTTCTTAATTTCTGAGTTTATCATCATTCATTTTGGGGGTTTATTTTATGCTCCTTTTTCTCTTTAAAACATTTTGAATTGGGCTCATTTCACGTACTTTCCTTTCTATTGGTAGATAGATACATACTAGATTTAACACCATGTGTCTTACTTTGAGCACTTTTAGCCACGTGCCACGGGTTCAGATATGTCATGTTTATATTACTCTTCTCCAGAAAACCTACAATATTGGTCTGTGCTTTCTACTTGGTTCAAGAATTTTTAAATAACATTTAAAAATTTTTTCTGGGGGGCGCCTGGGTGGCATCCGACTTTGGCTTGGGTCATGATCTCACGGTTTGTGAGTTCCAGCCCCGCGTCAGGCTCAGTGCTGACGGCTCAGAGCCTGGAGCCTGCTTTGGATTCTGTGTCTCCCTCTCTCTCTGCCCCTCCCCCACTTGCACTCTGTCTCTCTCTCCTTCAAAGATGGATAAACATTAAAAAAAATTTTTTTTTAATAATTAAAAGTTCACTTAAAAAATAAATAAAAATTTTTTTCTGGATAGCAAGGTATTTTCTTTTTTGATTTTATTATTTGTTTATAGTTTTGCTGATAGAGGTCAAAGAATGCCTATTTGTATTCATTTTGTTCTTTGGGATGTATTAAGGTTCTGTTCAGACAATTCTATGTACACTTGCAAAGAATGTATATTCTCCAGTATATGCACATAAAATCTACTTGTTTACTGGTTATGTTGTTTGGATCATCTGTATTTGTACTATTTTTTTTCTACTTGGCCTATATTTATTGAGAGAGGTGTGTTAAATTTTCCCATTATGTATTTCTGTTTATCTCTTCTTACTTCTTTGATTTATGCTTCAATTGTGTATATCTTCACTGCAAATTATAGACTTCAGTTTTATAAAGTGTGCTTTGTTTCCTTTAATTTTGTTTTGTATGAATCCTGGATTGTTAGATACCCAGATTACTATCTCTGCTTTCTTTTTATTTACTTCTGCCTAGCACATCTTTGTCCATATTTTTACTTTTACCTTTTACTTTGTCTAAATTGCTTTGGGTTAGATGTATCTCTTATATATACAGTGTTGGATTTTTCTTTGTTGGTCAGGCTCAAAATCTTTTCCTTTTGCAGACGAGTTAAGCCAATTTGCGTTAATTTAATATCATTAATGTGTGCCTTGGTTTACCAGCTTGTCTCCATAAATTGTCTTTCCTTATGTGGTCTATTTTATTTGTTCTCTCTCTATTTTTTGATATTTATATTTGCATTTGGAGAGGTTAATATATATACATATATATTTTTAATTTTTTTATTTAAAAAAAAATTTTTTTTTTCAACGTTTATTCATTTTTGGGATAGAGAGAGACAGAGCATGAACGGGGGAGGGGCAGAGAGAGAGGGAGACACAGAATCGGAAACAGGCTCCAGGCTCCGAGCCATCAGCCCAGAGCCCGACGCGGGGCTCGAACTCCCGGACCGCGAGATCGTGACCTGGCTGAAGTCGGACGCTTAACCGACTGCGCCACCCAGGCACCCCTATATACATATTTTTAAGTTTCCATTTGTATGATACCTTACATAATACCGTACATGTGTCACTGTATAATTCCAAAATAATGTATCATTCAGGGTCCTGTCAGGAGACAGAAAAACACCAGTAATTTGATCAGAGAACATTTAATGTTTTTTTTTAAAATTTATTTTTAAGAGAGAGAGAGAGAGTGTGTGAGCTGGGGAGGGGCAGAGAGAGAGAGGGAGACACAGAATCTGAAGCAGGCTCCAGGCTCTGAGCTGTCAGCACAGAGCCTGATGCAGGGGTTCGAACTTGTGAACCATGAGATCATGACCTGAGCCGAAGTCGGATGCTCAACCCACTAGCTACCGGTGCCCCGATCAGAGAACATTTAATATAAAGAATTACTAACTAGTGAAAGAGGTTAGCTACTAAGAGATCTAGCAGGTGTATGAGCAAGCACTGTTTGGGGGCTGTGGCAGAGCACCAGAGGAAGAAGGAGACTTGGAGAAACAATACCTCCCTTCAGACCTCCTTGGAAAGGATATGGCACAGTCCCAATGAATATTCTGTTCCTTGAAGACAAAACTAGAAAATTAACCTGCTACAACTTGTGTCTAAAATGATAATGGTCGTGAGGACAGAGAAAAAGATAATGGTTAGCATATCTAACCACACATAACAAGCAAAGAGAAAATACGCAAAGCTGCTGAAGTCTCAGGTCCGCCATGGGTCATGAGGCCAAAGTCAGTATCTTCCTTCTTTAATAACCCATTCCATATTAGTGAGAACCTTAGCGAGAACCCTTAGCGAGAACCTCATCTGGTGGGGATCCCCTACCTAGTGGAGCGACTCGAATTCTCATCCACAAAGTATCTGAATTCTCAATCACGTTGCCTTTTCTTTGGCCACTGTAACTTTCCATTAACCTTTACTACTGGGCATGGTTGTGCTGTGAGGCACCTGAAGAGTACCCTGGGCTCTAGGCACAGTTAATCTCCTCGCTGGAGAGATCTCCAAGGGGAGATCAGATTTCTGCCCCATAATGGGCTTGAATGACATTAAATTATGGATCTCAGAGAAGACTGTCCTGTGCAGGGCAAGCCTGGGTGCCAAGGCTAAGATTTGGGTTTCGAAGGAGGCAGCCCCTTTATTAAAGCCTCTGTCTGAGACATCTGCTCCAACAGAACTTTACCAAAGCCACTGCCCACGCTACCACCGTGTGGGGCCTCGCGGCCATCTGCTTGGTTCCGTGTGTGTCTGTCCTGCCCAGAGGCCTCGCAGGTGCACAGTGTCTGGCAGGGGGCTGTTGGGCACCATGAGGCGGGCGGGGGAGGAGTGCAGGAGAGCCCATAATCTGCCTCCTTTTCAGAAGCAGGGTTTTCGTGCCAAGCAGAAGAAAAGGCAACCCTGGGATTTGGGGGAAACTTTCAGAAGCCAGTGATGATGTTGGTTTGCTCATCAGGCCTTTTCAGTGTCTTTGAAAGCCACGGAGAGTCTCCCACAAGGACAGCTGGGCAAACGGGACGGTGCATTTCAGATAGCTCGGCTCATCGAGGACTCCCTTCTTTGTGGGGGTCTCATAGAAGGTCTGCTGAGCAGACCTTGCCAGGCAGGGACAATGGGCAGCATCCGGTGGCCGTCCCACTGACCCCTCATCGGTGCCTTAGGCTCCACTGATGGAGATCTGTTTATGGTCAGTCATTCTGTTGCCCGGTGCTAGACAGAGGCGACCCTGGGAGGGGCTCTTAGCCACTCCCCTGGGCGCGACCGACCCCAGCAGCTGCCTCTTGGTGACGGTGAATGGTCTCACTTGGGTTGGGGGGGTGGGACATGACACATGGGGAAGCCGGGAGAGGGGCCTGAAGAGTTGGAAAGAAGCCCCCAAGGTGATGTGGGCTTGGGGGGTGTCCTTCTCCAACAGCTGGCGGGGCTGACCCACTGCCCACCCGCATGTGAGGGGTGCCCGGGGTGTGATCAGCTCCCGATGGGCCTAGGCCACCAAAACTGCGGAGGGCTGCTCCTTGAAGTGCAAGTTGCTACGACCACATTCACAGTCTTGGCTCTTAGCAAGTATGCAAATTCCTGTTAAGGGAAACAAAAGTTATTTCTATTAAAAATTTTTTTTCAACGTTTTTATTTATTTTTGGGACAGAGAGAGACAGAGCATGAACGGGGGAGGGGCAGAGAGAGAGGGAGACACAGAATCGGAAACAGGCTCCAGGCTCCGAGCCATCAGCCCAGAGCCTGACGCGGGGCTCGAACTCACGGACCGCGAGATCGTGACCTGGCTGAAGTCGGACGCTTAACCGACTGCGCCACCCAGGCGCCCCAACAAAAGTTATTTCTTACTGAAAGAAGAACCGAGTTCAAATAATTATTCCAGACTTCACTTCCCTTTCACTCTCTCTCTGTCTCTCTCTCACACACACACGTGCGTCGCGTGTTAAGCTTTCTGAAAGTCAAAGATGGAAAATAAAGAGAAACCTCAGAGGAGATGGAAAACTGGTATTTTTTCAGTCAAAACCGTGAAGACAAAGGAAAGAACAGAAAAACTTAGAGATTCAAAAGAGCAAATCTCCACGGCAGGCTATTCAAAGATCTCTCCTCTTCCCCACGCCCACCCGGGGACGCATGTGTTAGGAGCAAGGGAGAGTGGGGTGTCTGTAAGCTTTCTGCATGATTTTGCACACGAGTCCAAACACAAGAAATCGGTGAAAAAAGTAGAGAGATCCAAAAGCGCTTTAAAAATATATAAATAGGGGCACCTGGGTGGCTCAGTCAGTTGAGCGTCCAACTTAGGCTCAGGTCGCGATCTCGCGGGTCATGAGTTCGAGCCCCGCGTCAGGCTCACTGCCGTCAGCCTGTCAGCACAGAGCCCGTTTCCCATCCTCTGTCTCCCTCTCTCTGCCCCTCCCCAGCTTGTACTCTCCCAAAAGTAAATAAATATTTTTTAAAAATACAAAGTATATATAAATACAAAACACATTAGAAGGCTATACATCAAAAGGTAAGATGTCATTTCTGAGTGGTAAAGTTACGGATGACTTTTATTTTGTTTATTATACATGTAATTTCAACATATTACTTTATGAGCCAGAAAAAATGTATGGGTTACTAAAAGAAAAACCATTCTCCGGCCTCACTGGACCAGGTGGCATGGGTAGGCACCCGGCCCAGGCCGTCCAGTGGGTTCAGAGCAGAGCTGGGAAGCGGACCCCGGTCTGGAAGGTGCCGGTTCCCAGCTTTGCTTGCTGGGGCAGACACCACACATTCCCACCCCCTCGCCCAAAGCTGATGAGCCTTGCAAGCCAGAGGAGAGAGCACTTTGAAATGGTTTTAAAAAGTTTGGGGCGCCTGGGTGGCGCAGTTGGTTGAGCGTCCGACTTCAGCTCAGGTCACGATCTCGCGGTCTGTGAGTTCGAGCCCCGCGTCGGGCTCTGGGCTGATGGCTCGGAGCCTGGAGCCTGTTTCCGATTCTGTGTCTCCCTCTCTCTCTGCCCCTCCCCCGTTCATGCTCTGTCTCTCTCTGTCCCCCAAAAAATAAATAAACGTTGAAAAAAAAATTAAAAAAAAAAAGTTCATTGAGGTGAGATTCATATAACAGAAAATTCAACTACTTTTAAAGTGAATAACTTAGCGGCGTTGAATCCATTTGCACTGTTGTGAACTCACCACCTCTGTCTAGTTCCAGAATGTTTCCGTGTCTCCAGAGTAAAGCCCGTTACCCATGAATCAGTTCCTCCTCCACCCCCTCCCCACGGCCCCTGGCAAGCACCAGTCTGCCCTGCGTTGATGCGATTTCTTTTTCAGGGAACATTTTTACCTTCCTTTTGTAAAGCAGTTTTGGAAACTAAGCATAGCTCTGTTTCATGCTCTGTAGAGGCAAATATTCTGCTGTTGTTCAAAGTAATGGCATTTCTGGGCAACCCTTCCCAGGTGCGGCCCCCCTGGCGTCGACTGGATTTCTGGCTGTCAAAGCCTAGAGTCCAGAAGCCCAGAGCCTTGGAAGGGGAGCGCGAGCTGTCTGGGGCCAGCCCAGCCTGGGTACAATTTCTCTTCACTCTTGCAGGAGACCTTCTCCTTGGCTTCACAGGGTTAACTGGTGAGTTCAGCATAACAATGACTCCTAAGAAAGCCTGCGTGTTTCAGAGCCCAAGTGTGATTTACCCAGTTAAAACTGACAGGGCTGACAGCCTCTAGGGCCCAGTCACACCTCCCCAGGAGGGCCCCAGCGTGGACAACTTGACTTTAGTCAGGCTGCAAGGGGCTTGGAAACCCCATCAAGGAGACATTCATGTAAGGGATTGTTTTGAACCAACTCAATGACTTTGAAGGTGAAATTTCCTGACAGGCTTAAACTTTCACTTCAGGCATAAGCATCTTCAATAATTTAAAGTAACGGGTCTTTAAAGTTTGCAACAGCCTTTCGAAGGAAGAAAGGGTAAGTACCTCATCCCGGCAATTGTGGGAGGGAAGAGAGGCAGGCAGTGAGGGAAGGTGACCGGGAAGGAAGAGGCAGGTGGAGAGGTGGAGGGAGGCATGAAGGCCAGCCATGTGCAAGGCATTAGCCTGACCGCCTCCTGGGCTGGGGGCACCGGGGGGTGCGGGGGGGTTCCACCTGTGTGTCCGTTACATTGCGGTAGCCTCACTGCCTCCTGGAGGCTGGGCGAGCACTCCATGACCTCTGTTTTGGGACTAGGACACCAAGTCTTGCTTGAAGTGGTTCCACAATGCCCTCCCCCAAGCTCCCGAATAACCCTCTTCATGAGTGGTGAATCCCAGTGCGGAATCCCAGCACGCTCAGTTTCTCAGTTCTGCTCACCGGTCCTTGTAGAACTCCCTGGTTGACAATTTCTTTTTCTTCTTTTTTTTTTTTTTTTTTTTTT
>NW_024412433.1:2510373-2516021 GCF_014898765.1 Herpailurus yagouaroundi | reverse complement strand
GACACAGGGCTCAAACCCACAAACTGTGGGATCATGACCTGAGCCAAAGTGGACGCTTAACCGACTGAGCCACCCGGGAGCCCCCTTGGCTGACAATTTCAAGAGACTTTCTGAAACCAACCTGAATACGTTGTCTACATGTCCACCTCTCCCCTGTTTCTCTCTCCCTGCTCAGGCCATCCAAGGCTGCCATCTTGGCCAGGACTGAGTTGTCGTTGAGGACAAAGTGCCCATGTTGGATTTTCCTTTCAATTTTATAAAAGAGAATAAGAGAGGGTCAGAAGAGAAGACTTCAGAGTGGTCAAAAGTTGTCTGGACACACACCTCTCTGGGGTCAGTGGGGGGCACAAGAAATGCGGATTCCTGCTTTGCATTTTATTTGCCTCACAGACACAAAGCATAATCACTACAGACAGCTTGGAAAATACGGAAAGATTATGCAGAAGAAAATCGAAGTGATTGGTGATTTATGGGGAACACTGGGGGGACAACGCTCTCCTGGTCTTGTTCTTACGTGTACATGTGTATACGCTCTTATATTTTCTGAAAACGGGAGGTTGTATTCTGCCTGTTGTCCTGGTGACTCCTGTTTTCACTGTGGCACAGATTCTGAGCATTAAAGATTATTTGAAACATTCTCCTAACTCACATTTTTAAACAGTTGTGTGCAAGTTTACCATCTGGATTGATCTGATCTTTTGTGTTGGAACGTTTTGGTTGTTTTCATTTGTGCTGTTGTTTTGAAAATGCCGTATTTTCCATACCTTTGAACTCTCAGTTTTGGTTACTTTCTATTCAACTGTGGGTATAGTTAAGTAATTTTTAAGGGAATGCATGTGTGTGTGTGTGTGTGTGTGTGTGGAACGGTTTTGAGAATCCATACCTAAAATGTCTCCTTATTTATTTAATGTGGGTACAAAATTCTCTGGTTACAAACTTTTCCCTCGTAGATTTAAAAGTGTGATAGTTTTTGGGGCGCCTGGGCGGCGCAGTCGGTTAAGCGTCCGACTTCAGCCAGGTCACGATCTCACGGTCCGTGAGTTCGAGCCCCGCGTCAGGCTCTGGGCTGATGGCTCGGAGCCTGGAGCGTGTTTCCGATTCTGTGTCTCCCTCTCTCTCTGCTCCTCCCCCGTTCATGCTCTGTCTCTCTCTGTCCCAAAAATAAATAAACGTTGAAAAAAAAAAAAGTGTGATAGTTTTCAAATTTCGGGCATTCTGTGATATAATGAAAAAGTCTTAGAGTAGCCGGATTTTTTTCTTCCTTTAAAAAACCCCAACTTTCTAATCAAAGGAAAGCGAATACTTGGTTTCAGAGGTCAAAAAAGACTTTCCCTGCCTTTGGCCATCTCTAAGTACCCAGAGAAGGCCTTCGTAATTCTTTGAGCTGTTTCCAAACAACACGCTTATGGTCTTGACTTCTTGTTGTGGAAGAACACACTTCCTCCCAGGACCCGCAGCCCTTCACCACCCAGCCTTTGCACAATTTTTGGTCAGATCAGTATTCGATGTTTGTTCTTATGTTCATGAAAACAATTTTCACAACTAAGGCACTTGTGCCCAAAGCACACACTTTCCCCCCCTCCCTGGGCCAACCTCTTTCCTTTCCTTGAAGTTACTAATTGTTGCCCCCTGCACCCCATGAAAATCTGTTTTTCTACGTATGTTGAATTCAACCTTAAACCTTGCTACAGACTCCAGAACCCCTTTCGACATGGCCAGTCACATTCTGGAATGTTTCTGTTGTGGCGATGTCCGCCTGGTGCCCTCTGACCTCCTGCTTACTCTGGGCGTTGTTTGGCCACTGCACAGAGCTCACTCTGGGACATGTCTGTCCACCGTCCTCTTAGGAGCTCCCTCCACCTTGTTACCCTGTGGGTCTCTCTATTTTGTAGATTTTATCTCTTCATCCTTTGGGTTAATCTCTTATTTCTATGGAGATATTTTTCAATAATTTCGCAAGAAAGGGTACATGGGAAGTATACTTCCTGCAGAGCCTGAGATGAGGAGATCATGTTGGATCACACAGGTGGCCCAATGTCACCACAGGGTCCCTCCCGACAAGCGGAGCGAGCACAACCGAAGAAGAGTCAGGGAGACGTTGAGAAGGATCCCAGGCCACGCTGCTCCTCCCGAGGGCCACAGGCCAGAAGGCTGGCAGCCGGCAAGGAGACAGAGACCTTAGTCCCACAGCCATGGACGGAACAGGAGGCAGATCTTCCTGGAGCCTTCAGAAGGAGCATAGCCTGCCACAGCCCGATTTTAGCCCAGACCTCCTGCCGCAGCCCGGTTTTAGCCCAGACCATGAGGGACCTCTGACTCCCAGGAGTGTGGGAGAATCTGTAAGTATGCCTCTGAGGGCACAGGGTGCGGACCCCTCAAAGCCAGTGTGTCCGCTCTACTCAGGTGTCATGCTGTCGGTGACAAGTGTCCAAGAAGCCTTTCTGCACCTCCGTGAGCTCAGAGGACACCTTCTACCGTGCGGAGCAAGTCCTCTGTGAGGGAGGAGGCCGTCTGTCCTGATGGCAGCTCCGAGCCCTCCCTCTGTCCTCAGGGCACGCTGCAGAGCTCTGCCAGGCGGTGAAGCAGGTGGCTCCAGCAAAGGCCTGGTTTCTGCAGGGACTGCACACAGCTGAGTGTCATGGAGGCCACTCAAGCAGGAGTCCCGGCTGGAGGTTGAATTCAGAATGTCTTCCCCGATCTGTATTGCCCAGGACTACAGGAAATGTTCTCCTTTCTCCCATCACCACCCTTGACTGTTCCTTTGGTTTCCCCAGCTAAATGGGGACTAAAGCAATCAAAATGTACTTTATGAAGCCCTTGAGCAACCTGGTGAATCCGCCCCAGGCTTAGCGCCTTCTCCAGCCTCAACTCAGCACCTGTCGTGCTCCCAGATCCTCGCCCTTTGCAGCCAAAGTGGGTCCGTCCTCCCACTGCAGACAGAACGCCCAGCCCTGGGTCGCCATTATGGCAGAGAACTGGAAATGGCGAATTAAACCGTGTTCATTTCCTTATCTTTAGAGGACCCACCGAGCATTTGAGAAAGAAGGCGGACATTCAGATAATCTCTCCCAGCCCAGCCCCAAGGGCCTCCACTCAGTTTCTGGTGCAGGAGCCATGTGGGGACTTGGGGGCGACATGTGGAGGCACAGGTGAGCTGGTTGGGGTCCTCAGTCATCAGTCTGGACAGCCCTGGGCTTGTCCCCTCCTGACCCCGCACTGCCCTCCTGGTGAATGTGATTGGGCCCAGAATTGTCTTCCCCAAAGTAAGACCAGTGCGGCGTGTTCCCAAGACATGTGTCCGAAAGAAATGCAGACAGTGTGGCATCCTCCAGCGTCAAGAAAAGATTCATCTGGGCTTGTTCTCTGTGCCTACTGAAGCTGAGAAAGGAATCCACACGATTCTATAAGACTGCCAACAGCAAAGGTCAAAAGAGGACGGTTTCAACTTTTGGTCAGAACTGTCAGACGATGAGAACACGATGGGGTCCCCAGGTGTCAGTTAGCTGGGGACCAACCCTCCTCCCCGAGGTCTCCGGGCTTCTGGAAAGCGAGCAGAACCGGTGCCTGGTGGCTCTCTCTGCTGTGAGCCTTGGCCGAGACTGAGTCTTGTTCCACAAATGCCTCAGTGTGGGGGCCGGCGTGCTGGGTGCTGGCCTGGGAGGTGGCTTCACGCACACGCGCCCTCTCACCTCTTTCCCTGGCCACTGCTCTGCTCTGCGTCTGGGTTTCTAGCACTGTCTGGCCCTCATCTACAGGCAGGAGGAGCCGATGGCCATCAGAATGACTCCCCACCCAATAGCCATAAGGTGTAAAAAGCCTAGAGTTGGGGTCTGGGGTCCCACCATTTAGCTTCAGGCGATGTACATTTTAGAGGTACATAAACACGCCCATCAGGCTCACCAGCCACTGATTCTTGTTCTTCCTCAGTGGGAGTGGGTAGGACACCACATGCTCAGATTCAGTCCCAATGCTCAGCCCCAAAGAGGGCCTGGGAATCCTTGACCAAACTCATTCATGAACAGATGGGGAAACCAGGGCATGTGGACTAAATAGCTTGGACAAGGCCATGGGTAGAGCCAGTTTCTGGTCCTGTGTAGGGACTTTCTACAACTTTCTACTCCCCAGCTCCCCACCCCTCCTGTCCTTTGTCTTTTCCCTGAAGTTGGACTATTTGGACTGGTTCATTCCCTTGCTAGGACCTGGGCCCACCATTGTGGGGAAGCACGACAGGCTCCCAGAGGATGACAAGGAGTAACAAGGCCCCAACGGTGGTGACCGTGGGAGCAGACGTGGCCTTGCCACAGCTCTGCAGGTGCCAAGACAGACAAGGACGCTCAGTGGGTCCAAACACGTCAGTCCGTTTCATATTACTCATGGCCCAGGAAGCAGCAGGGGCATGGGAGAGGACACTGCTCCCGATCCCCGTGTCCACGGGGCAACACCACCGGCCCACATGGTGGCTGTCCACCGAGCGGGTTGTGCTGCAGCCACCATCCCCCAGGGAGGAACTAGGGGCTGGTAATGAGTGCAGCGGGGCATGCTTGCAGGGACACTCAGGGCCGCTCCCAGCCATGACCCGACACGTGCCCCTTCCTCGAGCTCTGTTCTGTTTTCAGATTCTCACCTTGGGCACATGTTCTTGTGTTAAGAAACTCCTTGGCAACACAGGGACGTCCCTGGTAGGACATTCTGACCCCAGTGCGCTGCAGTTAAGACTACATCAGTTCCCACTCTCTCTCTCCCCTACGACTCCGTGTTTCTGTTTTTGAGTTTCTCCTTAGAACAGTAGCTGGGTGGGGGGAGATCCTTCCCCCCAAATGGTTCTCTCTCAAAAGAACTTTCGATAACCAAAAATCAAACTAAGAAATTGGCATTCATTTGCTCATGTGAAACCCAAAGGTCAAACCCAAACTCGTCCAGTCCAGAGATGACAAGTTTGAGGGTTTCCCCATTGCTGGGGAGGCCGCATTTGCATGGGTGTCGGGTGTCGGTGGGGGACTTGGAAGAGGGGTGGGGCTCTGACCCTCAAGAACTTGTAATCCTTCTGGAGGGACGATGCAGTCAGGTAAAAAGTAAAAACGGAGAAACTAGTAACCCAGCAGAGAAAGAAAGCAGGATATTTGAGTTAGAATGATCCTGGACATGCAAACAAAATGCAGCCTAAAGGACCCCCTGAGACCACCTCCAGTGTGGTCCAGCCTGCGGGGCTAACCCTTTCCCGGGTCTGTAGGGGAAAAGTTCCTGCACTTGCTTCCCACCTTTTCCTTTGCTCACCTGCTTCCCCCTCAACCAGACCAGGAACACCTCACGGGCAAGTGTCTCTTAGGACCATGCACCTTGGCACCCACCCTTCAGCACGGGGGACCTACAGCATGGGTTTACCATGAATGCACCTAGAATGGAGTTGAAAGTGTTAGAGACACACAAGAGCCAATGGGGACAGACCCAGAGATACCTGACAGCTAATGGGGACAGACCCAGAGATACACAGGCACCAATGGGGATAGACCCAGAGAAATATGACAGCCAATTAGGGCAAACCTAGAGATATATGACAACCAATGGGGACAGACCTAGAGATACACAGGAGCCAATGGGGACAGACCCAGGGATACATGATGGCCAATGGGGACAGACCCAGAGATACA
>NW_024412433.1:2446399-2510363 GCF_014898765.1 Herpailurus yagouaroundi | reverse complement strand
CCAGAGATACACAGGCGCCAATGGGGACAGACCCAGAGATACATGACTTCCAATGGGGACAGACCCAGAGACACAAACTGCCAACGGAGATGCACCTGCAAAACTCATGAAAAAGGAACTCGGAGGAGCGATGTCCTGCCTGTGCTGGGGGCTGGGGGGTGGGGGGTGGGGGGTAAGGAAGCCGTCTGGACGGTGCTGCATCTTTCGAGTAGGCTTGGACAGGTTTTCCATGACAAACCATCAAAGTGAGAATCTATAACAAGGAAGCCCATTATCTTCAAAGTCATGCACTCTTTCACCCATCACTGGTCTCCGCACCTGTCTGTGGAATCCGTGTCACCGGCCCCGGAAGGCACCCCTCCGGACGCGTGGTCCGGGTCCCAGCTGCGAGTGAAGACGCAGCGGGGGCCGGAAGCACCCGATTTTAGCTCAGAAAGGCCCTGTTCTCCGCTCTGCATGCAAACGCTTCACAGTTAACGTCCAGCAAGTTTCACACACGAGAAAAAGGCTCCGGAGAAGCTGTGTTCCTGAGTTTCATTTGATTTAATACTTCATTACAAATGGCATTTTATTGCACACCGGCCCTGTGATCTGGTAACCAGCGTGGACTCAGGCAGCACAGTCAATAGTAAAGTATTTGTTGATGAAGAGATCTTATTTTTAGCTGGAGAAGTTGGCCAAGAAGGAGGCCACATGGAGGAGATTAAGGTTGAACAGGAACCATCTCATCAGACTGGTGCAGAAAATGGTTCTGAATGTTAATAGGAATCCCATACGTGCCTTGGAGATGTGGGGCTTTCCCTGGAAGGATTCTGTCGTTGGAGAAAAAAGCTCTTTGGTCGGAATAATTGGGAAGGAGCAGGCGTGTCCTTTTATCTCCCAGGCTTCAGCCAGCTCAGCTGGAAACTCCCCTGAGGATTTGCCGAATCTCTTCACCCTCCTGTCCGGGCCTCTGAAACCTTCCTTTTCTGGATCCCGTGTCATGCTGGGTTCTTCCCTCTGCGAACACACAGGCTCCCATCACATGAGCGAAAGTCCCTTCCCCGAGAGTGCCCCAGGCTTGGGGGTGGGTGGGTGGGGTCTCCTGGGCTGCAGGGGGGGGGGCAGGGCACTCGCCTCCATGGACTCCCCTCTGTATCTCTCTGCTCCTGAATCAGCTAGGTCATTGGCACCCTAGCCCTTGGCAAGGAAGCCTGGAGTGTCCACCCCCCAACCCCCCACCCCACTACTGCAGGCCGCGGCCCCAGACTGTCCCCGGTCACGGGCGTCCTAGCCTTGGGCAGTTCAGCAGCCCCACCCTGGGGGCCGTGGAACCCACTGAGGACACGGTGCCATTGATGCTTCCAGGACGCTGGGGGAGAGTGACAAGGTGGCCTCGGAGACACGGCGTAGTTCCTCTTGGTTTCGCTGACTCGGTTCTGGGCTTAGTTACTTCTCACAGAAGCGGCCGGAAGAGATCCAGATGGCCCGTCCCCCGCCTGGCACAGCAGCTGGGGCACAGAGAGCCCCCATGACTTCATGTCCTTGCTATGGGGACGTGGGAGACAAGTGCAAGGAATGGAGACCCCCCAGCCCTGCGCACACCCACGTCCAGACAACTCGAGGATGTGGCTTGTGCTTTCTCACCGTGCGGATTGTAACATTTTCATGCGCACTTTAGAAATGCGGGCGTCATGGCCATCTGACAGGTGGCTCTGGCCACGGCCACGGCCACGGCCAAGGCCGGTTGGAAGAACAAGGTGGCACTTGTGCAGTCTGGAGGGGCCCAGGGCCGTCCTGGGCTTCGGGGTCGCCTAAGGAAATGTGGTCCAAGAGCCAGGAGGGTGCTGTGTAAGCAGCTGGGCCAGACCCAGGCTTCTGAGGTCAGAGCCCAGGGTGGAGCCTGGGCCCCAGGACAGAAGCCCAGCGATGCCCGGGACTCAGGCGAGGCGTGTGTCGTGGGGAGCCTTGGCAGAGTCTGGACACCACGTGACCCCTCCCAGGATGGGTCTCAACTAGCTCTCCTCCTAGGGCTCCACAACAGCTGGTTAAGAAGGCCCGTCTGTCCCCCTGTGTTGTGACGAAAACTTGTAGGAAATGGAGCGCACGGGCCATCTGGCCTCACCAGCAACTCTCCTGGACACCCTCGACCTCGCCACCTGCTGCCCTCACCCTGACAGCCCCTGTGTGTCACTGTTCCAGGCCTCCAGGTCCCTCCCTCCCTGCCACTTCCAGGAAGCCCACTCCCATGCCCAGTCAGGCCTGTAGATCTTTCCAGTCTTGATGGGAGAGCTGAGTTCTGGGGGGGGGGGGGAACAGAATAGCTTGGCTGACTGGTGCCACCACCACTGTTTTCCAATGGCTCCTGGGCCATCGGTGCCAAGTGCCCTATAAACTTGACCCTGGTCACCGTTGCCCCCTGGAGCTGTCCCAAAGCCCCGCCCTTCTCTTCCAGCACTTGCCCCATCCAGGTCCTTCTTGCCCTCAGGAGGTGGGGCGCCCTCTACCTAACGGTGAAAACATGAGGGAGAATCTGAGCAAGTTGCCATTTAGGTAGGATAGAAACTGGCTGGGTATCGGCAGTTTCCCAGAAGCCAGCCGGTCGCCTGCCCCCACTCGGGAGGGCGTGCTCTGTGACGCTCTGGGCCACCAGTCTCCTGCTGTGTGCCACGGTGTTATGGCCTGTTTTAAAAGATCTGTCCTGAGATCAAGATTTAAAAAAAATTTTTTTTAATGTTTATTTATTTTTGAAAGAGAGAGAGAAGGAGAGAGAGAGACAGAGTGCGAGTGGGAGAGGTGCAGAGGGAGAGGGAGACACGGAATCCGAAGCAGGGTCCAGGCTGCGAGCTGTCAGCACAGAGCCTACTAGGGGCTGGAACTCACAAATCCTGAGATCATGACCCGAGCCGAAGTCAGATGCTCAACCGACTGAGCCACCCAGGTGCCCCTGAGATCAAGATTATATCCCATGTTTTGTTCTAGAATTTAAAAACTTTTTCTTCTTTAATGTTTATTTATTTTTGAGAGAGAGAGAGAGAGAAAGAGCGTGAGTGGAAGAGGGACAGAGAGAAGGGGAGACACAGAATCCGAAGCAGGCTCCAGGCTCCGAGCTGTCACCACAGAGCCTGACACAGGGCTCGAACTCATGAACCACGAGATCTTGACCTGAGCCAAAGTCAAACACTTAACTCACTGAGCCACCCAGGTGCCCTGTGCCAGGATTTTTAGAGCTTCTCTTTTCACTGTTAATCCACTTGGAATGGACATCTTTGGGGACGATAATAGCACATTTATGAATGGGGTAAGGAGGTGGGTGATCAGCTAGTTCTCCTTCAGTATTCTAGGCACTGTCACTGAGTGGTCCATCCTGTCCCCACTAACGGGCAGTGACACCCTGGTCAACCCTGGTCACATGCCAGGTTGCCAGCTCTCTCTTCCACCGGGTGGTCGGTTCTCCCATGGCTGCACGACACTATAATCTCCCTGCTTGGAGGTGAGTTCTCCGCCACCCCCTGCCCCCAGGCACCTCCTTTCTCCTCATTCTATGTGGTCATGGCTATACCTCTTCCTCCTCCTTCTTAGCCCGACGGACAACCTGAACATTTCCAGGAAGAAAACATTCTTTGGAATTTGGGTGGGAAGTCCATCTAAGGTACCCGTGAATAAATTAAATAAATGTAATGTAGAATCGATTCAAGGGAAGCTCAGGGTATTCTTCCCTACCCGAGGTGGGAGACACCTTGCCAGCTGTCCCCGACAGGGCCCCCTGCAGGTGGCTTTCGCTTGGTCCGGGATACAATCCAGGCTCACACCTTGCTCTTCAGTCTCCTTGAATTGAGCCCCGTTCCCCGCCCCCACTCCCTGTCTGGGTTTTGTGACTGTTCTGAAGAATCCGTTGAGTTGTTTCCCAGCATGCCACTCAGTCTGGAGACTTAAAGAGGACATGTCAGTATGTTCTCGCCAGACTATCTGTTGAAGCTTTGGGTAGATACCTCTTCACAGACTAAGAAATTACCTTCTGTTCCTACTTGGCAAGAATTCCTTCCCTTAGTGGTGATCGGATGTTTAGTGTTACCAAATGCCTTCTTTTGCATTTATTTAGGCGGTCACGACTTTTCTTCTTTGACCTGTTTTTGTGGCAAATCGCACTACCACATTTTCTTTTTTTTTTTTTTTAATTTTTTTTCCACGTTTTTATTTATTTTGGGGACAGAGAGAGACAGAGCATGAACGGGGGAGGGGCAGAGAGAGAGGGAGACAGAATCGGAAACAGGCTCCAGGCTCCGAGCCATCAGCCCAGAGCCCGACGCAGGGCTCGAACTCACGGACCGCGAGATCGTGACCTGGCTGAAGTCGGACGCTCAACCGACTGCACCACCCAGGCGCCCCACACATTTTCTAACGTTAAGCCATCTTTGCGTTCCTAAGATACATCTAACTTAGTCATGATTTATATTTTTTTTCCTGTGTGTTTCAGGCTCTTTATTTGCCAATATTTTATCTGGGGGTTGGAGTCTGTGTTCCTAATTTTCCTTTTTAAAAATTAATTCATTCATTAACACCCCCAGCTTCATTAAGGCATAATTGACAAAGTTGCATATATTTAGAGTGATGTGACGATCTGATGTATGTATACACTGTGGAATGATTCTCATAATAAGGTTCATTAGCACGCCCGTTGCCGCTCGTAGTTACCTTTTTCTCACGCGCCGAGAATGCTTGAAATCTGCTCTCTGAGCAAATTTCAAGTATACAATACCCTTTGCTAACTGTAGCTACCTTGCTGAATATTAGCATCCCAGCAACTATTCATCTTTTGACTGAATGCTTGTACATTTTGACCAGCATTTTCCTTTGTCTCCCACCACGTTGTCCTAAATGGCAGAATGTCCTTTTTCCTCACGGATGGGTAATGTTCCATTTTGCGTATATGGACACATCGCATCGTTGTCCATCTGTCTGTCAGTGGGCATGTAGGACTTAGGTGGTCTCCAGACCTTGGCTACTGTGAATGATGCGGCAGTGAACGAGGAATGCAGACATCTTTTTGAGATACCGATTTGATTTCTTCAGAACGGATACCCAGGAGGGGAATTGCTGGGTCACATGACAGTCCTGTATACTCGGTTTTCCACAGTGGCTGCATCAGTTTACGTTCCCACCCACGGTGCATAAAGGTTCCCTTTGCTCCACAAGTGTTTGCTTACCGGCACTTACCTCTTGCCCTTTGGATAAAAAGCCATCCTAACAGGTGTGCGTAGTGGTTTTGACTTGCGTTGCCCTGATGACGGGTGAGTGATGTTGAGCACCTTTTTAGGTACCTGTGGGCCATTTGTATGTCTTCTTTGGAAAAAAATGTTCGTTCAGGTCCTTTGCCCATTTTCAGTCGGATTACTTGTTTTGGGCGTACTGAGTTGCACGAGAGTTCCTAATACATTTTACCTACTAATGCCTCATCAGATGTGTGGTCTGCAAATACTTCCTCCTATTCCGTAGACTGCCTTTTCATTTGGCTAATGATTTCCTTTGCTGTGCAGACGCTGTCTCATAGTGTTGCCGCCTTATCTTGTTTTGTGACCATAGGGCTGCTTGCCTCCTAAGGGAGATAGTTGTCCCTCTTTTTTTTAGTATTTGGAGCATATTAGTTAAAATAGAAGCTTCAGTGATTTAAATTTTTAAAAGAAAATGGTCATGATATATAACATTGAAAATATATTAGCCCCAAATTGTTATTTTTCTATCTTGATCACTACGTGATGGTGACTATTCTTTTTCACTTCTGATATTTATCGATGCCTTTTTTTCCTGAGGAATGGAGAAAAGAATTTGTATTTTTTATCAGTCCTTTGTAGAGAATCAGTTTTTTAGTTTTCTCTTTTTCCTCATTATTTCTGGACTTATTATTTCTGTAATTGTAAACTTTGTTGTTTTCTTATTTTGTTTTTCTTTGGTTCTACATTAATTTAAACTATCTAAATTTTTATACTGAATTCTTAGTTCATTACTTTAAAGCTTCTCTTCTTTTCCAGTATATATTCATATTATAAATTCCTTATATGCCTTTCATCTACTGCCCACAGATTTTTGAGTATAGTTCCTTTGTTGTCATTCAGTTCTCAGTATTCATAATCTCCATTAAAATTTCTTCCAGATCCATGAATTATTTAAAGTGTTATTTAGTTTCCAAATGTATGGGTGGATTTGAGCTGACTTTAAATTTTTATTTGTAAAATCAATGTGGACTGCATGTTTTCAAATCTTTGGAATTTTTCAAGACTTCCTTTGGGATCCGTTATGTGTATAGTCAGATTTAAAAAACATATTTTATGTGGTTGAAAAGAGTGTGTAGTCTGTACCTGTGGGAGCCTGGGAGATACCCCTCTCTGTCCCCATCTCCACCTTATCCCCACCCCCAACCCTATCCCAATCCCCATCCCCTTCCCCAGCCCCCACCCCCACCCCCAAACCCAACCCCACCCCTAGCCCCACCCCCACTCCACCCCACCCCCAGCCCCAGCCCCAGCCCCTTCCCCACCCCCACCCCCATTCCCATTTCTATCTCCAGTTCCACCCCCATCTCCATGTGGCATCTCCATTTCCAGCTGTCATCTGTCTATATTCCACACGCCAATTATGGCGTTTCAATCTTTTCTAACTTTGCTGATATTTGGAAAGCTTGCTTTATCTGTTAGGAAAAGAAGTGTGTTTGAAAATGTTACTTGGATTAAGGATTTGCTAACTTGTTACGGTTCTGCCGATTCTTGCTTGTCTGTGGCAAGGCTGTTTCATCTGGTATGTGTGTGTTGATGATCGTCCAGCTCCCAGGGAGCTCTTTCTTTTGTTATCAAAAATGATCATTTTATCCCTAATAATACTTTTTCCGTAAAGTCTCTTTCATCCAGTATTTATAAACCCATTCAAGCTTTCCTTGTTCAGCCATTACCTGTATCAGTCTCATGTTTTTACTTTCACCCTCTGCTTCCTTGCGTTTGTGGTGTTTGGGGTGTTTCACTCCTGCAGTGTAGGTAGCTGAGTATTTTGTACCTAGTATGTGCAACAAACATGATTTATGCTGTAGACATAAAGACAACACTTTATTTTGGTTGCCTGTCTCTTTAAAGTGTGTTTCTTGGTGGTGGAGGCTTGGGGGGGGGGGTCCCACACTCACCTGTGACTTCCAGGTTGCCACCTCAAACACATCTCGATTCAGAAATCAAATAAGTGCAGCTGAGCTGTTAATTGAAATGTTTATATTCATTTACTGCTCTGTCCCCCCAGGGTTGCAGAATTGACGGCCCTCAGGGAGACAGGGGGAAGTCATCAGTCTAGAGCGAGTCCTCAGCCTCCAATCTGTAGAGCGTCTCCAAGAACCACAGCTGAGCCCATTCTCTTGGGGTGAAGGAGGGTGTCATCCGCTCTCGCCCTTCCTTCTCGGGAGGGTCTCAGCTAGCAACACCCCTTCCACCACAGACATGCTCCACAAATGCGTGTTCTCACCATGTTCCTGGGGGGGACGAGTTCCAAGCCAGTGGGCTGGCTCTCAACCGTTTCATTTGTGAATCTGACGCTTCCTTTAGGATATTCGCATCCCCTTATCTTGGTGTCTTGACAAAACTTCAATTTTAGTATTTGCTCTGGTTTAAAAAAAAAATCTGTGTCTTTAGAAAAAGGTGATTTAATTCATTTACAGTTATTGAGTTTACTGACATATTTGGACTTATTTCTAGCTTTGTTTTGTTTGTTTGTTTTCTATTCAACATTATTTTCCTTAGTTCTTTTTCTCTTTGTTAGACTTTGTCAGATTGAAAGTTTTCTTTATCTTCCTGTTGCCTGCTCACTTGAAAGTTAAATATTTTGTATCTGTTTTTTTTTCAGTGGTAACCTATAACTTTTAATAAGTAATTTATTTTCCAAATGCATTTCATAATTAACTCTAAGTCCCCTTTACAAAGAAGATAAGAATCTGGGAACACAATAATGTCCTTCTGAACTTCCTATTTTCTACCTTCCACATTAAGTATTTAGAATTTTAGTTCCTGGCATTTTTCAAACGGATATGTTTGTCAGTATTATTATTATATTATATAATACAGATCCAATTTAGACTTTTAACTGTATTATTTAAAGTTTACTATTTAATTGTCCAACATATTTTACTGATTTCTTTGGTCACTATGTTTTATTCCTCTCCTTTATTATTTTGGGGGCTCATTTTTATTGTTGTCTTTCAAGTTCATTCTTCATTCAAGGGCCAATGGCAATGAATGCCAGGCTTATCTGCACATGAGAAAAATCCCTAAGAAAAAAAAAATAAAAATGCTAAAAAATTAAACGTTAAAAAAATAAAAAATAAAAAAATAAACAACAAAATAAAATAATAAAATAAAATAATGAAAGAATAAAAAAATAAAATAAATAAAAAATTAAAAATTAAAAAAATTAAAAAATTAAAAAAGAAATTAAAAAAAAAAAAAAGAAAAATCCCAAAGTCCAGGGCACACCCCAGCTCAACGAAATCATAATCTCTGGGGCTGAGACACAGACATCAGCATTTAGCATTTATGAAGCTTCCAAGGTGATTCCAACATGCAGACAAATTTGGAAACCACCGGCAAATGCACAGAAAGTCCCTTAATCCTTGGATGTCTGAAGTACATCTATAGCAGTGTCCTTGAGCATGGAATTCTAGGTTGAGAGTTAATTTTCCTTCACATTTGGAACGGCTACTTCAAGGTTGTGGCATCTACTTGTATTGCTAAAAACTCTGCTCCTGATCTGTCATTTCTTTATGGCGATTGAAATACTTTCTCCTTGATGCTTCTCCTCATATGTGTATGTCTTGGCTGTTTTTAAAAAGCTCAGTTCTAGGGGCGCCTGGGCGGCTCAGTCGGTTAAGCGTCCGACTTCAGCTCAGGTCATGATCTCGCAGTCCGTGATTTCGAGCCCCGCGTCGGGCTCTGTGCTGACAGTTCGGAGCCTGGAGCCTGGAGCCTGGAGCCTGCTTCGGATTCTGTGTCTCCCTCTCTCGCTGCCCCTCCCCTGCTCATGCTCTGTCTCTGTCTCAAAAATAAATAAAAACGTTACAAAATTAAAAATAAACTAAATTAAAAAAATGAAAAGCTCAGTTCTTCTCATCTCTCAGTGAACTGCTTCAATTTGGGGACTCATTATTTCTTCAATTATGAATAATTCTATGCTGTTACCTGATTAAGAGCTCCCCACTTGCCCATTTTTTGCTTCGGGAACTGCTGTTAGATATATCTTGGATTCCATCCACCTCCATGTCTCTAAACTTATTTTCCATCTCTCTGTGCTGCATTCTGGGCAATATCCTTGGCTCTGTGTTCTAATTTGTTGGTTCTCTCTTCTGTTATATCTAGTATACAATTTAAACCATCTTTTGACTTTTGGTTTATTTCAATGACTGTGTTTTTCAGCTCCCAGATTTCCAAATGGATTCTTCTTCAATTTGAAATGTCTTTTCTCACTTAATGGTTGTTATTCCTTCTGTTTCCATAAAGTCTAATAATTTCATGTCAAAGTCCTTTTCAAATTGCTCTGCTTTCTATTTCATTAGGTATGAATTCTCCCATGATTTGGTTCTATTAATTGTGTCCTATGACAATAGATTTTTGTCAAGTATTTTATACTTTTTATTTATAACTTCAGCTTGTCTGGGAGTTTTCCCCCAAGCAAATTTGTGTGTAAATATGAAATTATAAATAGCCACCCCCTACAAACATCGGTGAAAGATAGACCTTAATATCTAATATCCCTATTAAGAGGAGGACTCATGCAAGTAATAAGGGAATTGACTAAGTTTTGAAGAAATTCAAAACAGGGTCATAAGAAGATCTTCTGTTACAAAAACTATTTAATAAAAGACCCAAATATTCAACCTCACTGGTAGTCAAGAAATGCAAATTAAATTAAGATAGCAATCTGTTCTATTTTGACCCATTGAATTACAACCAAGTGAAGTAATAGTTAACGCCAGTGAAGGATTTCGGAGACAGAAACTCTTTCACTACTGGTGGGAGTTTAACTGTTCAGGGAAGCAATTTAATTACTATGCATCGATCTGGGTGCTGAGCTAAGTATATTACAATCACGAGACGTATCTGTCAAGAACAAAAATTGCTTTGGTCTTGGTGACTTTTGTGAATACCCAACAACAGGAGGATGGTTAATTAAATGAGGATACATTTTGCTTCCAAAGCAAAGTGCTCAACAAGCCCAAAACAGGCACAGGACATCATCTGGACGGAAATATAAACGTGCATCAAGAGCAATCTCTTTTGGTCAGATTGAGGGTGATTGTTTTTATGCCTCTTTGTACTTCTATGTACTTTCTGAATTTTCTGCAGTGTGGGATTCCTTTACTCAATCTAAAAATGTTAAGTGATGGGAAGCAGGCTTTTAAGCAGAAACGTTTTACAGATAGGTAGCATTTTTTGTCTTGTTTTCTTTTGTTTTGTTCTGCATTCTGACGCCCATCTCTTGAGTGGAGACGGCTGAGTGTTCTCCCATCCCTACTTCTGCTGGCTGCTACCTTCCCAGTAGTGTGTGCTAGATAGTTCCTGAGTCTCCTTCCTCTCGGACACATGTGTAATAAACAATCTTCCATTTCCTCAAGCAGGAGTTTCTTTTGGGAAGCTCTGCCTGTTAAGAAGGTTTTGTTTTTATGTTTTAAAGTTTATTTATTTTGTGTATGTGACAGAGAGAGAGAGAGAGAGAGAGAGAGCATGAGTGAGAGAAGGGCAGAGAGAAAAGGGGAGAGAGAGAATCCCAAGCAGTCTCTGCACTGTCAGCACAGAGCCCGATGCGGGGCTCAAACTCATGAACTGCGAGATCATGATCTGAGTCGAGACCGAGAGTCGGACACTTAACTGACTGAGTCACGCAGGTGCCCCAAGAAAGCTTTTCTTTAAATTGAACATTAGATATATACTTGGTGATATTGAATATTGATTTTATTACAAAACTACCTGCGAGGGCTCCCTGGCTCTGAATGGAAGTGTGAGCTGTTCCCATTCAAGTCTGAAATGCACTGTCATCGTTCAGCTCTTTGCCAACCAGGGCCGTTTGGCCCCCAGGGGACACAGGGCAATGTCTGGAGACACTGTTGACGGTCACAACTGGGGGAGGGAGTGTGCCATGGCATCTGGTGGGTAGAAGTCAGGGATGCTGCTAAATACCTTAAAGTGCACAGGACAGGCACACACACGACAAGTAGTCTGGCCCAATAGTGCCAAGGTTGACAAACCTTGTATTCAAAAAAAATTTAGGAGCACCAGTTAAGTGTCTGACTTCAGCTCTGGTCACAATCGCATGGCTTGTGAGTTCAAGCCCCACGTTGGGCTCTGTGCTGACAGCTCAGACCTGGAACCTGTTTCAGATTCTGTGTCTCCCTCTCTCTCTGCACCTCCCGCCCCTCACACTCTGTCTCTCAAAAATGAATAAGTGTTAAAAAATTTAAAAAAAAGAATTTAAAAGTTATTATTTACAAAACCCATAGTCTTTTATAATTGTTTTTCTTTTTTTCTTTTTCTTTTTTTTTTTTTGTACACGAAAAGCACTATTAATGCCTTTTAGGTCAAAACATCACACTTAAAAATATATTTTTTTGCAAATGATTTTTAAATTTCAACATTTCCCTTATTAATAAGAAAAAAAAACAGCACTAGATAACTTGTTAATCACTACTGACTCTGACAACTAGAGAGATTATAGGTTTTAGGCACAAAAGGCATGACAGGACATGCTGGGGACGTTATTTTGGGCATTCATCACATCTCCCTAGAAATGACGGGCTTCAGACCCTGCAGAGAAGCTCCAGGAGCCCGGCTGGCAGTCCTGAGATGTCCTTCGGTGATGCCTCACTCTCCCTGTCTGGCCCACCCCGCGGAGAATCATCAGAATGGGTCCAGGCATGCTCATGCAGAAGATTCTCCTGCAAGGACAAAGTGAAGACAGATGTTCCGTCTTTGTTCAAAACACTAACACATGAGAATCTGCCTAATTTACGTCATTTTGCATTTCCGTTAGCAACACCCTCTGCATGAAACCATGAGCGCGTTGGAGGTATCTTGGGGGCGGGGTGTTCCTTGGCCCCGTTCCAGAGGTCAGGGAGATGGCCTGGCCACATGCAGCGCCCTGGGGAATCTGGACCCTCGAGGCAGCTGCTAACCAGGCGTGTGGCTTTGAGAAAGTCACTTCATCTCTCTCAGTCTCAATTTATCTGTAACGCCAAGAGATACTATCAGAACACCCTCTGGTTTCTTCATGCCTCTGAAATGCTGGGGTTGTAGAGAGTTGTCTCGAGAAGACAAGAGAAGCATCGCCAACGAGCAGCGCGGTGCACATTGTAAATTACTCTTTTTACTGCTGCTCCTTCTTCGACTCTGGAAATGGGTTCAATTTCCTTCCTTCCTTCCCAGGATTTCTTTAACAAAAGCAGCCGGCCTCCCTGGTTAATATGAATGTACTTGGGATGATTTTAGAAGGAAAACAAGTTCAAAGCATCGTTTGATAGGAAATGAAACCAGAAGTTTGTTGCATATGGATGTTGAAAATAAATTTATAAGCTAAAAGGTATGACAAATTTCTCTTCTAGCCAGGGTTTCTTTAAAAAGAGAGAGAGAGATACTTGAAAATAAAAGAGCTTGGGATCTTCACATCTGGTTGCTGTGTTTCCATTTAATTAATAACTGTCTTTGGCCATTTTTCATCTGGTAAAGCACCCTAACCGGGAAATAATCAGGAAAGCATTACTCAACATATTGCCAATAAATTAGAACATGGCAACTGTAGACATCTGAGTTTGGTTGGTCCTTGATCTTTTCATGGACCATTAGGAATAATTTCCAGAGGGTTCTTGCAGGTGGGAGGAACAAGCTGGCTATGCTGAAGATTTCAGTCCAACCAAGAAGGCAGGGCAGGCAGTCGGTTGTGCTTTGACTTAACTAGAACTGTCTCCCCCTCCCCCCTCCCCCCGCTGGAATCAAGTTCAAATCCAGCACCCTATGGAGATCTATGGAGCCGACGTTCCTGATTCCGAGTTTCCTCCCAACACAAATTGCAGCTGTGATGCGGCACTAAGTCTGTGGGCCGGTGTTCAGGCTCTTTGGGGCTGCTCTGGGCCAGCGCGGCAGGCAGACTTCTAAGAGAGCCCCCAAATCCCGCCCTGGCATACACATCCTGTGCAAGGTGTGAACATGTGAATATAAACGGATCTCACTCCCATGATTAGATTGTTAAATGGCACCGTTGACTTTAAGAGCGAGAGATTACCTTGGGGACCTGACCCAGGCATGTGACCCTTGACATCTGGGGCCAGAAGTCAGAGCCTGGGGAATCGGAACATGAGAGGGATTCCACATGAGGGAGAGTCTCCTTAGCCTGAGGGGATCACAGGGCTTCCCCTTTGAGGAAGAAGCAGCCCCAGCCTGTCAACCAGGAAGGAAGTGGGGCCGCAGCCCTACAGCCGGAAGGAACTGCATTCTGCCAACAACCGGAACGAGCTTGGAGGCAGATTCTTCCCCAGTCAAGCCTCCAGATGAGAACACAGCCCAGCGGCCACCCGGATTTCAGCTTTTGAGACCCTGTGAAGTCACACTGTGCGTGGACTGTGAGTGAATCCATGGAAGTGTTTTAAGCCAATAAGTTGATGGTAATCTGCTATGCAGCCATAAAACGAACGTCATAGCCATTGATGGAGTTGAGTGACCATAAGTGGTGATGGCAGAGGTGGTAGGGAGACACCACATCCACATACAAACAACACCCCTTTACAGGAATCTTGGCATCTGCAGGGTGACGGCTCCCGACAGCACCTATCTGCCCTCTCCAGCCTAGTCTGAATGCACTCTTCATCGCCAAGTGTTCTGGGTTGTATCGTTTTCTGCTTTACAATTGCTTCATGGAGTCTGACCAAGTCACTTGACTTGGGGACCATGGCTCAATCACCTGTATAAGACAAATTAACTGAGACGCCCTCTAAAGTCTAAGAGGCTCGTACAATCTGTTGCGGTTTTGTGTTTACACCCCTCTCTCCCAAGTGGCTCATGAGTCTACGCCTCAGCACCTGGGGGAAGGCATGTTGGCAGCTCACCGCTCTTTGGACCGCAGTGATGTCGGCCTATTCGGCGCTCATTCATTCCACATGTGGTGGCCGTGCATTGAGCAGAAGCCGATTGTTGTCCCACGCAAAGAATCAGGATGAATTCAGATGTGAAGGAAGAGGGAGAGAGAGAGAGAGTCCGGAACTAGGGCTGTGAACCAGTGTGGTGAGGAGGGCTGGAGTGAGGAAAGCAATCTAGGAGAGCCACATGAGGCAGGACCCCGTCTGCAGGCCGGGGTGCAATGACGTCTTTAACGTGGCATTCTGAGAACACGCGTGCAGCACGCCGAGTGACAGAGGCAGGATCTGCAGAGGCGCCTACAGGAGAATCAGCTGAAGTCATGCAAACTGGGTCCACGAATGCATTCTGCTCTCTCTCAGGATATGTTCCTTCTGCAGCAGAGAAAGGAGCAGGGGCTGTGTGACCCCGCTGGCCCCCACAGGTACGCTTCGCCTCAGAAACCTCACTGGCCAAGAGGAAGCGGCTCAGGCGTGACACGTGTCCCCTAATGGTCCCATTTTTGCTGGACCCTGGGTGTTTTTCTTTGTTTTTACCCACCCCCCAGCTTTTTATGTGGTAAAATATACATAACATAAAATTTACCATCTTAACTCTTCAGCCAACGGCCCGCTGATATTGGGAACATTCACATGGCTGAGCAGCCGTCACCACGAGCCACGTCCAGAATTCTTTTCATCCTGCAAAACCAAAGCTCTGTGCCAGTTACACAAGCCCTTGCCTTCCCCAGCCCCTGGCAACTGCCACATTTCATGGTGCTCTGATGTGCACCTGCTCCGGGCACCTCCCAGTGGGACCACACAGTGTTTGTCTTGCTGTGATCGGCTCCTCCCCTCAGCACGATGTCACCAGTGTATCCACGTCGCGGCACGGGGCGCAGTTAACTGTCTTTGGAAGACCGGACATATAGTCCATTTTGCTTGTCCACTTGGGCTGCCCCCAAGGTGCACAGATCTTAGGTATACACCTCAAAGGATGTTTTCTCTCTTTGGGCTCTAGGGGTCCTCATGGATACTGTTGTTTTCTAATTACTAGACCTTTCCAGTGGACGGAGCAAGGAAACAGCAACCTTTTTTAAGAGACGAAATACTTCTTTAATTAAATACGTTCACTTCCAAATCAGATTTAGGACCATTGCATTTTACTAAGCTTAATTGATCCATATGTATCCTCTTTCTCCAAAATGAAAAAAAAATCTCTGTTCTCCATGACACCAGAATAATTGCTAATTTGTCTTGTGCACACAGCTACTTCGGGATAGCAACACCGACACTGACTGGCCGCGGGATGATTCCTGAAGGTAGTTTACCTGTGTGTGTGTGTGTGTGTGTGTGTGTGTGTGTGTGTGTTTCCCTGGAGTATATCCCCCTAGGGATGGACAGCAAAATTATTAAGTTTAAAAGTCAGATTCAGGGGGCCCCTGGGTGGCTCGGTCAGTTAAGCATCTGACTCTTGCTTTCAGCTCAGGTCATGATCTCAAGGTTCACGAGTCTGAGCTCTGCACTGGGCTCTGTGCTAACAACACAGAGCCTGCTTGGGATTCTCTCTCTCTCTCTCTCTCTCTCTCTCTCTCTCTCCCCCCCCCTCGCTGCCCCTTCTGTGCTCTGTCTCTCTCCCTCAAAATAAATAAATAAACTTAATTAAAAAGAAAGTCACATTCAATAGTTACTTTCTGTTTGGTTTATCACCAACCAGGTACACAGCCAGGTGCACCGGCTTCATTTTGCTTTACATTTTTAGGAGTTGCTTTTTAATCAGTGTTTTTCTGTTATCGTTATTTACAGGATCCCAAGTTAGACCTATACGACGGTGTTACAGTCAGAGAAGTCCAGCTTGTGTCCCTGGCCTCACCACTCTGTCCCCTCCCCCCTCCTTTCCGTAATTTTGTGGAAATGTACGTTATATCCTTCCAGTTAAAAATACTTATATATTTTCATATTCTCTCACATTTTCAATACGTAGTGGCACGTATCCATCTTGGTATTTTCGCTGAGCAGAATGTCTTAAGCGTCTAACCACAGCAGTATATGGAAATATTCCTTATTCCTTTTCACGGTTGTATAGTACTCCATCGCGTAGCTCTCCCCACAGCTTAGGGAGCGAGCCCCCTTTCAACAGGCCGTGGGTGGTTCCCTGTTTGCTATTGTAACAAGTGTCCCAGGGATTAGTTTTGTGCACACATGCGTGTATATTTTTCCCACTGCGTCTTTGGATGTTTCTAGAGGTGGAATTGCTGGGCCCGAGGGTGAATGAACATGCAGTTTTGCTAGGTATCTTTTCATTCCCGTCCAAGGGAGAATGCGTGTTTTTATATTCTCATCTGCAATGTATGAGGGTGACTGTTTCCCCACAGCTTTGCCAAAAATATATCACCACGCTTCAGAAAGCCCAATAGATTTCTGAATCTCAACTGTTTGATCGTTGCGCTTTGGAAAAAATCTGGAACGTTTGATCTAACCTGTCTGTAACCTTTTAGCACACAAATATGCTGACACGAAGAAGCCCCGAATCATAGAGATTCACAGGCTAATTAAAAGGAAAGTGACCGACAGCACATAGAGTCATGAAGACGTCTCCCCGCGTGAGAGGCCGTGCCTGCGACCGCGGCTGACGGCGCTCCGCCCCTTTGGTGACTGTCCTTGTTGTTCGGGTCACTAAGTCCTCTCCTCTTACTGCCGACTCTTTACAGCTTCCCTTTACAGCTGTTTGCGATTATCACCTGGGAGCCTAATCCTTTCCCTAGCAGGGCCCATAATCACCCCTTTATTTGGGAATCTGGACCTGTGCTTTCTGATGCTGCCTTGTCCTGCTGCAGCCCGGGCTTCCCTCGGCACCCGGCCCCCGGCCCTCACCTCCCCCGGGTGCCGTCTTCGCCTGGGCTGTTTGCGGGGCGCTGGACACACGCTGGATCTTGGGGTCCCCGAGCCTCAGGCTTCGGTCGGACCAGGACTCTGTCCCCGATGAGTCTGTAGCTCTGATGGTGCTGACTTAACTTGTGCTCGGCCTTATTTTAGCCGTCTGTCACTTCCGCTTTCCGCATTTCCACGGAAAGCCCTGTTTGCCTGTGTGTTTCTTTAGACTTATTCCAGGTATCAACCTTTTCAGATGGCAAAATAAATTCATGTTCATTTGTACAACACTTGGGAAATAAATAGGAGTGTAGAACGACAGAAAAAATATTTGAGCCCCGTGCCCAGATGCAACTGCTGTGAACATCTTGGCGTGTTTACTTCTGGGCATTTTCTATGCTTTTGAACATAATTGAGATCATAGTGTGTATGCACATTTTTATTCTGTTGTTTTGTCTATTTATTGCTTTTTCAGAGAACACATGGTTTTATTTATTAATGGCACTGTTCTCCCTCATAATGTCTTAATTTACCTTTTTACTCCTCATTATTTCCTTCCCCTTATAGTTTTTAATTAGGAGTATTTCATCCTTCTCCTACCTTTTCTAATTGAATGCATAGATGATTTATGTTTATAATTTTCATTCAAAATGAAATTTAAGATATTGATTTTTCCTACCCCTGAAGTAACAGATTTTTATTAAAGTCAGTAAATATAGGGGGACGAACCCATGATAATCCTACTCACTAAAAACCAAGCATTGGTGACTCTCAGATTGGTTTTACGTTTATGTACACTTGTCCCATAAAAAAGTTTCATAACCTGTGATTTCACCTAACTACATTTTATGAACATTTTCTACATCAATATATGCACTGCTTCAGCATTATTTTTAATGCTACACAGTATCTTATTGTGTAGACATCCCATAGTTTATTTCATCAAATTGTTGTGCCTAGATAGCTACGTTGTATCTATTCTACTATTTTCTCCTTAGAAACATTGTTTTGTAATTAATACCTCTTAAGACTCTTTCTGAACATAGTTCACATTTGGAGAAAAAAAAGTATTAAGTTTCCGGAAGTAAAACTCATAGATACATGGGCCTCCCAATATCGGAGCTTTAATTGCACGTGTGTTTGGCCAATTTTCAGTTCAGATTAATTTCCACTTCCACCCAAATCCAGCATAATACTGATCTACTTCACATTTTCACCAGCGTGGGACTCTGATATCCAATAGACTTTTCTGTCTGATAGGAAAGCATATTCATTAGTTACTTTAGTTAATAACACGGTTAAACTTGCCCCTAATTTATGTAGCACTCACAGTCCTGTTCTTAGCCCACTTTTCATGCCAGAACTTATTGTTTTTTAAATGCTCTTTTGATACAAAGACCAGTAACAATTTGTCTTGGATATTGTAGATACTGTTTCCATTTTGCTTGGATATTGTAGATACTGTTTCCATTTTGTCATTTTCCTTTTTATTGCATTGTTGATATCAAGAAGTTTTACCTTTGTGTAGACTAATCTATCTGTTTTTCTCTTTATGGTATTTTTTTTGCCTTGGGGCCACTCTTTTTTTAAAAATTTTTAAACATTTATTTATTTTTGAGAGACAGAGACAAAGCATGAGTAGGGAAGGGGCAGAGAGAGGGGGAGACACAGAATCCGAAGCAGGCTCCAGGCTCCGAGCTGTCAGCACAGAGCCTGATGCGGGGCTCGAACCCACCAACTGTGAGATCATGACCTGAGCCAAAGTCGGGCACTCAACCGACTGAGCCCCCCAGGCGCCCCAACCTTGGGGCCACTTAAAAAATTTCCCATCCCATTTTATGGTCATATAAACCATATGGAAACCATATGAATATGGACATATTCAACTGTCATTTCTTTTTGTACTTTTATAGTTTTATTTTTCGTTAATGTTTAATATTTCAATCACAATTGAAATCATTTTAGTTTAAGACATAAAGCAGTGTTTAACTTTATGAATTTGGAACTGCTGGTAACCACTTTAGTAAAGGACCCGTGCCTTTTTCTATCGATTGGAAATGCCCTCACTATTGGATATTTAACGTATGTTGACATAAGCGTTTGCTACGAAGCTCTCGCAGAACAGACTTGGGTCAGAAGTCTTAAGAAATGGCCGCAGGTGTTTCCCGACCCATCATCTCTGAGACACACGCCCTGGCTGGGCTGGCATTTCCTCTGGGGGCTCCCGGAGCAGCCCTCTGACTGTCTCCGCCTTCTTGGTCCTCAGGGCATGGCCAGTGGCCTTTGGTTTATCCTGGTTTCAGCCTCTTCCTCTCCAAACTATTATCATTCTTCCTCTGTGTTTTGTTCCTGGGCTTAGGTGGCAAGGTGCCAGAGGCTGAGGGCGGTTTCCTCTCCTTACAGTGTAACCACCCCAGTGCACACACCCTTTTCCTTGGACGGGGGTCCCCTAATAGCAGGCCCTGAGACAAGGGTTTGAGCACAAGTCATTGACTCTGGAGGGGCTTCCGGGAAGCACCGGCAGGTGAATGCAGAGCGAGAAGTCGGGGTGGGCGTGGGCGGGGAGCCATCAGCAGGAACATCAGTGACTGCTGTGGCAGAGGGGCCCCATCCTGTCGGGGACCTCTGGCCACCAAAGCAGTGGGAGGGCTAAGGTGTTTAGCCACCGACTCTGGCTGGTCACTGGTTGAGAGTGGTTCCCAGGGGCCCTTGACTTCCTGGTATTCCAGCCCGCTCCTCCTGCAGAGGAAAGCTTGACAGAGGTCACAGGTGATGGGGGAGCATGGGGTGGGCTGAGGACAAAGTGCAAGCTAGCATACCCCTCCCACCCAGGGTGGGATGTGGTGACAGTCCTCGGCTGCCCAAGGACAAAGGACAGGACAGAAAACAAATGGCCGGCTGATAGAGATCCCAGTCATGCAGGACATAGGTCTCCATCAGCTTACGAACATCTTGGTGAATTACAAGAAAAAAGCAATCTTACCAACAGCCTAATCTCCAGAAACCTATAGACTCAGTTGCCTGGAGCCCCAACATCACCCCTCCACGGTGATGTGGGGAACAGAGGCAAGAAGGAAATGGCAGGTAACATTAAATTTCCTCATAACCTGCAGCCGTTGACGAATACTTGAGGCAAATGCAGAGTGTAACATCTCTCCCGGGACCCCCAACTGTCCTAATGTTAATGCTGTAGTTGAAGGAAAACAACCTTAGCTTGACCGTAGCTAGGTCTCTGGTATCTTAGGAGTCCTCGTCAGCACCTCACGGTCCTTCTGGAGGCCTCCCTTTGGCCTTTCCCTCCCCAACTCCGTAGTATAAAGCCAGCCACTCTTAACCCCAGCACAGCTCTTTCTGTCCACGGGTCCTGTCCCCGTGCTTTAATAAAATCACCTTTTTGCACCAAAGACGTCTTTGAGAATCCTTTCTTGGTCTTTCTTGGCTCCGGACCCCCCACCATCACCCCAAAACCTCATCGACAGGCACCTCCCGTTGGAAGCTGGGGGTGGGGGGCACATGGGAAGGCCACTGACTGTCACGGGTCAAGCCACCCCTTGAAAGTGCCCCTGACTGCTTGCTGCCCAGGTGTTACGGAAAATACTCCCATGGGGGGAGAACTCAGGGTCCGCTGTGCCACGGAGGGGCAGTTCTTGCTAGAGAGTCCTTCCCTCGATGGAGCCCAAATATCACTCCTTAAAACTTCTCCATATTCTTCTAGTTCTGCCTCCTGGGGGGAAAGAAGGGATCAAAACATATTTTCCACAGGAGTTTGAGCAATTACCCAGAAACGCCAATGGCGCTGAATTTCATGACTATGATATCCGCATCCTCCTCCATGCACATTTACTCTGTCATTTCCTAGGACAAGGCGCACGATGCACACCTGGGTGTGGGCTGAGGGGAAGACAGAAGTGGTGTGGGACAGTCAGGTCAGTGTAGCCAACAGGCACCCTGCTTAGGTCAGCTGCCCTAGGGAGTTGGGGAAAAATGTCCGTTGGATGACTAATGCATGAGTCACGGAATGTTTATTCTCATTTTCACATTTTTAAACCTCACAAATGCTTCCCTCCCACAAGCAAACGATTGCCACTTTGGTTCCGAAAGACTGTAGATTGGCCAATTCTATCATCATTTTAATCTTTCACCACATGTTAATGAAATACACGCATTTAATTTGGCTTGGGGGAAGATGGGTTCCAAAGACAGGATCCCACTTGGGTCTGTTTCCTTTCTTGCCCCATAAGCAAAGCCCAGATGAAGCAAATGTGGGCCAGGAGTCCCAGCCCTCCCGTGATGACAAGCCCACAAGCCAATGACGTTGAGGAAGGGATTTGTGCTTTGCACGCACTGGCTTTTCTTCAAATATTTGGGTGGGGCACTTGCACCTCGTATTCTGATGACAGGCAGAGTGATAAATGAGATCACAGACTAAGTTCCGTGGTCATCGCTTTGCAGAAGTTAAGTGGGACTCTTGCAAAGACTCTGGATCAGGAGCGCCCCTCAAGGTCAGAAGTGGAACGCAATGACCTTCCATGCCCTGAGACGGTCGGAGTGCCAGAGGGACTCTCGTTTCTACATTTCGCTTGGCTCATGGTCCTAGGTCAGCTGAGCCCCGAGTCTCTGGGATTGGGAACAAATTCCTGACCGAGGAGTGAGAGGCCAGGCTGTGTGCACCTGCAAAGGGGAGCTCTAATTTACAAAGGCAATTCCGTCCTCTGTAGTGGGGTGATTCTGAGTCCCTGGGCCCCACAGCATGTGTTCCCAGAAGTCTTGTCCCCCTCTGAGCTCCCAGCCCTTCCTCATCCCACAGCTGGGCACTGCCGTCCTGGCTGGACCTCCAAGCATGCCAGGCTGAGCAGGGCTGGGCTGGGTGTGCAGGAGTCTCAGATGGGCCACAGTCTCCTGTGTGCCTCAGGAGTCTTTGGTGATACTGGTTACTGTGTCCGAACCTGATTCTCTTGGGATCCAGAGGAAGCAGGGACGTGGAGGGGGCACTCTGTCTCAGGGAAGATGCAGGTCCTGGCAAAAGTGAAGGACTGAGGGCTCGTGCCAAGGCCTGGGGCCGCCCCTGCCTCTGTTACCTGTCAGTGAAGATAGTGATAGGAGGACTGGCCCGTCCTCAACCACCCAGCAAGATGGCGGGAAGGAGGCACATGGGAACCAAGTCGTTTTGCCACAGGTTGAACCACCTTAGAAGCTGCACCTTTGCACCAATTTTTAACCATGCCTTTGGCGTTGTGGACACAGAGGCTGAGTGGAAACTTGGACGCTGCATGTAAGCGATGAATCCTGGGAATCGACTCCCGAAGCCGAGAGCACACGGTACACACTGTATGTTAGCTAACTTGACAATAAGTTATATTAAAAAATAAAATAAGGGGCGCCTGGGTGGCGCAGTCGGTTGAGCGTCCGACTTCAGCCAGGTCACGATCTCGCGGTCCGTGAGTTCGAGCCCCGCGTCGGGCTCTGGGCTGATGGCTCAGAGCCTGGAGCCTGTTTCCGATTCTGTGTCTCCCTCTCTCTCTCTACCCCTCCCCTGTTCATGCTCTGTCTCTCTCTGTCCCAAAAATAAATAAATGTTGAAAAAAAAAATAAAATAAAAAAATAAGTAAGTAATGAAGTTCTAGGAAACCAAGAATGAAAGGTACTCTGTGTCTAAAGTACTAGCCCGACTCAGAAACCTTTTTTTTTAAAGTTTATTTATTTTGAGAGAGAGAGAGAGAGAGCGTGAGCGAGCACATGAGCGCTAGCAGGGGAGGGGCAGAGAAGAGGGAGATCATGACCCGAGCCGAAGTCAGACCTGCAACCGACTGAGCCCCCAGGCGTGCCAGAAACCTTTTGAATAGAGACCTACCGTTAGCAAAACATCGGAACAAAGAGACACTTCTGTACAACATACCGTGTAATCTCCAGGCTATGTGAATGCTGCGACTTTTGTTGACATTTCATCAGGCCAAGGAATGGTTTTACAGTGAAGGCAGTCGGGGCACCTGGTGGCTCAGTCGGTTGAGCGCCTGATTGTGGCCCAGGCCATGATCTCATCTCCCGGTCTGTGAGTTCGAGCCCCGCGTCGGGCTCTGTGCTGACAGCTCGGAGCCCAGAGCCCGCTTCGGATTCTGTGTCTCCCTCTCTCTCTGCGCCTCCCCCACTCACACTCTGTCTCTCTTTCTCTCTCCCTCAAGAATAAATAAACATTAAAAAAAAATTTTAAATGAAGGCAGTAGCCTGGCTAGCTCAGTCGGTAGAACATGAGACACTTAACATGAAGGCAGCCCGTGGCAGTTACCGCGGTGTCCTCACATGGGCCTGGGGACAGTGGAGTGTGTAAGAGAGAGGGAAGCCCGGGTGTTGGGGGTCCTGAGTTCGCTGGGGCTCAGCCATGATGTAACCCAATTTCCTCGCGGGCACGAGAAGGTCAACAGTGACTCTTCCTGCCTAGACCACACCTCGGGGCTGACACCCGAGGGAGGGTGGTAACACCCGTGGGACTCTGGGCGGGACACCAGCTCATGGATTCCTGGGTGGGATTTTCTGAGAAACCCACCAAACAGTGGGCTCGGCCAAGCTCCTATCCTTTCAGAGGACTGAGAGCTTTCGCTGGTGTCATTAGACCCATCCATCATCTATTTTCATGTTAAAATAACCAAAACTTCATTAGTGCATGAAAACTGGGGGAGAATGTCATATAACATTGGGGACAGATGTTTAATTTCAAAGCAGGCATAGATGTACCATGTTTTCCAACAAAGCGGAAGCCAGACACTCTTAACAACCCTTACCAATTAGCAGTATTCCCCCCCTCCCCCAAACCCATCGCTAACACGCGTGGCCAGACTGGCCGTCACAGACCTCGGAGGTTTGAAGGACAACATCCCCCTGAGCTGGCCTCTGGCCGCTGAGGGTGGGCGCTCTTTGTCGTCACATGTCCCTTTTCCTCTGCTGGGGCCGGCTTCTCCCCCTGCCACGTTTCCTTGGTTCCAGTATCTCCTGAGGAAGACTTCCCATGATGTCCCGGAGACCCTCCCAGCTTCCAGCAAGGGGACAGGGTGTGGCAGAGGACGTGGAGATAGGATTCAAGCCTTGGATCTACCCTTTACTGCTCTGCGAACCCGGACAAGCCCTCTTACGTGTTTACCATGTAGGCAAAACACTCTGAACTGCTTCATGCACAGTGAATGCCCAATAAATGGGATTAAGGACGAGGACAATGCTGACGACATTGACGGTAAAAGATCTCGGTGCGGGGACAGGCTGAGCGTGGCCAACCAAGTTTAAGGAAACAAACTGGATGATGCTCACTTACCCCTTGAGTTAATGAGCATGCCTTACAGTTCACAAACTGCTTGCACACTCATTGTTAGATTTCATCCCTGCCACCACCCCGTGGGACAGGTAAGGCAGATGTATGATTCATCCACTCTCCCCTCCCCCCAGCCACACCGAGGCTCAAGGTCTCAGAGAAACAAACAGGGAGCCAGGCCAGGCAGCGCCCCCCCCCCCCCCCCCCGGGGCGGGGGTGTGGCCTTTCCGGCCGCCTCCTTGTCCTTGTGCAGTGCCCACCCCCTCCCTCCACCTCTGCTCCTCACACAGCCCACCCCGTCTGCTGGCTTTCCTCCCTGTCCCCTAGGCTGGGAACCGCCCGCATCCCTGTCTGGGAAGATGCCCCCAGCCTCCAAGCCTCTGTCAACACCACCTCCTCTATGACCTCCTCCCAGAAGCCCTGGGTAGAAGTAATTTCTTCTCTTTCTAAGTCGTGATACCCTTGAGCAAGTAAAGCATAAAAAGGAAATATGGTAAAGCATTTATGTCATTGTGGAGTGGGGGAAGACAAATGCTGAGCCGAAGGAAGAGAAATACACTGAAAATACTCACCCAAGACTTCTGGAAGATGCACATTGAGTGCATTGCTAGCCTGTGGCCGACGAGAGGTGACCCACTCAGTGGGAAAGCAGGGGAGCCACATGGCGTTTGGGGAGGCAGGGGAGGAAGAGGCGCGCGTAAATGTGACGATGGCTACGAGGCGTCTGCACAGCGGCGTGGGTGGGGCCAGACTGAAGACTCCTCAGGAGCACCCCATGACAGCGGGGTCCCTGGGCTTCCCTGGGCCAGCCAAGGGCTGGGGTGCAGAGGGAGCAGGTGCAGCACGGGGGCTCAGCTAGTCTGGGTTCAACCCGATGCGGGGGGGGTCGGGTAGGGGGTGGGGGAGAACAAAGGGGGTGAAGAACTGCCCCAGGAAGTCCGCGCAGGTGCCCTGGGTCGGGGCTCCAGAGCAAGGCGGGCTCCAAACAAAGAGCTCATCCCAGAAGGCGAGACGCTGTGCAGGACAGGTGCGCACGTCAGGAAGCTCGCTGCGCAGTGCGGGGCGCGCTCTGGGGTCTCCGGGGGCAGGTGGAGAGGCCGAGGCGTGCGGGGGATTTAAACCCGAGAAGGGAAGATACAGACGCTGGCGTGGGAGACAGGAAGGCGGCTGCGTCGGCATAAGAGAAGGCAGGGAAAGGAAAAAGGTTTGTCCTCAAAGACAAACCAGGGAAAACAGGATCCGCAGCCGCGCTCGCGGCCACCTCCGCAGAGGAAGCGGGGCCCCCCGCCCCTGACGAACTAATAAAGAGGGACAGGTCCCCCGATATAGACTGCCCAAACAGCCTTCAGGGAGGAGGAGGGGATCCCGCGGGTACTTTGATCACAAGGCCACAGAACGAAGGGGGTGCCCGAGGCTCTCCTGACTCCACACGGTCGCCACAAGGCGACAGGTGGATCGCCTTATAAGCACAGGGACTCGGAAAACAGGCGAGCCACCCCCTGTCACCACGTCCGCTCTTGGACGAGGCTGGGCCAGACGCTGACATCGTCGACCCGTGAGTGAGGCCGCTGACAGGGTCGCCACTGGTAAGACAAGAAAAACAGGCTGCAACCAAAGAGGACAGTTTGTGTTTCATGATTTGAAGATGATCTAGTTTATTGAAAAAAAAAAAAAAAAGATCAGAACAGATAGGAGCTCAGGAGGTGGCTGGTTCCCGATCAAAAGTCTAAGAAATCCATGGTTTATCGAGATGTTCTATGTATCAGGAAAGCAAAGTTGATTTCTCAATTGGATATGTATTTATGTATTCTTATTCACTTATTAATTTTCCTGACATTGGAATGTTTTCATGTCTCTTACATATATCAAATATCGTCTACGTATTTATTTTTCCTAGAAAGCTGACCACAGATTAATGGTTCACCTTCAAGTCAATGGTGTCTTTGAGTCCGTGGAATGTGGCTCAGCTGAAAAACACATTTCATTTGCAAGAGTGACGGGATTATCAAGTACAGAGCAGAGCAAAGAGTGAGGAACCCCAGTGAGGCCGGGGGTGAGGGGGATGGGGGGGCCCCGTTCCCCAGCGGGAAGATTTCATGCATAGATATGCCCGTTCTCCAGGGAAGGCATTTGGACGCCCCGTAGGTGAAATCTCCATTAAAATCCCCCAGAGTGGATTTGGGGGAACAAAGGGAGGTGAAGTTTGGAGGAACGTGTACGAATGACCAAGAACGCTCTGGAAAACAACCCCGGGCGGGGGCCCCGAGCGTGGGAGAGAGGGAAGGCCACCTTCAGACGAGGCAGACACCGGCGATGGCAGCCAGTGGCCCGCCGGTCACCACGCGGGGCGTCTCCACGTCCCTCACACGGAAAGGGGGAATGAAGTCGGTGCGGAAAGGGCAGATCGGTGGTAATGCCGCCATGCAGGTGGTTACAGTTTTTGAAAGAAGAGAAGGAATGTTGGATCCTTCCCTCACGGTGAAATAAATTCCAGATGGTTAAAGAGATACGTGTGGTGGGCAAAGTGGTCCCGAAATCTGACGGGAGTGTGGGCGAGCAGTCTTACACCCTGGGGGCGAAGAGGCTTCTCAGAGCGTGAAGCCCGAGCCAGAAGGTGGTTATGTCACCTCTGTAAGGCGCAGGGTGTGTGTGACGTGGGCAGCACCGATGTCACCCTCCGAAGGGGAGGTGGAGGGTTCCTGTCTGTCACCCCCATATCGTGGCCCTATCCAGGGCCCAGCACTGCCACCGGTTTCCCGGGGACGCAAGCTTTGGGCCCCCAGCAGCCTGTGATGAGCGCTGGGGGTGGCGGGTCCCCCCAGGCCAGGAGACCCAGACACAAAGTAGTCAGGGAACCGGCCTAAGAGCTCGTGTCACTTAAGTACAAAAATGACGAACGTAGGCGCACCTGGTGGCTCAGTCGGTTAAGCGTCGGACTCTTGATTTCGGCTTGGGTCGTGATTTCTCACGGTTCGTGGGTTCGATCCCTGCATCAGGCTCTGCGCTGTCAGATTCTCTCTCCCTCTCCCTCTCTCTCTGCCTCCCCTGCTCTCTCTCTCACTTAAAATAAATAAATAAAACATTAAAAACAAAATTTAAAAAAAATGACAAAAGTATTGCTAGAAGGTTCGGCCACTCAAAACAGAAGTAAAATTGGCAAATAAATCTGAGCGGGAAAATGATTATAATTCATTGTTCTTCTAAGAATTGGACACTGAAACAACAGTTCGATACTGAGTGGCGTCAGACTGATGGTTTAGAACAACCCACCCCGTGAGGGTGAGGAACAGGGCCAGGGCCACCCTCTGCGCTGGCCGTGGCCCCTGGGAGGAGGCAGGCCGGGGAAGCCGTCAGAGCAGCGAGGCGTTCTTGGTCACGGCCCGGCAGGGCTCTCCACCTCTCGGCCTCTGCCTCCTCATCCGTAAAGTGGGGACCACAGTGGCACAGTCTTGATCTCATGGCTGGCACGGAAACACGGGGGGGTGGCTCGAATATGCCGACTCGGGCCCCGGATGTCCCGGTGGCCGCCTTTCCTAGGACCTGCGCCCCTGCAGGAATCAGGAATGCCTTGGAGCCCATGCTGGGAAGCATCGCCATTCCCGCGGTGTGCGCGTATTATCTGTGCTGATGCAGGCAGGAGGCTATTTGGGGGCCACAAAATACAACAAACCCCCAACATCCACACAGTTTCTTTCTTTCTTTTGCTTTGTTGGGGGGTCTGGGGACATCTCTTAGCTCTTGAGCAGAGCAAAAAGGAGGGAGGGAGGGAGAGAAGGGGGAGGTGGAGAGAAATGGCTAGCCCAGCCCCCCTCCCTCCCCACACCCCGAGTCCTGGCCAACTCAAGAGCCCCAGTCGCCCCGAGTGCTGGGGTCTCAGGTGGAATCAGGCGGGCTGAGCCCGCGAGCGGTCGGAGGCGAGGAAGGGACCTGGGATTCCTGGTCCCTCTGCGCCCTGACCCCTGTGATTAGGGCCACGGCTGGAGGCCCCGGACGCCCTGCCAGGGAGAGGAAGCCTGACAGTCTCTTTCTTCCCCACCAGCCGCCGCTTTCATGTGTCTGGCTCTTCCTTCTGCGGCCTATTCTCCAGCCCAAGGAGCCCAGGGGAAGAGGACCCATTTCCTGGGGGCTGGTTTTCACTTCCTGGGCGGACGCTGCCAGCCCTGTCCTCCCACCGGGCTGTGCTTACTGGGCCCTGGCTGGTGATGCTGGGTACACCTGCCTGAAGCTGACTGGGGCAGCGCTGGCTGGAGGCGGAGGTGGGGCTGAGCCGTCTGGACGTGTTAAAGGAGAGATGTCCCCTCCTGAAGATCTGCCAACGACCCCGTCCCCAGAGGCCTCGCGGGTCCCTCCATGAGCTCTGCACCCGGAGCAGTTTCCACAGACCCAGTGGTAGCTGGCTGTGCATTACCGGTCGGGGATACAAGCCCTTACGGCTTTGGGTCAGCGGTTTTGGTGAGTTTAGTGCACGTGCCATGGACTGTGGTTGTCTGGACGTGAATGTGCAGTGAAATCGCACGAATAAAGGCATAGGGCCTCTGATAGTGGAGGACAGAACCCAATCTAGCAGGTGCCAACCAGACCCTCACCAGAGGACCAGGCTCCTTCTCAGCTTGTGCTTGTAGGAGCGCTGGATTTGGGGGCGCCTCAGTCGGTTAAGCATCCGACTTCAGCTCAGGTCATGATCTCGCAGTTCGTGGGTTCGAGTCCCGCGTCGGGCTCTGTGCTGACAGCTCGGAGCCCGGAGCCTGCTTCCGATTCTGTGTCTCCCTCTCTCTCTGCCCCCCTCCCCTGCTCACCCTCTGTCTCTCAAAAATGAATAAATGTTAAAGAATTTTTTGAAAGAAGGGCTGACTTTGATAACCCCTTCACCTTTTGGTTCCCACAGAAGCTCAGCCTGCCCTAAATGCCGGGTGCCCTTCTGGTGATGGAGACGGGCCTCCTGGTATCGCCCCACCTCTCTCCCCAAGAACTGGAGACTGGGAAAACACCCCCCTCTACCGGTAACCTGTCCTTCCCAGCCCCTGCAGTGGACCCCAAGTCCCTCCACCTGGAAGACACCTCAACCCAAAGAGAGCACCAGGTAGGGGGGCTAAGCGTACAGGTGCCCACCTGGCCTCAGAGAGACAAGACTCCCAAACTCGCACTACGGAGACGTTCCCCGGCCGCCCCAGTCTGTCTCTCCTCCATTCTAGCACAGCCCCCGGTTTCCGAGGAGGATGTCTGAGGCTTCGGAGCCGCTCTCCACACCAGACTCATCCCGCAGTCTCTGTCAGCTCACCCCAGCCCACCGTCCCTTGTGACCCGACGCAGCAGGTGCAGACTTTAGGGGCTACTGTGGGCCCCCCGGCTGCAGCCACACCATGAGGATGTGAGTTCAGAGCTGACGGGTCTCAGCAGGTGGCAGCCGGAGGAGAACCTTTAGCTTGGACCCCAGGAAACGCCTGTGGGAATCGTAAGAGGCGCGAGGGTGAGTCCTGACACCCGAGAGGTCCGGTCCCCGCGGAACGGACCCCAGGGCAGCGTGGGGGCTCTGGAGGGAGGTGGGTGCCAGCCCAGAGCCATCAGACCCAAGTTGCTGGGATCCAAGAGTGGGATTCCTTCCCCCACTTAGACTCAGACACGCTCTGGAGTCACCATCCCCCGGCCCCTCAGCTCTGGGCCAGCTCAGGTGATCCTGCCCGAAGACCCCCAAGTCCTGGCCCGGAAGAGCCAGAGGGCAAGGTGGGCCTGACTTAGCCATAGAGGGCACGTGGCCCCGCACATCTTCCTGGACGTCCGACACTTGGCTCCCACGCGGCGGTGGTCAGTCTGAGTGAGACACCCTTGGACGTGAGGGGCCTTCGAGGGAGCTGGTGGACCCGGCTGTCCAGCGCCAACTGCCCAGAGGCCCCCAGTGCCTTCCCAGAGTCTAGACATCCAGACCGAAGATGGGGTGATGACACAAGATAGGAGATATTAAAAAACAAAGTCCACTTTTCAAGGATAGTTTTCGCTTTGCGGCACAATTCCAAAGATGGTGCGGAGTTCCCACGTGCCCCCGCACGGGCGGGGACAGTCCCGTCTCCCGTGTTCCCGCCCCAGAGGCCCTGGTGTGTGCGCTCCAGCAGAAGGCAGGCCTGTCCAGGGCTGGCCTGGGTGCTAGTCTGCGGGTGAGGGGGCCTTTGGTGGCCATTGTGGTAACATTCAGATGTCGCATCCTTAAAAGCACCTGTGAGGTTTGTGCAGCCTCCCAGGCCTAGAGCAGGGCTGTGTGTGTGTCCCAGGTGGGCACTGCTGTGTCTCCCCCTGGAAGGGGGGGTGAAGGGCCGAGAAGCACACGGGGTGCACCGGCGGGGACCCAGGGGCACCCCCACACCCGGGGAGCCGCTTTGGTGTTTCTGAGGCACTGAGCTGTCCCGGGGGCTGTCCTGGGCTGGGGGACAGAGTCTGTCAGCTTTGATGGAGACCGTTCCTGCCATCCGTTCCTGTCGTGTGGCTCTGTCTGCCTGGGACGAGCTTCCCCGGGTGGGGAGCCTCCAGTGCGCGGGCTCCTTGGGCTGCGCCACAGCCCCCGAAACCCGGCGGCTGGGATGGAGTGTGTGCCACGCGGCCGGTCGGCACGGGTTCACTAACGGGTGAACCTGCCCACGGCGTTCTTTTCCAGAAGGGGCCCCATCGGAGGCTGAGTGGTGACCCCCCAAAACGTCCACATCCTTGTCCCTGCACCTGAGAATGTTGCCCGAGACGGAAGGGGGACTTTGCAGGTGCCTCAGGTGAGGGGCGGAGGCGGGAGACTCTCCAGGTTTTCCACGAAGGCACAGTCAAGTCACAGGGTCCTCGTAAGAGAGGTGAGGAGGTCTGAGGGGAGGGGACAAAGCCGCGTGACAGTGGAGGCAGGGGAGAAAAAAAGAGGCTGTGATGTGGGACGCGAGCCAAGGAACGCGGCAGCCTCCAGCCCCGGGCCTTGCTTTGCCCCGTAAAGCTCGGTTCAAGTTTCTGACCTCTGAACCGTCAGGGCATCGGCGTGGGCTGTTGTGCCACAAAGTGTGCGGTGATTTGTGACAGCAGCAGCGGCGTGAAGTGACAACGGGCCCCGTCGAACCTGTAAGATGGATTTAAATTTTTTTTTTTAATTAGCAACTATTTCACACATAACTCCATACCACTATTGACGCAACGCTTCGCACCTACGAAGGAACGCGAAAGAGCGCAAGGCCCGGGAGGAGGGTGGGAAAGGGGACTCTGAGGAGGGGAGAGCCACCCAGAAGGACCCGGCCTGCCGCAGGGCAGTGTGACGTGACAGTGGCTCTGGGGGGCTGTCACGCGGATGAGAGATGTCGGTAAGTTTACACTCGTGCATGGTAACATGGCTTCGAAGGCCGACACCATCGGCGAGCGGGAGGATTCAGTTTGAGGAGGAGCGCGACGGGGCGCGCAGTGTGGCCGCAGCATCCATACTTGATGGCGGGGCGGCCTCGGGAGCCCGTTGGCGCGTCTGCCCTGGGGATGCCGTGCCCGCTCACGTGTTCGTGTCCCCTGCGCGCAGCGGCACACGGAAAATGATGGGACGCGATACAAATACTGCATCTCCAACGGCCCCACGTTCGGGGACAGGGCTGGGCGCCGGGGGACGCCCCCCCATGGATGGGGTCTGGGGTCTGGGCCCGCAGCAGGTCGTTGGGCCTGGCGGGGGCCCCCAGTCCCTGGCTCCGTCCTGCCCGTCTCTGGCCACGGTGACAGCCGGCCCGGCCCCACGGGCACTGGGGGGGGGGGGGAGCACGGCCTGAAAAGCATCGAGGGAGGACCCTCGGAACACCTCAGGTTTTGCAACTGTGCTTTTAAGGCCCCTGGGAGTCTGCGTTTGATCCTGTTCGTGGCTGGCGGGCACCCCTCCAAAGGCTTCACCCCTGCCCCCTGCCTCTCGTACCAGCCCACAGGCACGGAACTCGGTTTGTGTGCAGCCATCAGGCCCGTCAACAGATGTGTTTGGGGAACAGAGCGAGAGGCCGAGGGACGGAGAGGGAGAGGGAGGGAGGGGGGGGGAGGGGGGGGGGGGGGGGAGAGGGAGGGAGGGAGGCCGAAGGACGAGCCTCAGCCTTTAAAGGTGATTCCAATTCTAACAGCTAACCACTCTCATTTGCTGTGTTTCCAGCGCTTCGTCTGGGAGCACTTTGCAGCACGGCTAATTGCGTGTCTCCTCTGTTGTGAGCCATCAGGGGCCAAGGTTCCCTGCTTTTGTTGTGGTCACAGGGGATTTCTTCCCAAAGCTCTCACAGCCGGACCTTTCCCGGGGACAGAGGACACGTCCTTTGATCACGAGATGCGTTCTGTACGCTTGTTTGTTCTACTGTCGTGGACGGAGACCTGGGGTCCCCCACCTCGGTCCCCGCGCCTCTCCCGGGACTGAGGGGCTGAGGGGCTGAGGGGCTGAGCCCTCCTCTGCCCCGCGTGCCACACTCACGCACACACACACGACGCATGCACACTGCACACGACCTGCTGCACGGGCTCCATCCGGAGTCCTTTGCTCTCTGCCCCAGGGCTTCTGTGCCTCTCTGTGCTTTGTGTTTATCGAGAAATTTTTGGCTCCTCGTCACGCATCTTGATCGTCTCTCGTGACTTCCTTCTCCAGCTCTCACGGCTCCGGCTCAGCCAGAATGTGCATTTTCCCGGGTCTGAGCTACGGGCTTCTTTTTCCATTGGGAAGCCCTTCTTCCCCAGCCCAACTGCTGCTTGCTTCTGGGGCGGGGGAGGGGGTCTCAGAAACTGAGACCTGCTCGGCCTCCGCTCCCCAGCTCCCTCTCTCCATGCCTGGCACCTCTTCCCTCCCCCACGCTCCCCCCACAGCTCACTGCCAGGGTGTTCTGCTTGCGGCTGGGTTTCACTTTGTATTTCATACATAAGATGTTCTGGTTGAGAAATACTATCGCTCCGACACGTGAGGTCCCGTGTTGCCCCAAACCCATGTTGTCACACCCCCCACAGCTGGTACCTCAGACCCCCAAACAGCCCGCGTGCGATCCCAGTGATGTCTGGGCACAGGGGGTGTGTGAGGGTCAGTGTGGTGGCTGAGGAGAGCAAACCCCAAAGCTGGGGCGTGTCCGACGCTGCCCGCACGGCTGACCTCGCAGGGTTGCCCTCGATGAGCCTGGAGGGTGCTCCCCAAAGGGCTCGTATGAGATAGGACCTTCGTACTTTGCGGAACTCACGCATTCTAGCATCCACGGTGTTTGCATCGAACTGTTGGCCTGCGGCTCGAAACTCAATTCTAGGAAGGAAGGTATTTCTACTTTTGGACACACACCCGGCCTCGTCCATAGCGTGTCCAAGCACAGCCTGCAGAGGACGCACATCGGTCCCACTCGGCAGCAAATCCTCCGGGAACCCAGCTCTCGCGGGCGGCCGTGGAGGGCCTACGCGACACGGCGTGGCCGGCTGGCGACGGGACATTCGCGTTAGCAGACACGCTTGTTGTGCTGGGTCTGAATTTTTAAAATCCCGATTCCCGCTCAGTCCACTGGTGTGTACAAACCACACTGGAGTGGGCGTGCCGACTTTATCTCCCCTCTGACCTTCCTTCTTCTGGAACAGGAATGGCTTGTTCTGGGAGGCGCGCCGTTGAGTCTTGGTCGTTTGGGAGGGCAGACATTTGGGATTTTGTCCGTTGGCTTTTCTTTTTCTTTGATGTGGAACGAACTACAAAAATACAACAAAGAAAGAAACGTATTCTTAACTGAGACACCTCCCATCTCAAACTTTAAAGATCATTCTAGAACCGGAAAACAAAAATTGCTTAACTCTTATAATAGATGCATTTGAAGTAAATTAAAAAAAAAAAACTTAATCCAAGCCTCCTTTCTCTGCAAGCTGAGGAAAACCATCTGCTTCATCAGACTTGTTCTGGAATGTTGTGAAGCTGAGTCAAGCCCCTGGTGCAGCCCCAAGCCACGCACCCGACTCCAGCAAAAGAAACACAGGATACGAGCTGCTCTCGAGTTGCCAAAGCTGCCTTTCCCCAGTGCAGGGGGCAGTGCTCCCCTGGCAGGAATAAGGTCTCGCTGCCTGTAGTCAAGCATGGAGGGAGCAAGGACTCTGTTGGGCTGTTCCCAGGCGGCCAGAGGACACGACTGTGACTCGTGGAAGGCACAGAGTTTCGCTGGTGCCTGGTCACTTTGTGCCCGGGGCCGTGGGCCACAGCAACAGTTCGGCAGCAGGAGAGGACGTGACGGGGCGTCCCCTGACTCTCACGCCCCCAAGGTCCCTCCGTGTCACATAGTGACCGCCCCTCCACATCTGTCTGATCCTGACCAAGTGGCAGTCGTGTGCTGAGCAGAAATCATCTTTTTATTATTTAATTTTTGTAAATGTTGATTTATTTTTGAGACAGAGAGAGACAGAGCGTGAACGGGGGAGGGGCAGAGAGAGAGGGAGACGCAGAATCCGAAGCAGGCTCCAGGCTCCGAGCTGTCGGCACAGAGCCCGACGCGGGGCTCGGACTCACAAACCTTGAGATCATGACCCGAGCCAAAGTCAGACGCTCAACCGACTGAGCACCCAAGTGCCCCCGAGAGGAAATCATCCTGGTTAAATCAATGCCCGCTCCTGTGTCACTCACTGTCTGGCGGACCCTTAACACGCATGGTGGTGGTTTGCGTTCTTAAAGGGGACGCTTTCCTCAACTAGATGAAACCCTAGTGAATTTCTTAAAAAAGTTGATTTTGAACGAACTCCAGACTCACTGATTGTAGACTGTGCGGAAGCAGGAGCCCGTGGACCCGTGTCCCAGCTTCCCCTGTGGCACCTGCACCCCGGTAGCACGTGGTGCAAGCCAGGGCTCGGGAAGGGGGCTGCAGGCAAGGGGCGGGGTTGCGGGCAAGGGGTGAAAGGTCAGGCGTGTGTGTGACAAGTGCAGGGACATATTTCGCCGGCACTTCCCTTGAGTCCTTCTTGTCACAGCTTTTCTTTCTTCCTGCCTCCAAACGTTGTCTCAAATCACCAGTGTTCAACCCCACCATTCCCCGCCGCCCCTCGACGTCTGGGGGTGTGGGGCACACCTCGGGGGCCCGGGGAGAGAGGCACTGTGCTTTCTTTCCCGGCCAATGCCTGTGGCTCCCATTCTGGCCGGACTGACTGACCGCTGCTGTCCCCTGGCCCCCGGCCTGCCCTCTGGGCTTCTCCTCATGACAGGCTTTTCCACCTGCACTGCCCTGCTCTGACCGTCCCAGGGCCTGGCCATCACGCCCTGCTGGCCCTCGGAGGCAGGCCATCCCTCGGGCACCTCAGACTACGCACTAAGCCACGTTTGTGCTTCCTGGCAGGTGACCCCTCCTCCTCGCGGGCACCCCGAGGGCTGACGGACCCCACGGCTTCCCAGGCCTCTCTCCGGAATGGCCCTGCTACTCCGGTCCAGGGCCTTGCCAAAAATCCGCTTGTGCAGGCTCTCGGCAACGCATCTCAGCCGCCTCCGCACCCCTCAGGGACCCCTCACGACTCAGCCGGGCCCCCAAGCCGTGGGGCGAGTCCGGAGGCTCACACGACCCCCAGAGCAGAAACCCCTTCCCAGGCCTCGGCCCAACTGTGACGCGCTCCCCCGGGGCCCCCCGGGGGGGGGGGGGGGGGTCTCCCTGGACACGGGCGAGCTTGGCCTTCTCGGGCTGCTGGTGCCCAGAAGAGGGGAAGGCTGTTCCACGGGGCAGGGCCCCGCGTCCCTGCATCTCCCGGTCAGAGCAACTCCACCTGTCCACCGTTGTCCCAGGGACGCCCACGGCCCCGGCGGCCTCTTCCGCCCCCCTGGCGCCCACACTCCTGCCCTGCCGGCTTCGGCCTGGGACCGCCGTTCCTTCCCTGCCTTCCACTCACATCCGACCTGCCGCCCGTCGCAAGGATGCCCCGCTGATGCTACTTCTGTGTCTGCAGAACGTGCCTCTACCCGTCCTTTCAGGCTGCTTGGTGCTTGTTGGAGACGGATGTGAGTTTTCATCCAACGAGCACCTCGCCTGCTGATTCAGACATTTTCCATTTTAATTATCCCAGAGTCTCTGTCCTCCTGGTGTCTGTTGTTTGCTTTGGCTTTTCTCCCCCTCCTTTGCTGCTTCCTTGTCTCTCTCTGTGGCACATGTCCTTGCCGTTACTACCCCTTGGGTCACACAGTAGCCTTTCTATTTGTGCTTCTGCCAATGGCCAGCCACCTGTCCTGACCTGGTCACCTCCACAGAGCGGTTGCCTCTGCTCCTGCGTGGGCTGGGGGCCGGGGCGGCCCGTGCGGGCTCGACACCCACCCCTAAGACCTGGATTGGAGGCTTGGCGAGCACCCCAAGTGAATTTCTCGAGGTCTAGAGGTCTAGAGACCTCTGCCCAGCGTCTCAAATCTCCCAGGACTTTCTCTTGGGGGCCCTGTGGCCACAGTGGGTCAGCGGCTGACCCCGGGCCTGAGACTCAGAGCTGGAGGCGGCATTTCCCGTCCATCTCATGGAACGTGCTGGTCACAACAGGTGTGAGAAATGCCAAAGGCACCCGGGGCCCAGTTAGAGCTCTGTGTGTCAGAAAACCCAGGGAGTGAGGAGGCAGACATGGCCAGGACAGTCTCTGTCTTGTCCACGATGTGGTGGCCACTTAATCGGTCCTGGGCCCTCAGACGGCTCACATGTGGTGGTCAGCACGGCCCTCCAGGCCTCCACTTCCTGGGCACAGACCCCTGCCTTTGCTTCTGCTACTGTAGTTCCTCCAAGCACCCGGCCCCTTGGCCGTCACCTGGGCATTGATGAGCCCCTCTGGACCCGCTCTCGTAGCCGTGACCCCGTATCAGTCCTCCAGGGGTGGGGCTTCTGTGTGTGACCCCCACCCTGGGCGCTGGGGTGAGGCTCAGAGGTCTTGTCCTCTCTCGATGGCCTTGAGCCCCCCACACGCTCAACAATGTCGGCAGGTGAGGTTCACATTGGCCTTGCTATGGGCCGAATGGCTGTGTCCCCCAAACTCATGTATTGAAACCCTAATGTCCACTGCGATGGGATTAGGAGGTGGAGCCCCCGTGAATGGGATTAGGGCCCTTAGAAAAGTGGCTTCAGAAAGCTCCCTGCCCCCTTCCACTGTGTGAGGACACAGAGGAGAGACGACCATCTCTGAACCAGGAGGCGGGTCCTCACTGGACTCTGAACCTGCTGGTGTCTTGATCTTGGGCTTCCAGCGTCCAGAAGCGTGAGGAATGAAGGTCCGTTCTTTGTAGCATCCGCTCTGTGATGCTCTGGGTCAGGAGCCTGAGCAGACTCACCTCCGCTCACGGCAGAAGCTTCTCCTTCCTCGGGGTCCTGTGCCTGGACGGCCGTGATGGGCCCAGGAGTGCGTTTTTCTCACGTAGGCCCACGCGTGAGCTGGCGATGAGGGGGTCACTCAGATGAGGGGGCCTGCCTGCGGGCACGTGATGGCTCCTTCCCAGCGCAGGGCAGAGCTTGAGGTGTGGGTGTGTCCGTGGGCAGGCGCTTCCTGTCCAGCTAGTGACCACATTCAAAACATTTCCTTTCTTCCTATGCCGGTCGCGCTTGGGCAACACTAAGGACGAGCGTCAGCAAATCCCATAAGCCCATAGTGAGAGCCCTGGCTAGGGTGACCTCCAGCAAAAATAACCGATGATGCTAGTGTGAGTGGGTCCTGAACACCAGGTTCAACAGACGCCGATGTCCTGAGCGGGCTTAGCTGCCCAGCTCTCAACAGCGTACTTACTCCAATACATTTCATCGGACGGTCTGACTCTTCCAGGGAGATTTTCAATCAACAAGGACCACAGAGTGCGACGTCAGAGCTCCTAGACATGCAGGACCGGAGAGGGACAGGGCTGTGCGTGCTCCTGGCCAGTCCAAGGGCAGCCTTATGTGCAATGCCAGTTTGTAAACCAACAGAGGAGGGGAGAAGAGGAGAAATCAGAGCCCCGCCTGCGGACATTCACCACCCCGGGCGTGGGGGCCATTCGTCTGCGGGGGCTGCGTCTGCTGTCCGGTGTGGCGGCTGCCAGCCCGGTCACCCAGCCACGGCACAGAACGTGACGGGTGCAAGACTGGCCCCGGCACAGGCACAGGGGTGGACGACAAGCCGTCGGGGAGTGGAAAAGACCTTCGTTCACCAATAGCGCTCCTCTGGCCAGCATGACGTCGCTGGTACCGGTATCTCTGCCTGTCTCTCCCCTTAGAAACGGTAAGTCCTCTCTGGACATGGAGACCGCAGACCTGGTCCAGGGAGGGAGCCGGCCCTGGGGCAGTGGTGAGGCCGGGAGAGCCTGCAGAGGACCCCGCCTCCCTGAACTCCCGCCCTCCTCCGCTCAGCCCACGGCTCTGTCTCATGCCAGACACATGTAGCGTGTATATGCACATATGTCCACACACAGACACGCACAGTGCACACCCGCAGCAGGCGTGTGCGTGCACACAGTAGACCCCCATGCATACATGGGTACATACGTGTGGACACGTGGCGCATGTCTGTGTGCACGTAGATTTGCACGGCAGATGCCCTCAGACCCCTCGCGGGTTCCTGCGCCCCTCCCTCGGCGTCTGGGACGCCCCTCCTCGGAGGGGCCCCGAACTGCTGGAGCCAGAGTGCCTGGGGGTCCACGACAGCCCCACGGTGGCCGTGGCTGGACGTTCAGGCCCTGGAATTGCAGCGCTCTTGTCCCAGGCCAGACCGGCTGTCACTGAAAGCGTGAGCATGGGTATTTGCACCCCGCAGCTCCCACAGGGTCAGCGGGGGGCCCTGCCGGAACCCCGACTTCTCTCTTCCCGCTCCTGCTTCCGCTGGTTTCTCCCGCGAGTGCTTCTAGTGAGTCCCTGATGGGAATCCTGCCTCCGGGCTGCATCTGGGGATGGTGACCCAAGGGCAGCCCTCTGGACACAGCCTCCCGGTGGCCACATGCCTCTTCCATCAGGTTGGGCGTCCCTCCTGGACCGCACCCTCCCACGAGCTCCGCTGGCCTCCGGTGCACACAGTCACGGCACCGCACCTGCGGCCACCCACACCTCCCACCCTGCCCAGCCGAGCCCCACCACCGCCTCCCTTTAACTTTGGACAAACCTCCTGGTACTTTGTTACTTGAATGTGTCCCAGAGGGAAAAAAATAGTTCAGGTTCTATCACCGTCTGTGACTCTGTTCATACCGGGCCTTAAGCGAGGCGTGTGCACCTCCATCGGGCCGTCCTTGGGCAGCCAGGCGGAGCGAGCTGCGGTGCAGGGTCGTGGGGCCTGACGTCCGACCTCTGCTCCGCTGTTGTCACCACGTGGCCCCGCTCCGCTCACCTGGACCCCTTACTCCTCCAGGCCTGTGCGAACGCCCATGTACCTCTGCACACGGGCAACGGTGACCCTCGTGCTTGGCCATCATGTGCCCCGTGTCCATCCCCGTGCTCCCCTCCAGAATGACATCAATCACGTGGGCTCGTGGACCCTGGAGGGAGATGGAACCCGGAAGGAAGGGGGACTTGGCAGAGAGCTCCAAGGGCGGCGGAAGTAGTGTGCTAAGTGATTCACACTTACCAACAGTTAAGCATAAATAAGGTGCCGCTGAGCTCTGATGTGGGGCCGGGGACGCCTGGGGGCCGACTGTGGCCAGCAGGAAGGGCCAGGGAGAGTTACATGCACGGGCCCCCCGTGTATTTCCTTCAAAGCCTGGCTTCAATTGGATCCCGTTCCCATAAAAACAAAAGAGATTCACAATAACGTGAATCTTTCACAAAGTGCAAAAGAATCTTCAAGAGACCTGCATGAAAACCGCTCGGGGAGAAGAGGGAGCAAAGTTCCCAGGAAGAAAGCCACTGGGGAGACTCGTGTGTCCCAGGCCGCAGGGTTGGGGGGCCTGGTGCTCACTGGGACTGAGGACGTCGCAAGTGCATGGAGTCCGTGCACCATCCCCGAGACGGGGTCCTCCAGCCCGACTCTTTCCGGGGACCCAGACCTGCTGACCAGCCACCTGCTGGTGACTCTCCCCAAGTCCCCTTCCGAGCTGGCTGCTCACGCCCAGCGCATCATCTTCTCTGACACAACTTCCCCTCCTCCGCCCTCTGCTCCATTCGCGGCCCACGAGGCCCTTCACACCGCGGATCCCGGGGACATTCCCATGTGCCACTGCTCTCCGGTCATACCACGCCTCCTGCTTCATCACCTCACCCATCACGGGGTCCCCGAAGCCTCGCGAGACACCTCCCAGCCTCCAGAGTCCTCCCTCCACATGACCATTAAGGCAACAACCAGCGATCTCATTCTGCTGAAATGAGCAGCTTCCTGTTGCTGACGGGACAGAGGCCACATGTGCGGCTATGCTTCAAGACCTGTGGGGTCTGGCCCGGACCTGCATCTCAGCCACCCGGGGCAAGTTGGGGGGGACTCGGCCGGAGCGTCCCGGGCCATCTGCTGGCTCTGGGACAACGCGGCCAGCCGGGAAGGGCAGGGGCGGTTCTGAGGCACTCTTGGGACTGGCTGCTTCTGAGGCCGCGGAGGGAACTCAGTGCGGTCACCGTGGCTGACGCTCGAGCTGGGGAGGGTCCCAGGCTTCAGGGGAGGCTGGCGGGACCCTCGTCTCCAGACCCGGTTCAGGCCCGGCACCTTCCGGGTTCCATCTTCCAGAATCATCCCTGCTTCTGTCCTCACAACATTGTCCTCCGCACAGCAGACCTCTCTGCCCGGCAGCTGGAGCTTTCCTTCCGAAGTGCTCATCCGGGAAGGTCACCTCATCTCAGGGCTTTCTCATTGCTTTTGATTCCCAACCTCTTTGAAAAGCTTCAGATCCTCAGACAGGTTGAAAGAATGACACTGAACAGCCTCGTACCCTTCCCCGCATTTGGTAATTAACATTTCTGTCAAATCTCCTTGCTTCTCTCCCTTGCCTCTACTTTCTGTCTCTGTCTCTACTTCTGTGTTTGTCTGTGTCTCTGTCCTATCTCATATCTCTGTCTCTGTCTCTGTCTCTGACTCTCTCTCTGGGTCTCTCTCCCCACGTCCATCCCCGCATCTGCAGGTGTGGGAACACACATTCCCGAGCGGGCCTCTCCTGCTTCCTGGGCGCAGGCTGGCACCCACCGAGCACAGGGTGCCATGTAATGGATATGATGGAGGACGTGTCCCACATCCTGGCCGTTTCCAAGTCAGTCTGAGCCGCGCCTTCAGCTGACGGTTCCACCGCTCAGGAGAACCTGAGTGGTGGGCCCAGGGCACCCATGACCTCACGCCTCCTTTGCTGTAAAACGGGTTTCTGGTCCCAGGCGAGGTGACACAGGATCCCACGTCAATGGAGCACACGCTCCCTAAGCCCAGAAGGTGCGATGCTGGCGGGCCTCCGTGGGCGACACAAGCAGATGATCCGGTCACCGTGGCTGCGTGATGACGGAGGGTGAGGGAGATGCCCAGCCACGGGGCAAGACCCGCCATGAGGCCGTTTTCCGTTTGTGTGGGTGGGCACTGTTCCCGATTCTGCTTTCCGACGGACACGGGGAAGGAGTGGGCGCCAGGTCAAAGGCCGTGTTCCTCTGCCCTGGCAGCGAAACTGTTCTGACACAGCAGCTGCATTTGGGGCCCGAGCTCCGCTGGTCTCTGGTCCACTGCCACCCTCCGGGGCGTGTTGGCTTGTGTAGGGAGATTCGCCCCGATTGGCAACTCCAGTGGCGCTATGGTGAGGGCCACACTCTTGATCTTTTAGGTATTTAGCGACGGTGCTACCTTCTGTCCGTGCCCCTGGGATCCAGTGCTAATTTTGATGGACGGTCTTGGCTGGGGGAGGAGGGAATGTTTCAGAGGTCTCTACTGACTTTCCCTATGCTGGGAGAGCTGTTATCCATTGGCCAATGGACTAGGGTGGGATTCTGACCATTACCAGGTGTGTCCAGTGCCAGGATGTCAGGACAAGAGAAGAGACTTTTAGGGGGGTTTTGGACCCTCTGATCCATCCTGGGGCCGGGACTGCCTTTAGCATTTCGTGGCCCTCATGTACTCCTCCCCAAGAGGTGAGCATGCTTCAGGACCCAGGCGGCAATGGCACTCCTGTTCCGTGTCCATTGATCTAGCAAGCATTTGGTCGTTCCTCTTCCCCGTCTTGCTTGGGTGGTGCCTGCACCTGTGCTCCTGCTTTCCTCACTGCTCTCGGAGACTCGTTCTGCAATGCCATCTCTCACCATTGCCCCGGGCTGCCCTGGGCTTGTCAGAGAGGCCAATGCCCCTCTCGTCACTGCTTGCTGACTTGCTTTGGCAAGTGGACCTTCCGCCAGAGCACAGTCACCCAGTGGACTTTGGAGCCTCACGCAGAAGACTTCCTCGGGCGTGCCCATTTCTCTGGGTCCTTTTATCCTTTCTTCTACCCCCTGCTACGGGAGCTCTAGGCTTCTCCTTCATTTAGTGTGGGCCACGGCTCTCTCCACACGGGCAGCGTGACAGCATGCTAGAACCAACCCCTGGCCTCGCCAGGGTGCTTGCTTCCAGATCACGGAGAATGCTCTGTATGAGCAAACCATTCCTTGGCCGACTCATGCTCCGTGCCCTGGTCAGCGCCCTCCAGACCCAGTCTGCATGTCCCCTGGCTGACGCTGCTGGTTCAAAGAGGCTACACTCTGCACCCTCTTCGGGACACGGTCCCTTCCTTCTCCCAGAGGCCCAGCTCATTCCTGGTGGGGCAGTGTTGTGGCTCGTCCCCAGTCTGGTGGCCGGGAAGGAGCCAGGCTAAAATACACAGTGGCCTGAGACCAACAGTTCGAATTTAAATTCAGTACGTAGGGGTCTTAGTCAACCTTACTGATCTTGCGTCTGTGCCTTTTTTCATGCTGAAAGTTCTAGTTCCTCCCAACACCATGCCTTTGTTTCATCTTAGAATCGATACGGAGGCTGTGGGAGCTGTACTGACAGTGCCAGCAGTAATCGAACGATGAAGGAGACTTTCGGAATTTGCCGCCATTTTTGTCCTTGGGCAGGTGCTAAGCACGCGTTCCCGCGTCTGCTTCCCATCTCCCAGGAGGATTTTGGAGGTTGCCTCATGTAGGTTTAGCACACTTTTTGTTACGCTCTCCTAAATATTTTGTCTTTTCGATTATTGTTGTAATCTCTTGCGTTGTAGTTTCTGACTGTTGTCTGCAGGTAAGAAGTGTTGTTACTTTTGCCCGAGACATTGATGAACTCATTTATAATTTCTACTTGTTTTATCATGGATTCTCTTGAATTTTCCAAAAAGACCCTCCTCATGTACAAATAGAGGTGGCTTCATGTCTTCTTTTCTGATTCTCAAATTCACGTGTGTGCACAGCCGTGCTGTCTACAGGCTGGAGGGCATACTTCCGTCCTCTCTGACCCTAGGGAAGATGCACCCTGTGTCCGTCCGTGAGGCAGATTGCTGGATTTGGGGGCTGATGATACTTCACTGGTGAACATTAATATCATATTTCATTAAAATAATTAGAAAGGTTTTTTTTTTTTTTTTGTCTCTTTTGTGTGTCAGAACCTTTTTAGTAACACTGGAATTATCTGGCTTTTTAGTGTGTGGTGGGATTTCCTATGGTGGGGCCCTGTGCTCTTGGGGGTGTAGCTCTTTGATAATGTTTTATAGTTCATCTAGGAAGAGGTCTAGGGAAACTCTCTATCTCTACAGGTGTCAATTTTGATAAATTGTATTTTCCTGGGAAGTCGTCACTACTCTGAGGTTTTCAGATTTATTTACATATAGTTTTGCAAAGTGGTTTCTTGTTTTTAAGAATTCTTTTATTTCAATGGCTATCACCCTTTCATTTCTTGTTTTGTGTGTTTGTGTTTTCCTCTTTTTATGATTAGTTTGGCTTGTGGTTCGCTGTTTTTTCAAATAACAGGCATCTTAATTTACTTATTAGTTCCATTATTTTTATTTTTCCAACTGATTAATTTTGGCTTTTATCTTTATTTTTTTCTTTCTGCTTTCTCTTAAATTACTTTCTTTTCCCTTTTCTGGTGGATTGGGTGGACTATTTCCTTTTACTTTTCATCTTCTAGTGATTTAGGCATGAACTATAAACTTTCTTCTGATTACTGCTTAAATTTTATCCCGTTGATTTCACTGTGGCTTTTCCATTATCAGTGTTCTTTTAAGAAATTCTACAATTTAGGTTTGTTTTTAGCCCTTGACCCTAGAGTTTTTAATTGACAGGTTTTTCTAATTGTCTGGTGGGAAGGACGTTTTGTTATTAATTTTGAGTTTTGTTTCATTATGGACAGAAAATATTGTTTGCATTAATTCTATTTTCTGGGATTTCCTGAGCTTTGCTTTGTGGCCTAAAAGTGGCTTTCCAAGAATGTTTTGAGGGCACATGCTGTTTTTGCCATAAGATCAGGGATTTATGGACACCTTATTGGGTCTATCATTTAGGTTTTCTGTTTCCTTTTTAATCTGCTGGTGTTCACTTAACCCATCTTTAGCTGTGAGCAGGACGCTGATGCCTCTGATTATTATTAGCCTGTCTTTCTTCTTGCCTCTTCTGCAGTTACTGTTGGGAGTGTTTCCACATGCCCTGGAACACAGGGATTATTTCATCTCCATTCCCAATGATAGCTTTTTAGCACTAGAGACGGTCATTCTTGTCTCACTTGGTGCTGTTTTGCCTGAATTCTACTTTGTCATGTATCAACAGCACAAATCCTGCTTTCTCTCTATTTGCAGGTTTTCTTTTATTATTGCCTTTCCTAAATCACATTCTGTTGGGCACGTCGTTTACCCATAGCATGGAGTCAGGCTTGGCTTTTTAAGTTACTCTTAAGGTATTTTCCTTCTAATCCAGGAGTTTTGCCCTGTTAACGTACTGCTCTGACCGAACTCAGAACTCTCTGGCTCTGGCATATTATTTAATGTATATTTACCATGTACAATATAGTTTAGCTGCTTGAACTCTTTTATCATGTTGTCCGTTTTATTTTTTATCTTTTTGCTCTTAGTTTAGTATATAGGAAGGCTTGTATTTTTGTATAATTCTGTAGATATTTAAATATTTACATTCATACAACATTTGCATTTATACATTACATCCCTTCATATAATGTTGTTGGTCCTCCCCTCTTTTGTTTATTTTGGCTCCTGCCACTTGGTTTGCAAGTCTGAGTTACGTCTTTTGACCCCCACCCATTACCACTCGTTACCTATAAGCCGATCGCCGAGCCTATTCTATTTTTCTCTTTCTCCTCCCAGTTTCCCCCTTTGTCACATCGTATTAACCTTGACATACTTACTGCTTTTTGTTGTCGATAGCTTTAATTCCATAGGGTGTCCATACGTCTGGGAATCAAGAGAATATGCCTACATTTTTACAGATTGAGGATGTTCTTGAAAACATCATATACATTTCTCTGTGTTTCCGGACACTACAGAAATCCTGTGCAATTTAGTGCATTCTGTGCTTGCTAAAGTTCTGGCACATCTTCTCTCTTTCCTCCCTCTGGAAGCTGAGTCACACTGTGGGTCTTGCGATCAAGAGCTTTTCTCTCTATTCCTCCTTTTGCCTCTCTGTGAGTCCATCTGGATATTTTCTTCTGCTCTTAGGGTCTCTAATTCTCTCTTTGGCTGTGTCTAACCTTCCATTAAATTCATCCACTGTGTACCTGTGTTGGGTTTTATCACTTTCATAATTTCCATTCTTAAAAACATCAAGTTCTTTGAAAAACATTTCCGTCTTGTCTTTTATTCACTTACACATATTGGTGATAATTATTTTAAAGTCTGTGTCTCATAATGCCTTCATCTGAATCCCTTTGGGTCCACTGGTTTCCCTTGGTTTGATCTTTTCTTTTCTCTTCCTTCTTGTCGTCTCATAAGGCTGGTTATTGTTTTTTAACTGAGTGCCAGATACGGTGTATGAAAAGCTGTGGAGGTAACTGAGCTATGGAATGACAGTGCTGTTTCTCCAGAGGGGATTTACATTTGTTTCTGAAAGCTGGTTAGAAGCATTCATAATCCCAGATGACTTTAACTGATCGGGATTTGAGAGGAAGCTGGGTGCTGTCCTTGGCAGAATTACTTATTTCTGGTTCACTCATATATCTATAATCCTCAGATATTCCCCAAACTCTCTCCTTGGCAGACTCGTTTTCCTCTTATCCCTGTGACTCGAAAGCACTGCTCAGCCTCTGGAATAGATATATGGCCCTAGGGAAAATCTGGGCTTTCTGACTTTCTTTCTTTTCCTGGAGCTTTGCCTTATGTTTCTTCGTGTTATTAGCTGTCTGATGTCTTCCAACAGATTTTTTTTTTTTTCTTTTGGTCTGTCTTTTTTTTTTTTTTTTTTTCCCTCAGCTGAAGGGTTGGCAGGAATTATCTTTTCTCTCTTTTGGGAGAGATTTTTGGATAAATTTCATACTATTTTTTATTTTTTTACTTTTTTTTTTTTTTTTTTACAACAAACTTGTATTTATTTTATGATTATAAACAATTAAGGAATTGAACTTACCAGATAGATGTGGAAGAGGATATCAAGGGACTGTGGATGAGGATCCACATCTCGTTGAAGAGATAAAGCTGTTGACATAGGGGGCCGGTTAGCCCCCACTCTATGAGCCTCTCTACCCATTAGTTTTGCAGGAAGAAAACAGAACAACTGGGACTACAAACAATGAAGGAATGTATACTTGGATGCTCTGTCCACCAGATGTCTGTGCTGCAGCCCTAACAAACATATATCCGGAACCCCAAGACTTTCTGAAAATCAGTCCTGGGTTGGTAAACAGGAAAGTTCCAATAAGGACAGTGGAGTCGCCCAAATTGTTTTCAAAAATAAGCATTTTGAGTATTTTTTTTTCCATGTATTTGAGCATTTTCCTCCTTTTTGTTTAACTTACTTTAGCCTCTTTAGTTTTTGGATCACTGGAGAGACCCGTATAAGTTTACAACGTTAATAGCATATAATGTTGTGATATTTTGCAACTTGAAGCCAAGTTAAACATATGGCCATTTTAATGTTATTTTGTTGAAAACCTTTTTTTGGAATGCCTTTTATTCCCTCTTAGGCAGAACTAATTATAGATGGGTTTTTAGCTTGCCTGTGAAGCACGTGATTTGGTGTGCTGGAGCAAGAGAGAAGGGGCCAAATCTCTCCTACAGGAACAGACAAATCCTTTGTTCTCCTGGAATTCTTTTATATTAACTATTGCTCTAGTGATACTAGTCAATTTTGGGGGCTTCCAAATATCTTACTTCTAACACATGTCTATCCCAACAGGACTTAATCTGCATAATTAAATGTATAAAATTAAACTGACAATCTCAAATTTTATGTTTGCCATCAATTTCAGTTTTAAACGAGATGGAATCATACAACCACTGGTAGCACATGCCCTGCTGTCTGCCTTCTGTCCGCCTGGGTCACCCGTGACCTCTGCAACAAGTCATTGGCAACCCTGCTGTATGTTTATTCTCCTGGGTCCCCTGAAGGCTACAGACTTCGAATAGAGTGTGGTTCTTGCAATATAGTAGATGGATAGGATCATATGGAGGTGGTAAGCCCCGTGCTTACGGGACACTTGATGTAGGTAACTAGCCATCCTGAACTTCGTCCAGAACAGTGTCCATACCAGCGAGTTATGTAGGGAGTTAAATAAGATAAAACATGGTAATAAATCTAGTTCATTGTTTGCCTCATGAAAGACATATATATACACACACACACATACACACACACACGTATATATATCTGTATATATGTACGTATATATATGATTCAGAAGTTAGTGTATTATTTTATTATTGATAAGCACTTTTGAGTAAATACTAGTTTCATTATCTCTCTTTTCCACTGAAGATTGCTAGCCTTGTTGATTTTAGCTTTATTGACATATAATTGACGTATAGCATCCTGTCAGTTTCAGGGGGGCAGCATGTGATGTATGTACGTAAGTATTGTGCTGTGATCACCACAGTATGTTTCCTTAACATCCATCACCTCACATAGTTATGATTTTTCTCTTGCAGTGAAAACTTTTCAAATCTATTTTCCAACATACAATATATGCAACTTTCAAATATAAATATATACAGTCACCATGCTGTACATTACAAGACTTATTTATCTTGTAGCTGGAAGTTTGTATCTTTTGACCACCTTCACCCATTTTGCCCATCGTCCCCCCCTTGCCCCTGAAAACCACCAACGTGTCCTCCGTGTCTATGAGTTTGTGGTTTTTTTTTTTTTTTTTTTTTTTGGTTCCACATAGAAGTGAGACCATATGGTATTTATCTCTGATGCATTTCACTTAGCATCGTGCCCTCAAGGTCCATCCAGGTTGTTTCAGATGGCAGGATTTTCTTCATTTTTCAGGCTGAATAATATTCCACTGTATACATAAAGCACATCTTCTCCACCCATTCATCGCTGATGGACGCTGGGCTGTTCCCACGTCTGGGCTATTGTGACTAATGCTGCTGTGGGTCAGAGCTGTGGTCTTGTGCACCGTCCTTGTCCCCATGGGAGCAGCGGGGACAGAGCGACAGGCGAAGAAACAGCAGCACAAGGTTTCTGGGACGAGAAGCAGCCCCCAAGGGGAAGGGGCTGGGTGGTAGAAGGAGGGCCCCCTAAAGAATCGTGGGGACCATGCAAAGCTCTCCACATCAACGGCTGTGAGGCATTTTGCCTGTGATACAGTAGCAATGTGTCTTTCTGGAACACAAACCTACTATCTTTCTAAGGTCTTTGTCCCCTCCCTTCCCTCATGACTGCCTGAACCATCTCTTTTTTTAAAAAATTTTTAGCATTTATTTATTTTCGAGAGAAACAGAGTGTGGGTAAGGGAGGGGCAGAGAGAGAGGAAGACACAGAATGTGAAGCAGGCTCCAGGCTCTGAGCTGTCAGGACAGAGCCCGATGTGGGGCTCGAACTCATGAACTGAGAGATCATGACCTGAGCCACAGTCGGACACTCAACCCACTGGGTCACCAGGTGTCCCTTAACCATCTCTGTCTTAAGTGCACTCCTGTGCACAGCTGGCCGGGCCTCGAGGGAGGAGGGTTGGACAAGGCAGGCACAGCCCTGCGCTCAGGGGGGACGACCTCAGTGGAGAGAATGACATTTGGAGCTGTGTTTTCAGGGCAGGGTGAGAGTGGCTGGGGAGGGGGCTTGGGGGTGATCAGAGCACAGACTGACCCCTCACTGGGTCCCTGAAGGGGTGGAGCTGGTGCTGAATGGGAAGGATGGGTGGGTGGGCACCGGGAGGGGGAAGGATTCCGAGCAGAAAATCCAGTGCATGCAGAGGGCCCGAGACTCTTCAGAGCAGGAGAAGAGCAAAGTTCTTCATGGTTACGCTCAACGATCAATGTCCTCAGTCTTGAGAAGGGTCAAGAATGTTTTGGGAGGGAATCCGAAGAAAACATTATCCCCAAGGTATTTTTAAAAATCCAGCTGGGGGAGCAGTTTCTGTATCTTCTGTATCTAAACATGTCAGATGCGATCATTGAAAAGCAAATTCATCATCGCACACCCAGCACTCGTTCCGAGTCCCCAACACATGCACACGGACGGTTTTCCCAGTAGACTCAACATTGTCTGAAAAGTTGCTACTCCCAAGCAACGTTTCCCTTGAAAACTGACTTGTACTCCTTTCTCCATGCAGATAGGTCTTCATCTCAGACTTGGGGACGCTCCTGGTTCTGAAAAAGCAGAAACAGTAAGGCTTTCGGGCCCGTAGGTCGATTCTAAAGGGCCGAGCTGTGTGGGTTTCGCTTAATCGGGCTAAAGGTTTGGTAAAATGGGGCAAGGGCTGAAACTATCCAAACTTAATGTGCAAGAAGGTTGAATTTTCTAAGGGAGCAGTTTTCTCCTTTTCTGTCTGGTGCGAAGCAAAGAGGCATCTTCTGTTTGATGTGAGCCTGGGCGGCCCGCCTCCATCCTCCAGGGGTCCATGTGTGTGTCTGAGTGAAAGCAGAGGTGCAGGGCTTTGGCGGGAGGCCCACGGCGGGCAGACAGGGACACAGAGGGGGTGGTTTACTCAACCTCACCCTCACACGCCCGGATGAGCCCAGCCTGCATCCCGAAGAAGGCAGTTATGTGTCGCAGATGTCAAATTGCTGCACATTTCCAAACACGTGGAATCTTAATCCCTTTAGGAAGGAAGCTCTTTCTTAGACACCATTACCAACCTAAGTGGCAGACATGATTCACACGTCCAGAGCAGACTGGGCTGGAAAGGGAAGGAATTCTGGGAAAGCTACCCGAGTTTGGGTCTGAAAATGTAGGGAGGTGTTGGGCAAGATCAGCTGGTGGCTTGGCCTCAGTCTCTTCAACAAAAGTGAGAGGGATGAGCCACACAAGGCCATCCCGGCTGGAGGAGGTCTCAGAAGAGAATAGGGTCTCTTCGAATTCCGTGACAGCCAGCCTCTGCGGCCACTTGGCAAATGTTTCTAAGTATAAAGCAAACGGGAATACTTCCAAGTTACCAGTCAGTGTGCGCCCTGCCCCAGTCAATAGAACTGACAAAGTGTGAAAAATCCAGTGAACACAGAAGTCTCTGGAAATGGCTGCCGATAAAGGCCATGGTTGTGCAGGGTGGCATTGAGTAGCTCAGTCCTAGAAGATACATTCTCTTCCCTCTGCCATGCAGCATCACATCCCAGTGGAGAAAAGGGGGTGAAGTACTAATGACCCACTGCTCTGTCCCAACTGTGGGTTCCAAGCAGAGGCGACCGAAAGAGTAGGTGAGTCACTACCCGCCTCGTTCGCATTTATCCTTTCCTCCGACTTCAGCTTGAGGAGACAGCAGCTCCTACCACCCGGCCTGGTGGTGCACAGGGACAGGAGAGCCAGTAGGTGGCATCTCCTCCTGCTCAGAGGACGATGGGCTCACCTGGGAGGCAGGAGGGGAAGCATGGGAGAGGGCATAAGGCCAGCAAGGGGGTGTAGGACTGGCTGCCCTACATCTGTACCAACCAGCTAACAAACAAAAGACCCAGAACAAGATGCAGGAGCACATTTACAGACCTTGATGGTACAACACATGTTCCCATCTCGGTCTGTTAGAACCAGGTAACACCTCTCAGCTATCAGAACTGAACAGGGCCATGCACTGCAACCTTTGTGCATGAAAACAAGTGTAAAACAGTTCTCGGGGAGGCAAAGAGGCAGACAGGACACCAGTAAACCTCATTCCTGAGAGTTATGTCAAACCTACAGTAGGCTACCAGAAGATAAATCAAGATTAAGAAATCCCACACTGGGGCACCTGGGTGGCTCAGTCGGTTAAGCACGTGACTTCAGCTCAGGTCATGATCTCGTGGTTCATGAGTTCAAGCCCCACGTCGGGCTCTGTGCTGACAGCTCAGAGCCTGGATCCCATTTCGGATTCTGTGTCTCCTTCTCTCTCTGTTTGTCCCCCACTCACACTCTGTCTTGTTGTCTCTCTCTCAAAAATAAATAAATAAATAAATAAATAGGAAATCCCACATGGAAAGTCCTGATATGGGATGAGAGGTAGGTATTGATCATGAAGAACTAGAGATGAGCAAAAGAGAAAAGACGCAACTATGATTACAAAATTGAAAAACATTGAAAAATCAACTAATGTAATCCATCACATCAGCGGTTTACGAAAGAAGAATCACATGACCATTATCAGTAGATGCAGCAGAACCTTGGACAAAATCCAACACCCACTCGTGATAAAATTCGCAGTAAACTAGGAACAGAGGCAACTTCCTCAACTTGATAAAGAACATCTACAAAAACCTATAGCTAATGCCGTACTTAATGGTGAGAAACACAAAGTTTTCCCACTAAAACTGGGGACAAGGCAAGGACCTCCCCTCTCACAACTCCTTTTCAATGTTGTGGTAGATTCTGAGCTAATCCAATAAGACCAAACACCAAAACCAAAACAAAAGGAATAAATGGTACATAGCCTTGTTCCTGTGGAGAGGAAATAAAACTATCTTCGTTCACTGATGATTGTTCATGTGGAAAATCCAAAAGAATTAATGAAAACCTCCCAGAGCTAAGTGCTTATAGCAACGTTGCAGGAGGCAAATTAATACAGAAAAGTCAACTGCTTTCCTATATACCAACAATGAACAAGTGGAATATGAAATTAAAAACACAATATCACTTACATTAGCACCCCCCTGATGGAATCCTGAGGCTTACATCTAACAAAATATGTATGAAATCTATATGAGAAAAACCACAAAACTGATTAATGAATTCAAAGACCTGAAGAAATGGAGGGAGTTTTCATGTTGATGGATATGGAAAACTCAATATTATCAAGGCATCAGTTCTCCCCAAATTGGTCTATAGATTCAGTGCGATCAAAATCCCAGTGCATTATTTCCTGGATATTGAAAAACTAATTTTAAAGTTTACACAGAGAGGCAAGAGACCCTCAAGAGCTAAGACAATATTGTTGGAGAAGAACAAGTTTGGAGAACTGACATTACCTCACTTCAAGATTTACCGTAAAGCTACAGTAATCAGGACAGTGCGGTGTTGGCAAAAGAACAGCCAAATAGACCAATGGAGCATAATAAAGAGTCAAGAAGCAGAACCCCATAAATAGAGTCAGCTGATCTTTGACAAAGGAGCAAAGGCAACATGACGGAGCCAACAGTCTTTTCAACAAATGGCATTGGGACAACTGGACGTTCATGTGCAAAAACATCAGTTAGACACAGACCTTACGCCCCTCACAATAATGAACTCAAAATGGACCACACACCTATCATTTAAATGTGAAACCCAAAAATATAAAAGTACTAGAAGATAAGACAGGAGAAAACCCACGTGACCTTGGGTATGGGGATGACTGTTTAGACACAACAACAAAGACATAATCCATGAAAGAAATAATTGAAAAGCTGGATTTCATTACAATAAAAGACGTCTGCTTTCCAAAAGACGATGTCAAGAGAATGAGAAGACAAAACACATCCTGGAAGAAAATATTTGCAAAGGGCACACCTGATAAAGGACTGCTGTCCTCTTGAAACTCAACAACAACGAAATAAACAACCCGATTAAAAACTGGACCAACGACCTTAACAGACATCTTGCCAAAGACTCACAGATGACAAATAAACATATGAAAAGATGTTCACATCAGGAAATGCAAACGAAAACAGTGTGTTACCTCTACACGCCTGTTCTAATGGCCCAAATCCACAACAGTGACACCGTCGGGTGTGGCTGAGGGTGTGGAGCATCAGGGACTCTCACTCACTGCTGCTGGGAATGCAAAAGAGAGCAGCCACTTTGGAGGACTGTTCCATGTCTTAGAAAACTAAGTAGACTCTCACCATATGATGCAGAAATTGCACTGTGTGGTGTTTACCCAAAGGAGCTGAAAACCTGTGTTCACACAAAAACCTGCCCGTGGATGTTTATGGCTCTGTACATGGTGGCTGAAACCTGGAAGCGACCAAGACGTCCTTCAGGAGGTGAATGGAGAAGTGGATGGTCATGCACCCAGACAATGGACTAAGAGGAAATGAGCTAACAAGCCATGGAAAGACATAGAGGAATCTGAAGGGCATATTACTAAGTGATAGATTACTACGTGATAAGATGGAAATCTGAAAAGACTACATACTGTAGGACATTCTGGAAAAGGCAAAATCATGCAGACAATAAAACGATGAGTCCAGGTCGAGGAAAGGGAGGGACGAATTGATGGAGCACAGAGGATATTAGGGCAGTGATAAGATTCTGTATGATACTGGAATGACAGACGCATGTCACTATACATTTATTTTTCCTGATTGGGGTTTGCTGTTGTTTTGATCTATGGATTTATAATTTATGTTTGTAATTTGTAACAAATTTGGAAAAAATTCAGACATTATTTTTCCTCCCCTCTCCTTTCCTTCTGATGCTCACATGCTAGATGGATCAACACTGGGGCTCCATTTCTGAGTTTCTGAGGCTCAAGTTTCTGAGGCTCCATTCATTTGTTTTGGTCTTTTTATCCCGGGGACTTGAATTGGGTAATATCTATGGTAATGTATTCAGGTTTATTAATCCAATTTATGAAATGTTGACTCTACTGATAATCCCCTTAAGTAAAAACTTGCTCTTGGATGTTGTATTTTTTGTAGCTATAAATTTTATTTTATTTATTTTTATTTCATTGATCTCTCTTCTCATATTTTCCTTTAGATCCCCCAGCAGCATGGCCATACCTGGGGTAACTACTCAAAAAGCCCTTCTCTTCTAATTCCATAATCTCTATCATTTCCCTATTTCTACTAACTTATTTTTCTCCTGGATGCAGATGGCCTATCTCCACTTCTTAACGTGTTCAGTAATTTTTGGTCAGTGCTGGACATCGTGTATCTGTTGTTGAGTGCTGGATTGTGTTCTCTCCCTTTAAAGAATGAAGGTTGTTTTGTCAGGCATTTGAGTTGCTTGTGAATCCTCCAAATCATTTTGAGGCTTGTTTATAACCGTTTTTTAGGGCATATCTCAATGAGCCTTTACTCCTCACTTGTTCTATCCACTTTTGCTGGTCAGAACTCATATATTCCCAACCCTGCATGAGTTCTGGGGACTGTTCTGCTTATATTTCCCCAGAACTTCTGCCTACATCATGGAGCTTCACGGTACATGTAAGCAGCTTAGCGTGGACCAAGAAGCCTACGGGGCACCTTTGAGATTTGTGGCTCTTTCTCTGTGTAGCTCCTTTCTCTCTGGATCTCTGCCTTGCAGATTCTACTCCCTCGGCCTTCTGGAACTTTGGTGTCTCACCCCTCAAAGCAGCAGGCCTTCCGGGCTGTGCACTACAGTTCAGAGCATGCCTCCAGATACAAATGTAGAATAATCATAAGGCTCACTGCTCACATTTATTCCCCTTGTCTCAGGGATTACAGCTCTGAGCCCAATGTCTTTTTAAAGAAAGTGTTCTTGTTTTTATATGTTTGTCCAGTTTTCTACCTGGAGGGGAAGTCGTTTTCTAGTTACTACATCATAGGCAGAAGGGAAAGCCCCTCACAGGATCTTGAAGCTCATGCTGAGATTTTACCTCTTCCTAAAACCATTTTGGAAGAAAACAATAATGGATTAGAACTTTTTACAAATTGTTTATAGATGAAAATATCTCTTATTTACTGCTATCCCTACTTTAAACATATTTTTTTGAGTGAAGACTTTATTTTTTTTTATTTAAGAGGGGGGGGGTGGGAGAGAGAGAGAGTGAGTGGGAGAGGAGCAGAGGGAGGGAGGGAGAGAGAGAGCACGGGGGAGAGGCAGAGGGAGCGAGAGAGAGAATCGCAAGCAGGCTCCATGCTTGGTGCAGAAGCTGACAGGTGGAGGGGAGGCTGGATCCCATGACCCTGGGATCATGACCTGAGCTGAAACCAAGAGTTGGACACTCAACTGACTGAGCCACCCAAGCCCCCCTACTCCCATCCCTACTTTAGAGTGTGGCTTGAAACTATCCATCCTTTTGTGTATAAAATAATTCCTTATAAAATAATTCTTAACTGGTTCCTATCTTTCTGAGGTCTTGGTTCTGAATACACAGCGGGACAAACCAATTTACTGTATTTACATAATCATGGAAGTGGTCCAGCTACATACAATAAATATTAATTTTTCTTGGCAGAGTGGGATGAAACCAAAAGGAGAAAACATATTTACTAGTTAGCACTGAGCTTTCAAAAAACAAACCCCGTTATTGAGGTTTATGGATCTTGATGTACAAACTGGGGTTGGTGCTACTAAAGGGAAATATTTTCAAAAGGAAAGAAATGTTTAAGAATTACTAAGACTTCATCCCTAAATAAATATTGGATGCTAGGGATTGGAGAGAGCAAAGCCTAGGCTGCCTGGCACATTTTTGGCTGTTTCTAAGGCGTGTTCTTGGGGGTGCACACAGGAAGAGTGGCGGGTTTGAGAGGAAGGCAAACGGGCTGTTTTTCAGCCGCACTAAATTCGAGGAAGACTTCTGACATTCAGGTGGAGATAGTCAGTCAACAACTGCTCTGTGGAAGCAATTCAGAGGATGGGATGGGGGGCGGACAGAGGGATCTACAGCATGGTCACAGCTGGGGTGTTCATGAGTGCATTTGGGGGTGGGGGGAGCAGAGCAGAAGGGAGATTTCGGGGAGATGCAGCAGTGGGTGTTTTAGTGGTTTATTTTCTTTTTAAGACAAGCATGTGAGGCATGTTTATATACTGTGGCTAAACACCACGTACCCACGGGGTGGGAGGGGTGGAGATTCAGAAGAGAGAAGAGACCATGAAGCAGGGCTTCCAATGAGAGGTGTAGTAAAATCCAGAGAGCCAAGTGTGGGTTTCTGCTTAGACAAGAGGGCAGACCCTTCTGTGGGGCTGTACCACAGGGCCCTTGCACATCCCATGCAGACAGTGGAGGGAGGGCTCACCGCTGTCTGATCCGAGTGTTGGCAGGATGCCTGTGATCCTTCCGGGACGATGGCAAGGCAGGTGGTCTTGGAGGAGCTGTTCTCGAGGCCATTCTTACCCCCCTCCCTGCCTTTCAGGAAGGAGGCTCCCCGTCTTGTGAGAGGGCGCCCAGGACAGTGTCTCGCCTGCTTTCCTGTTCTGGTGGAACCAGGACTCCCCCCGAAGTCCCCCTTAGGGCACAGGCTGCAGCTCTAAAGCCAGTTAGGTGTATTTTAGGATCGGCTCTCCCGCAACCGAGCAACCTTGACCCGTGACTGTCACCTGGTCCCTCCAGTTTGGTGTCATCCCACGAGCCCGGGGATGTGGGAGGCTAACACCAAGAGGGTCTTGCCTCTGCTGTTTTGGGTAAGTAATAAACCGTCCAGAACCATCTCCTCACTGGTCGAAACAATGCAACTGTGGCTGCCACCAACCTGTGACCAAGCGGTCACTGCTGCTTAAGGACAGCTGTCCCGCTTAGCAGAAAGTAGTGTGTGGAGACAGGGATGTTCTCAGTGGGGAGAGACAGAGTGGCCGGAAGCACGCGTGCCTGAGAAATGGGGAAGATTTTCCGGGGCTGGAGGTGGAGAGAGCTCTTAGGAGAGGAGGCAAGTTAGCGTGGAAACCGTGAGCCACAGGACTGGCCCGTGCTGCGTGGCATCAGGCAGTGTGGTGTCCGTGTCCTGAGGTCTTGTGTCCCTCGCCGAATCACAGATGTCCTGCGGGAGGCAACATGGTGACCGTCCCACAAGGGGACACCCCGTGCCCCTCACAGTCCCAGGTTGGGTCCTGCGCATCGTAGGCAGGATGTGGGATTCTGGGGGCTTCTCAGTCCAGGGGGATTACCTGGCCCAGTCCCACAGCCCCCGGCCTGACGCAGCCCCATCTTTGTGCAAACGAGGACATGCAGGCCCCGAGCAGGGAAGGGACACCCCACAAACCACATGGGTGATTAGCGACAGGATCGATACCGACCCCGGTTTCTGATCCTTCGACCAGTGCCCCTCTATCCTCGCCACGTTTGTTGGGAAATTATCCCACGTGGGTGGGGGGAAACACAGGGCAGAGCGAGGCGTGCACACAGCAAGGAGGGGTGGGGCTCTCCCCAGGCGGGGCGCTGACCGGCTTTCCTTCACTTAACACACGTCTGTCCAGCGCCTCTGTGTCTGCAGGAGAGTAGGCACCAAGGGCTTGGCAGGGAGGACTGGTTTGCTCTCGTGCAGCATAAATTCCAGCCGGGGAGAGAGACCCCCCAAAATTCACCACAGTTTTGAACATAATACTTAGGCTCATCGGTGGGCGTGTATACATCTGGTATTTAATCGTAAGGAGAGCAGCATGCTGTTTGGTTCTCATGACAACATCCGGTTTGCAGGTGACCTGCCAAGATGTCACACTTGGGGACAGACAAGAACCAGAGTTCCCGGCCGGCTCTGGGGACCCCAAAACCCAGGCCCCGGGCCCACCTGACACGGCTCTGCGTCATTTCTGCGCCCGCCCCACTGTCACTTTCTGTCTCCCTCTGTGTGCAAACCCGCTGTCCTCACCCTCCCTTTTCTCACGGGGCTCAAGGCCACAGAGGGAGGGCCACCCCATCGGGTGGCCCACATCCCCCCGAGTGACACAGAGTGGCACGGGGGCACCTGACGGTGTGCAGAGAGCAAGGGCTGTCTTTCTACAGAGGCCACGCCACCCGGAGCAGTGGGCCTGGGGACACTCCGTCAGGAGAGCCGCTCATCTCTCCTGTCCCTTCTTTGGCAAATTTTACTGCCAAGGGTCTAGTTGGAAAGTCTATGTCAGATTGCTCACAAGTGCAGGATATTTCTAGAACACAGAGCACAGATACAGAGTGAAATTCCTCCCTGGAGGGCACCCAGGGGAACTTTTGAGTTTACTGAACTCTCAGAAGGGGGAGATCATGTCATTTCAGGAGAGAAAACACCACCAGGCAGGGACATCCCTGGACCCGAGGTGGCGGTCACTTAGAGATCACTGTCCCGGGGCACCTGGGGGACTCAGGTCATGATCTCATGGTCTGGGGATCGAGCCCCACATCAGGCTCAGCGTTGAGCGTGGATCCTGCTTAAGATTCTCTCTCTCCCTCTCTCCCCCTTCCTCTGCCCCCGCTCCCCCATGCTCACACACTTGCTCCCTCTCTCAAATTAACGAAAACAACCATTGCCCCGTTCCTCTCATTTAGGAGGGAGATGCTTGCTTATAACTGGGGCTGTTTTGACCTGCTTGTAAGTGGGTCAAGGAGTTTGAGTTGTGACCCACGAGCCCAGGATAATTTCTAGGAAGCAGAACATTTGGAGCACTGCATTCCTGTCAAGCGAAACCTCTCCCTGGCACCCCGCGGTATTAATGTCACCCCAAGCTGCAGGCTCCTGGATGATGCAGATGTCAGTCCTCAGTGAGGTGACCGGGTCGTTGGTCAGACACGCTTGGGTCAGATTCCAATCGTTCTGATTGCCCTCCCAACATGGTTCACCTTTTGTTTTTAAGTTTATTTCTTTATTTTTGAGAGAGAGACAGAGAGAGCATGCAGAGGAGCAGAGTAGAGGGAGAGAGAGAGAGAATCCCAAGCAGGCTCCATGCTGACAGCATAGGGCCCAATCCGAGGCTTGATTTCATGAACCTGTGAGATCACGACCTGAGCCAAAACCAAGAGCCAGACGCTTAACTGACCGAGCGCCTGGGGGCCCCAAACATGGCTCATCTTACCATTACAAGTGTGTCGACAGAAAGGGGGACAGGAAATTCACTGCTTCACTTACCGTGACTCATGTGCCCTTTGTTCCAGAACCTGAGCCCTGTTTCATTTTGGCTTTTCCACCTGGAAGGACTTCCTTCCGCGTCCCAGTGCCGTGTGGTCATCAACACCCATTTCTCCGGGGCTTTCGTGCTGTTCAAGCCAGTCTACACGTCCTGCCTCGGGAGGGCTGGCCGCTCGGGGCTCCGGGTGCAAAGCAAGGGCCGTCTGACCTTCATGGGAAGCATGACTTAGCACCGAAGTCATGCCTTCAACAGCAGGGTTTCCTTGGAGGACGACGGCCTGAGGACAGGCGCTCAGCAGAGGAGAGGCAGGACGGAAAACAGGGGGAGACCTGGCGAGGCCACGGGGCCAGCCGGATGCGGGCGCTGTCTCCCAGGTACTGAGGAAGCCCGGGGGACAGGAGATGTCACCTGGCCTCCGCACGGCCCATCAGACAGGACAGAGCGTGCAGTTCAAGTCCAGACTCTGTTGCTAAGCAGCCAGGGGACCCTGGGCAAGTGGCCTCCCCGCTGTGCCTGGCTTTCCCCGTCCCTCATGCGAGTCTTCCTCATACACGTGGGGAAGGTCAAACGGCACGACCCGCGTGAGATGCTGAGCACAGGGCCCCATCAGGCCGCCAGGATGCGCTCCGTTTCCCTTTCATGAGCACCTACTGTGTGCCCGGCCTGGGAGCCACCACACGGAGCCCACCGTCCACGCTGGTGGTTCCGTCAGGCTGTTCTGCTTCCGGGAGGCCGTCCCCGCTCGAGGGGAAGGGTGCTGCTGGCATCCAGCCGGGACGGGCAACAGTGTTGCCAAACACCCCATGGTGCTGGCATAGGCCCCCACACCGAGAATCCGCTGGCCCCAAACGTCAGTGCTGCTGAGGAGGAGAAATCCTGGATGACTAAAGAGGCACAGGTAGCGGGACCGTTGAAATTCAGGGTCAGGAGGGTGTGAGGAACGGGGGGGGGGGGGGGGCGGGGGGCGGAGGGACCCTCCCTCGTTCACTGTGAGGCTTAGTTATGGGGTGAACTTAGCGTGGTGCCCACAAGGCCCCCAGGCCCCACCCATTAGTCAGGGGCTCCCGGAAGGGTCTGCTCCCAGCTGAGCTCGACCCAGGACTCCCACCCTCCCCACCCACAGCATCGCCATCCGAGGGAAGGCCACTTAAAGTGCGGGGGCCGCCGTGGACCAGACACCACGCTCCACACCTTGTCTCCACTGAGCCGTGTAAACCCGCACGAGCCCCTCAGCCCCGCGAGAAACATCCTAATTTCAACCTCTTTTTGAGAGCTACTTAGTGGCCTGCCCACGCCTTTCTGGCCCCGAAGCCTGTGGCTTAACCATGATACCCTGAGCGTCTCACTGTCCAGGAGGCCTGCCAGAGCTATGGACCAAAGGGCACCCAAACTGGTGGAAGGATCTGGGAGCCCTGAGTCCTGGGAAGGGTTCCTTCCTCTCTCAGTAAAGATCTCAGACAGGAGGCCTGGTGGAGGGTCTTGAGGGTGGGGACGGGGTGGGGTGGGGGTTCAGGGAGTGGGGCGTGGGCTGAGCACAGCCTGGTTTTCCCTGCGTTGCAGCTCTTGGCGCGCAATCCCAAGCAGGTAGGAGCCAGGCCTCCCCGGACCCAGAGGCTCTGAGGGTGGCCCCCCAGAGGCAGCATCAGTAGCACCTGGGACCTGTTAAAGATGCAGAATCCCGGGCCCCACCCCAGACTCACCGAATCAGAAAGCCTGGGGTGGAGCTCAGCGGCCTGTGTTGCGACAAGCGTGGGAACGGCTCCCGGGAAGACGAGACCCGAGACCCGGGGTCAGGTGGCTCCGGCTGCGCTCACAGCCTTTGGCCAAATGCAGGAGGGTCCCCGGGAGCCGGCTCAGCGCGCCCCTCCCAGCCCATCGGTAAGTTCACCTGGAACCCGGTGAAGCCTCCGCGCTCCCTCCAAGACACAGCTGTTTCTTAAGATGAGCCACGTGGCAATCGTGACTGGGCTCCTATTGGAGGAACGAACGTTCAAGAAGTTGGCCACGTGTCTCTGAGAAAAAAGCAGGAAAAAGTGAGTCAGTGGCGGCAGGAAGCACTTAGAAGGGACTGCGGGGGGCCGAGCGCAGAGGGGCTGGAGAGGGGGGCGCAGCGGGAAACACCGCAGAGACGGGCGCGCAGCTCCGAACGGCAGGGATGGGAAATGTGCGTTCCACCTCCAGCCGGCAGGCACGCACATGCACGCACGCACGGGCACACACACCAACGCACGCACACACAGGCGCGTGCGCACACATGCTCGCGCGTGCGCACACATGCTCACGCGCGCAGATGTGCACATGCACGCACGCTCACACATGGACACGCACACGCACAAGGCTGGTGGTACTACGTATCTTGAGGCTGGCATCAGTGACAGTTCGTTCATTCATTTGTACACATTGGTTGAGCTGAATGAATGAACTTGGGATTTCTGCGCTTACTGAGCATAACTTATGCCTCTATCTTTCTACCAACAGTGACAAGAATAAGTATGTTATGCTTTCCAGGTCTGCACGTTTGCCAAAACAAACAAACAAAAAAACAGCTGAGAAGCGGATCTTTGATGAACCGGCAAGGACACAGCAGACTCGCAGGGGCCCCCGCAGGTACCACGGGAAGCGGGGAGCGCCAGCTGTGACCTTCGGAAGCGCGGCAGGGAGACCTCGCAACCAACCGGCAGCCGCTGCGTCTGCAGGGTAGGAGCCAAAGGGATGCGGCCGCGGGGTCTGCCGTGAGGCGATGACGGCCCAGCCCTGACTTGGAGACAGTCGCAGAAAGATGCCATCACTTCTTCCGGGGGATACAGGCGGGAAACCCCAGGCCGAGCCCACCGCACCTTTGGGGAAAGACAGGGAACTGGGCTTCTCTTCGTAGCAGGGGCATTAGAGCAGCGCCTGGGGGTGGGGGGTTTGTGGCATTCACCCAAAGTTATGGGGTCTGGATGAGATCGGTGGAAATGCCCATCCCAAGCCGGGGAGCAGCCCACTGCCCTCTCAGAAAGTCCATAACCTCCCGATAAAGTTTGTCTTTCTCCCGCTTCTTGCTTATACTTAAAAAAAAACCAAAAACCAACAACAGCCCTACTAGACATGAGTTTTAGAACAGTTAAGACTTAGAGAAAAATTGAACTCCTAGTACAGAATTCCATACACCTCCAGGCAGATTTCCCTGCTTAACTCTTACACTACTGCAATTGGTGACAATTCGTAACAATTCGTACAGTTCGTAACAATTTGTTACATTTCGTGAGCCAATATTGACACAATGGTTTTTTTTATGTCTTTATTTTTTAATTTTTGATACATTGTTGTCAACTAAAGTTTATACACTCTCTTCGGGTTTTCTTCTTTGCCCGGATCTCCTTTTTCTGTTCCAGGACCTCTTCCAGGGAACCTCACTGCGTGCAGTTATCATGTCTCTAGGTTCAGTAGTCTTGGCCGTGACGATTTTTGACTTTCCTTGTCTGGGATTTTGAGGAGTACCGGTCAGGTGTGTTGCAGTCTGCTTCTCCAGGGGAATTTGTCTGATGCTTTTCCCTATGAATAGATTGGGATTATGAAAAAAAGTGCCATTTTCATCAAGAGTGCATGCTACCGACATGATTTAAAGAAACTTTTGTAAATGTTTATTTATCTTTGAGAGATAGAGAGGGAGACAGAGACAGAGTGTGAGGGGGGTGGGGCAGGGACAGGGAGACACAGAATCTGAGGGTCAGCACAGAGCCCCACGCAGGGCTCGGACTCACAAACCGTGAGATCGTGACCTGAGCCGAAGTCGGACACTTGACCCACTGAGCCACCCAGGCGCCCTGCTACTAACACGATTCCTGACCAGTGACGGCGACTCTGCGCACCAGCCAGTAGCCTTTTGTCAGTTTCTCCACTGCGAAGTTTCTCCTTTTCCCCCTTTTCTGACTGTCCTGCCTGGAAGGAATCTCCACGCACAGCGCGCACTTCAGGAGCAAGGAGTTCTGCTCCCTGCTTCAGAGTGGGGTATCTGCAAACGGGATTTGAATTCTGCACTCACTGGGGATTTGCCTCTTCTTACACACTGATTTATTTGGTACCGAGGTATGACTGACATACAGCATTATATGAGCTTTGGTGTCTGACGCAATGATTGATGTGGCTACATTGCTGAACGGCCACCATGAGTCTCCTTAATATCTGTCACTGTACATAGTTACAGAACTTACAGAACTTCCAAGATTTACTCTTAGCAACTTTCACATATACCGTAAGTATCATTAACTCAAATCACTGCGACGTGCATTTGTCTCTTCTTACTCAGTTATAAGTTTTAACAGTCATTTATATCATTATGGATTCATGGATATTTATTTTATACTTTGGGTTATAACCCAATTCGACTTTATTTTTTTGCTCACATTGTTTCTGCTTTGGCTACTGGGGACACTTTGACCTTCCTTCCTCCCTCCCTCCCTCCCCCCTTCCTTCCTTCCTTCCCTCCTCCCTTCCTTCCTTCCTTCCCTCCCCCTTCCTTCCCTCCCTCCCTCCCCCCTTCCTCCCTCCCTCCCCCCTCCCCCCTTCCTCCCTCCCCCCTTCCTCCCTGTGGGGTTGGGGGTTGGGGTGGGGGGG
>NW_024412433.1:2397379-2441399 GCF_014898765.1 Herpailurus yagouaroundi | reverse complement strand
ACAGTCAGAGCCCAGCCAGTGAGAGACAGCACAGCCCAGCCAATGAGAGACAGTCACAACCCAGCCAATGAGAGACTGTTACAGCCCAGTCAATGAGAGATAGTCACAGCCCAGCCAATGAGAGACTGTTACAGCCCAGCCAATGAGAGATAGTCAGAGCCCCAATGAGAGACTGCCTCAGCCCATCCAAAGAGAGACAGTCACTGCCCAGCCACTGAGAGATGGTTACAGTCCAGCCAATGAGAGACAGCCCAGCCCAGCCAGGGAGTGACAGTCCGCAACCCAGCCAATGAGAGACAGTCACTGCCCAGCCACTGAGAGATGGTTACAGTCCAGCCAATGAGAGACAGCCCAGCCCAGCCAAAGAGAGACAGCCACAGCCCAGCTCATGAGAAGCCACTATTCTTAGAACGCCCAGTCCAACTCTGATGGACTCTTAGCTCACGGTAGCCTTCCCACCCCCTGCCTTTCCTTTCCTCTATAAAGGAGCCTCCTCTCCTTTGCTCTTGGGACTTGCCTAGGGTTTTGCCATAGCTTGCTTGTCCTGAGTTGTCATTCTCTGCTATTCCCAAATGAGACCCTTTTTTTTTGCTGGTGAAGTAACTGGCAGTTTTATTTTTAAGGTTAAGATAACAAGTCTGCGTTTTGGGTGAGGGGATTCCCCCAAGCTCCCAAATAATAAAAAAATATTTTTACATACACTGAAATTCACTCTGCGTTGTGAAGTTTGATAGATTTTGGCAAATGCAGAATGTCATGTATCTGCATTCCAGCATCATGCAAAAACAGCTTCCCTGCCCTAAAAATCACTTGAATTTCATCTACCCGTCCCCGTCCTGCCTCCTTCCAAACTCCCGGCAACCACTGATCTTTTTATTGTACGGAGCTTAGTCTTTTCCAGAATGTCACAGAGTTGGAATTACACAGTAAGTAGCCTTTCCAGATTGGCTTTTTTCATCTGGAAATAGCCATTTCAAGTTCCTCCTTGTCTTTTCATGGCTTCATAGCTCATTTCTTTTGATTGCTGAGCAATAGCCCATTATATGGATGTACCAGGTCGTTCATCTATTCACCTATTGAAGAACGTCGTGGTTGCTTCCAGTTTTTGGCAATTATAAATAAAGTTGCTATAAATATCCATCTAGAGTTTGTGTGTGTGGACATAAGTTTTCAGTTCCGTTGGCAAATACCAAGGAGTGTGATTGTTGGATCATATGGTAAGACTATGTTTAGCTTTGTAAGAAACTGGCAAACTATCTTCTGAAATGGCTGTGCCATTTTGCTTTCCTGCCGATAACGAATGGCATCGTCATCAGCATTTGGAATTGTTAGATTTTTGGATTTGAGCCATTCTGACCGGCGTGTGGTGGTATCTCATTGCTGTTTTAATTTATAATTCCTTAATGACAAATGATGTGAGCATCTTTTTATATACTAATTTACCATCTGTACATATTATTTCATGAGGTGTCTGTTTAGATCTTTTGTCCATCCTTAAAGTGAGTTTTCTTATTTTTGAGTTTTAAGAGTTTTTTCTTTTAAGAGTGCTCAGCTCCAAGTTATTTATCAGATATGTGTTTTGCAAGCATTTTTCTCCCAATCTGTCATTCTTCTTTTCATTCTATTAACAGTGTCTTCAGCAAAGCAGAAGTTTTTAAATTTTGATAAAGCCCAACATACATTTTTCTATCATGGCTTGTGATTTTGGTGTTATAGCTAAAAACTCATCACCAAACCCAAGTTACCCAGATTTTTCTTTTAGGATAATAAAAAAAATTGTAGTTTTGAATTTTATGTAAAGCTCTGATTCATCTTGAGCTAATTTTTGTGAAATGCGGTGGGTCTCTCTCTCTCTCTCTCTCTCTCTTTCTCTAGCTCTATCTCTCTCATCTGTATCTAATGCATTTGCACATAGGCATCCAACTGTTCCAGAACTATTTGTTGAAAGACATATGCTTTCTCCATTGAACTGCCTTTGCATCTTTGTCAAGGATCAGTGGACTATATTTGTGTGGGTCTTTTCCTGGGCTCTCTGTTCCAGTGATTTATTTGTGTATTCTTTCACAAACACCACACAACCTTGGTTACTGTAGCTTCATAGTAAATATTGAGCATGGGCAATGTCAGTCCTCCAGATTTGTTCCTCTTCTTCAGTATTGTGTTGGCTGTTCTGGATCTTTCCATATATACTTTAGAATCAGCCTGTTAATATCCACAAAATAACTTGCTGGGGATTTGACTGGGATTGCATTGAATCCATAGATCAGATTGGTAAGAACTGACATCTTAACAATATTAAGTCTTCCAATCCATGAACATGGAATATCTGTCCATTGATTTCTTTTATCTGAGTTTTGTAGTTTCTCCCATATAGGTCTTGTACATGTTTTGTGAGATTTGTATTTAAGTATTTCACTTTTGTGCAAATGTAAATGGTAACTTATGTTACATCAATTTCAAATTCCACTTGTTCACTGTTGTATATAACAAAGCAAATGACTTTTGCATATTAACCTTGTATCCTGTGACCTTACCACAACCACTCCCAGAAGGCTTCTGTTGATGGTGGTGGTGGTGGTTCTTTGGGACACTTTACATAGATAATCATGTCATCCATAATATCATGGATAACGTTATTTCTTCCTTCCCAATGTGAATACGATGTATTTCTATTTCTTGTCTTATTGCACTAGCTAGGACCTCCAATACAATTTTGAATGGAGTGGTTGAGGGAGACATCCTTGTCTTATTCCCAGTCTTTGCTTTGTGGTAAAACATCCAGTTTCTCACCATCAAGTATAGTTACACACACACACACACACACACACACACACACACACACACAGTATTAGCTGTTGGATTTTTACTGAAGTTCTTTGTCAAGTTGAGGGAATTGCCTTCTATTTCTAGTTTGCTAAGAGCTTTTATCATGAATGGGTGTTGGTTTTGTCTAAAGTTCTTTCTGAAACAACATGATCTTATGATCATTCAAACCTTGTTCATGTAGGGTATTACTTGAACTGATTTTTGAATGTTGAACCATCTTGCATACATGGAGTAAATTCTACTTCGTTGTGATGTATAATTCCCTTTAGACATTGTTGAATTTGATTTGCTAATATTTTGTTAAGGATTTTTGCATCTATGCTTAAGAAATATTCTTCGGCAGTTTTTCTTCCTTTTAATTCTTTTTCAGCTTTTGGTATGAGGGTAATATTGACCTCACAGAATGAATTGAAACTGTTCCCTCTGCTTCTGTTTTCTGGGAGAGTTTGCAGAAAATTGGCAATATTTCTTCCTTAAATGTTTGGTAGAATCCACCAGTGAAATCATCTGGGTCTGGTGCTGTGTTTTGTAAGATTATTAGTGACTGATTAATTTTCTTTAGTAGTTACAGGTCTATTCATACTGTCTATTTATTCTTGTGTGAATTTTGGTAATTTTCAAGGAAGTGGTGCATTTCATCCTGGTATCAGGTTTGTGGGTAGAGTTGCTCATAATAATTCTTTATCCTTTTAATGTGCATGAGACCAGTAGAGATGGCCCTTTTTTCATGTCTGATGTTGGCGACCAGTGTCTTCTTTCCTTTGTTTTTGTCAGCCTGGCTGAGGGCTTGTCAAAGTTATCAGTCTTTCCAAAGAATAAGATTTTGGTTTTGTTGATTTTTCTCTATTGATGTTCTGCTTTCAATTTCATTGATTTCTGCTCTAATTGTTACAAGCTCTTTTCTTCTGATTGCTTTGGACTTAGAGACAAGACGTCTAGTTATTGTACTTCTCTGAACTCCTCAAGGTGCCCTTTCTCATTGTGTATCTTTTCATGGTTTTCCTAGAGCACATGACCTGAGCTGCATGGATTCATATGAAGCAGCCGATGTGTGGGCAGCTTTCTGGAGTCCCTGTGAAAATAGCAACAATGTGATAGCTTTTGGAAGAACAGGCCTCCTTCCTGATTTCTGCTGCTAAGCCTTGTCATCGGAATTGAAAAATCGGAAGCACAGCAGAACACTGTGTGTGCCTCTAAGATACTCCTTTTCATCAAGCAGGGTTTTCACAGGACCCCTTCCATCAGAGCGAGACCTCTCAGGATGCGGATCCTGCTGGAGTAAGCATCCCACAGCACATCTCCATCTCACAGCCATCCAGAGGAAGAGGGGGTCCCCAGGCTGCAAGCGGCAGGACCTGCTCCTGGCATCGTCCCCTGCAGAACAGACCTGCTCAAGTATCACTTGGCAGTCAGGGGCAACTGAAAATTGGACCCCTTGTTTTGCAATCCCTGACGTTTTGTTGGAGATTAATTGAGGTGTCGGTTTCTTGGTGATAGCAGGGGTGATTTGGAGGACAGCTTGAGACCCGTGAAAGGAAGCATTGTTCAAAATCTGAGTGAGTAACAATTACCATTGTCCTTCTCTGCAGACCCATCTTTTCTTAAATACACAAAGCTTCCTGGACTCCTGTGGGGACTTTGGGAACCGATCAGGCCACGTTGGGCAGTGTGCATTGGGGTGGGGGATCCACATTTGCAGTCTCATCAGTGGATCCCAGTTAAGCCAAATGTTAAGAGTCGTTCTGGAGACAAAGGCCTGAGACTCAGGCATTCATGCTTCAGCCCCTTTTGGTCTGATTAGACCCAGACTCTTGCAGCCAAATTACATATTTGTACATTCTAATTTCTTTTTAACTTTGATTCCAAGAAGGCTCTTCCTCTCTCCTAGATTTCTGTCTTCTCAAAACCAACCAAGTCTGCATTAACTTTTCCTCGAAGTAAAAGTCAGATCATGTTGGGGGTCTGGGGCAAGTGTTCAAATAGATGCTCTTGTGTCACCGTTTATGAAATGAGGCAAATGAACGACTAAGTATAATAGGTCCCATTCTCCCACTATTGTCTCACCTTGACAATTATGTCTTCTTGGTAACATGGAAGTCCGGGTCGGCCTCTTGCTCTGCCCACCCCAGTCCTTCTCTTCCACCCTGAGGGCCTCGAGCACATGTGTGTGGACACCACAGCCCCATCTACTAGAATGGCAAAAAGTAAAAAAGGAAAAAAAAAAACCCAACAGCACAAAGTGTTGTCAAGGATGTGAAGCAGCTGAAACACTCATACACAGCTGGTAGGAATGCAAGATGGAGGAGCTGCTTTGGAAATGAGTGGCAAGGTCTAACAAAGTTAAATGGACACTTGCCCTAGGACCTAGCAATCCACGCCTAGATGTTTACCCAAGGAAAATAAAAGTTCACAAGCACACAAAAACCTGAATGTGAGTATACATGACAGCTTTTATCATGAGAGCCAAAAACTAGATACAACCCAAATGTCCTTCATCTCCTGAATGGGGAAACAAACTATGGTATATCCACACAATGGAATACTACTCAGCACTAGAAAGGAACAAACCACGGACACATGCAAAAACATGCGTATATCTCCAATGCACTATGCTACGTGAAAGCAGCCAGACCTGGAGGCTATATGTTGTGTGATTCCATTTATGTGACATTCTGGAAGTGGCAGAATTATGGGAGCAGAGAACAAACTAGTGTTTAGCACCAGTGAGCAGCATTAGTTAGCAGTTTTCTGGGTGATGGGGGTTGTGGCTATGTGACTACGCATTTGTCAAAACCCATGGAATTGTGTGCCACAACGAGCGAATTAACTGTATGTTAATTAAAAATATCAAAATATGTATCTAAAAGAAAACTCAGTCGTGGTGTCAAAAGGATTAGAAACACATAGGAGTTAATAAATTGTGTGGCACCATAGAGCCCAACCCCAGGCCTTCCTCCAGAGCTCTTTCCACCTCCCAGTAGGTCCAAGGTCATTGTCCTTCTATCTTGTGGAGCCAAGATGCAGAGGCTGGGTGGGTTCAAGGCCAACCAATGGGCTCCAGGTAGACTTGGGGTGGGACCCTGGGTCTCCCTGTTTCCAACTCAGTGCTCTACTTGGACCACATTTGGAAAAGCTTCATTGATGACAGAGCAGATGTCTTTCCTGAGTTGTGTGGAGAACAGGCTGAATGGGCATTATCTTTTGCTGGCGAACCCAGAGGAGGAAGCTGGGAGAGATCCGAGCACTTGTGAACCAAATCGTCTCTGTGAGCCCCCCAAACTCTGGTTAAATCACTCTGATGAATAAAATAGGAAAGAGTTACTTTTTCCCCTGTGGGAAGGGAAATGCAAGTCTTCCTCTGTGTTCCTTTATGCCAGTGTGCTGCCATATTCCATCCACAGACACAGAACAAATGCAGTGATATCAGGGTTGAACTTCCATAAAGATGCCGTCTCTCCTCCACAGAGATAAGACTCCGGCATACCTGCCGGCTCCTGTGTGCCAGGCCGTACAGAGAACCCACGGCTCCCATGTCTCTTGGCCAAGGAGAGTTACACCGACTTCTCTCAAGTTTACAACCACGTCGACGTTACGGTCTCTGTGACCTGGTGTCCAGTTTTCAGCAGTCGGTGAGCCCTCTAGGAGCAGAGCAGGCTTTGAGCGAGTGCAGCGTGCAGACACCTGTGTGGGGCATGTTGCTCTCACAGCAGCAACTGTCTTCACCCCCCATCAGTAGGGGTCCTGCCTGAGCAGTCAGAGCTCCACCTGCCCCACGCCCTACCTGGGGACCCACAGGCAGCTTGACCCAACGTGCCTATAACTGAGCTCCTTTCCCATCCAGTCCCTAAATGGGAGCCCTCCAGCTTCTCCATCTCCGTGAGTGTTGGCCTCCGTGGATCCTGTCCTCTGCACCTCTTCCGCCATCAGTCACCAATGTGTCCCTGCCCAGGTGGGCTCTATGGCCCTCTTGCTCTGTCTGCTCTCATCACTGCTCCACAGAGCTGAACAAACAGTGGTTGTTGCCATGTTACCAAGGAGGGGACTGAGACAAGTAAGAGGTATTCAGGATCATGTGGTGGGCAGGTCAGGGGCAGAGTTGAGAACACTGGTCTCATTGCCCGATCCCTTTCTTTTAAGGCACACTGGTCACCATCACCTCTCCTCCAGACCTTTGGGAAGGCCACTGAACTGCTCCTTGGAAATACCCTCGCACCCCTCCGCTCTGTGGTCCACGCCCAGAGAACGTTCATGCGACCTCCTCTGGCAATAACCCACAGAGCTTTAAGCTGCTCTTGGGGTAAGTCTAAAATCCTAACTGATGTGACTGTTTGCCTACACACTCAGCATCTATCTTTCTCTTACTCTCCACTTGTTCCAGTCCTCAGAGCCCTTGCATACGCTGCTTCTTCTCCATGGATTGCCTTTCCTACCCTCTTCTGTGGAATGAGCCCAGACTTGTCCATTCTATAGGTCACCCTTGTGTTCTCATATCAGCACCCTACCAGATGAGGCCAGGACAATCTCTTATTGCTTCCTTAACCTTTGTTTTTCTCCTTTGGGGCTTGAATCCACACCCAATATGTTCTTTAATGCTGGTCTTCCTCTAGATTATAAGCTCAACGGGGGCAGGGATGGTGTCTTCTATCACTGAAACCCCAGTTTCTACAAACACAGTGTTTAGCAAATATTTGCTGAGTGGATGAACTAATGAGTCCATGGAGAATCCCAGATCTTAGAGGCCCCCATGACCCCTAAACTTTATAGGTAAATGTCCCCCCAAGTCCTGGTGACAGAGCCTGAAAGAAACCTCCTCATCCCCTGACCCCTAGCTTCCCAAGTGCCTTTCTGCCTTTCTCTCCCCTCTGCTGTCTCTCCAAGGACAGAATTCTGCCTGGCCAGGAAGGGCTGCAGCCTCGAGGGGCTGGAAGTGGAAAGAGTGGAGCCTCCAGCCATCACACTGTATACCATACTCTGTGCTAGGCACTGTACTAGACACTGGGCTCCCAGGAGCCCAGAGGGCGGAAGTGTAGGCACAACCCTGGACTCCACACAAAACAGAAGAGGGGCAGATGAATTCAAGGGGGAAGAATGGGACTGAAAGAAGTCCAGAGACTTCCAGAGACGGCCCCCCATGGGGAGACCCTGGTGTCCACTGTGGCCCTCGTCAGTTGTGGATCAACACCGACTCATCCACTCTGGGCTGCGGCTCTTGTGGCTGGCTGCCCAACTGAGCCAGGCTGAGAACAGTGAGGCCACAGAACAGAGCGAAATTAGCCAGCTTCAAAGCTGTACCACCAACCTGGGCTCTGCCAATTGGTACAAACAGAGGACCACACACAGACAGAATGGCTAAAGCAGCCCCAGGGCCAGCCCAGGTTCCAGGTGGGAGGAACTGTTTTGCATCCTGACTGGAAGAGGGACAAGGTCAACGGCCAAGAGCCTCTGCAGTGGGGGACAGCACCATGGGCATCTTCAGAAAAATGCAATCTGCCACCTTGCTCATGGCAAACGAGACCCGACAAGCCGTGTGTCTGGACCCTTTGGAGAAAGCTGAGAAGCCAACAGCTGCCCAGGAGGGGACAAGCCAGGCCCACTCTCCCAGCCAGGCCGGAAATTGCTGTGGTACAGCAGAAAGGTCCAGATCTGGGGTCAGAGAGCAGCGGAGAGTTGTGACAATTGCCAGCCACTGACTCTCTCGGGGCCTCAGATTCTCGTCTGAAGCTGACGAGAGGGGCACCTGGAGACCCCTGTGGGGACACGCAGTGAGTCCCAATTGCTCATGCAGAGGCAGCCACCAACTCTGAACAGCCGCCTGAGGGGCCTTCCAAGCACTAAGTTGAGGGAGGGTTGAAGAAGGGTGTGGAGTACTTCCCACACTCTTGCTAACGACCGAGCAAAGGCCCACCTTCAAAGCCTTGGGGTGGGGGGAGCGCGAGAGGCACGCCAAGGTGAGGGGCCCTGGGGGGCGGACACTGGGCCCACGCAGTTGGGCTAATGTGCAAAGCAGAAGAGTGGGCCGGGCTGCGTGCTCTTAGGTGTTAATGATTTCCTCAACTGCCGTGGGGGGAACAGAGGAGCCTGAAGGCTGGCCTCACAGATAAATGGCTTGGCGTGGTGTTAAGTCCTGCATTTAACAGGCTGATTAATGGGCTGGAGGAGAGTGACTCCGGCTAATGACATGTGCAGGTGGCAGCTGGCGGGTTAGGGGCCGCTAACCCAACAATGGACACCAAGAAATAAAATAACAAGCAGGCAGGAAAGTCCAGCACGTGGAAGTCCCCTCTCCAGTCTGGACACGAGGAAGCCACTCATCCTTGACTCGTTCGAGGGGGCTCGTGAGTGCCCATGGCATGTGTGCTTCCCGGGGCACGGGCACGGTGTGGTGTGGCCAGGTAGCGTCCCGGACTTCCAGAATATCACACACCGGTGAGCTCTGAGCTGAAACCAGGGGGAAACAAACAAACAAACCTGCCTCGTAATTACAAAGGCTTTTCTCAAAGACATCCGAGAATTTCAGAGACCAGCACAACCCATGGGCAGGAAAGACTTTCACGCTTCTGTCCACAGGTGTCCCGGAAGTCCAGACTATGGTGGGAGCCTCTTCCTCATCCCTAGCAGACCCTTCCTGGGCTCTCAGTCCAATGCCCTCTGGGGCCCCGGGCCCTGACCTCAGGGCCTCTTGGACCTTCCAAGCCTACGCTCACAGCCCAGTTGGCCACCACAGGCCATTGTCACTTTTCTTCTGCACTCTCGGGACCCCTGTCCTCCTCCCCACTGTCCCCACCTACCGGGGGCTCCATCTTCCTCCCTCAACAAGGAAGTAGCCTCCCTGCCTCCAGAAACTTCCCTGGGCACAACATTGCTCAGCCCTACTCAGCAACAGCACCTGTGGCTCCCTGGCCCCAGGCCTCTGAGTCTTAACCAATTGGCATTGCCCGCCCTGTGCCCTTCTGCACAGACCCTGAGCTCACTGGCTTCTCAGGTGCTGGGACCATCCACAGGGTGAAGGGTTCTCACCCTGCTGTCTGCAGTCACCTCCACCATGGGGTCACCTCCACCCATAGACCTCTGATTATGAGCCCCAGCCTTCTTCAGGATTCTGTTCAAGTGAACCCTCCCTCGGACATGTCTGAGGCTCACAGCTGAAATCCTGGCTCAGAGCAGGTTAAGTGAGGGACAAGAGCTCTGGGACAGAGGGCCCTGGAGTCAGGGAGGAACCAGAGCCAACAGCACCGAGCTAGGTCTCCCTGATCCCATAGATTCGATGGAGAAGCTCGCTTGGCCGCGGGATTCGGGTCTGCAGTGATCTTTCTGAGGGGAGCACCCTTCCGGAGGATGGGTGCTTACGACATCCTGGATGAACTAAGTGACCACGACCCTTTCCACATCCCAGGCCTGGTCCAGCGGCGTTCCATGTCCTCATGATGAGCTGGCATCACGGGGACCGTAGGTGACCTGTGAGGCCAGGTGGCTGGCACAGGGTCTGTGCTCAGAAACATCACCCCAGAGTTAGGGGGCATGAAGTGCTCTGGGGGAACCAGCGGGCCGTGCCCTGTCACTGGGGAGTGGCTAACACCGTTGCCCCGTCCAGCCCCGTGAAACTGCCCCTCCCCTCGCTCTCCAAGCCTCCCCCCTCCAAGGGCTGCACAGGCTCTTCCTAAGTTTCCTACCAAGCACGCACTCCCCTCCCTACTGGAGTATCTGGCTGTGCTGTCCTGCCTGTGTCCTTGCTGGCCTGAAACCCCAGCCTGTCCTCCCACCTGTGCCCCAGACCGTAGGCCAGTGATTCCTCTAAATGCAGGGCGGGTCCTATCCTGCCCCCCACCCCTTCCCCAGTGCCCCTGGGACAACAGGATGGCCACCTCGCCCACTGCCCACCCCCCTTCGGCTCGGCTGTCAGCCAGACTGAATTCCTGCAACTTCCTCCTACGTGGAGCTGGCCCAGCACGTAGGCTCTGATAGCACACCAACCACGGCGCCACTCCCACCCCAGCCTCAGACCTCCGCTTGGCTATCCCTCCCTCCAGCCCTTCCCTCCCTCTTGGGCTCTTCCCTTCCTCCCAGAGGTGGGTGAAGCTGTGCCTGCTTGTCCCCTGACGGCCCCAGGAACTGGCTGCAGCACTCACCAGCAGGTGTGACCTACGTAGCCATGTGTCCCCCACTGGACTCCGAGCTCCCAAGGGCAAGCTGTGCCTGTCTTTGAGGGAGTCTGCAAACGGGGCCTGGAGGTGGCTTGTGCCCTGCCTGCCTCCAGGGTGAGGGCCTAGTCTGGGGACCCCTGGGTGCTCCCTCCTGCCATCTTTCCTGGTGCGATTCCATGTCACACACCTGCCATGTAGGTGGCACGCTCGGAGCCGTGATGTGCGCTGATGGCAAGGGCCTCCCTGGGCCCAGCAAACGTGAGGGTGTCGGTCATATGACTGGGCCACCCTGCTTGACGTCCACAGAGTGCTCTGAGCTTGCCACGTCTCTGAGCGCTCCTCCAAGGCCATGCTCTGAGGGGCCGGGGGACGTCTCCCCCGGGTTCTGCGTTGCTCGGTCTGTGGGACGAGGCAGGTCGTAACCCAACGTGTGAAGTTGTCCACCTTCGGGGGTGCCTCTGAGCCAAACCCCATCCCAGTCCTGCCTCTTCACACTCTGTCGCTCTGTGCCTCAGTCTCTCCTTCTGCAGATAGAGCTGGTGATCCAGGGTCTGCCCCTCACAGTAGTTCCAGGATCACCAGACGTGGACCCAAGGCCGGCCGAGGCGGAATGGCCGCGGGTGGGAGCATGGACCAGGTAGCCCTGGGAGGTCTGGAGTCCGGTGACCTTGTCCCCAGGGGGATAACCTGGGTTCTTATGAGAATACCCTGCGATGATGTCCCCGTCCCTGTTCATGAACTCTCCAAGCATGACTGTCATTCTTTTTACCTTTTAAACATATACCTCTTCCCTGGATTCTCTTCAGGTTAAATCTTATAAAATGATGTTGCAAACAAAGTCAAAAGGGCCAACGACCCAGCACGGGAAGCACAGAGCATCACGCCTAGCAGTCTTCCTGGAGGGCAGTGCTGGCTCCACGCGATGGCAGGGCCCGGTGCGCTGTCGCAGACCTCCGCCAGGCCGCCGCTCTGGTTTACATGCGGACATCTGCCGTGCCCTGTAAAGCAGCCACGTTGCCAGTCACCGAGACGTCACTCCGTAAATCTGCACGACAGCTCAGTGAGCTGGGAGGGGCTGGCAGCTTTATGAGGTGACATCTCTGTGATGAATGGGGCTGGGAGCTGTACAGGAGGTAGGTGGGGGGGGGGACGAGAGAGCAACCGTGCGGGCGAGGGCGTGCACTCACATGCACACGCACACATATACGCACACGTGTGCACGCACACACACAGAGGATGCCAGGCTTTGCCTGAGGATGCCAGGGACACTGAGTGCATTTCTTTTCACAGCTTACTTCATGGCCGGCATCTGCCCCATGCTGCAATATAAAATCAAACAACAGGAAAACACGTTGATGTAGACGTTTGCCTGGTGAAGATTAGAGGCCCACAGGGTATGGTTTTTTCCTCCATCTTGGCATTTTATTTCAGATATTTGGACCTTGCATGGATGCATTTGGAAAAAAGATCTATCAGCTACTGTCCATAACAGGAAGGCAGAGAAAAATGGTAGGTGGGGACATTTATTGAGCACCTACTGTGTACCAGAGCCCCCACCGCCCCACCATTGTCTATGCTTGTCCTCTTGTGTGCTACTTACAGCCCCTCTTTGAAAGGGAGCAGGTGGGGGAAAATTAGGTTTCATTAAGTGTCCCAACTGATATAAAAGGACAGTGGCAGGGCTGGGGGCCAAACCACGGTTACTGATGCCAGCACTGTGCTTGGTCTAACACATCCACCGCATGTAACGTGTGTTTATTCAACTGACAGTGAAATATGGCTGCATGCCCAACAAATCCCTTCAAAACTTAATCAGTGCTTACTAAGGATATGAATTATGTACAAAACTGTGCGACTCTTCAAAATCCTTCCCCCGCCAATTTGTAATTTTCCTTGGAGGTGCTGTTGATTTATGGTATCGACTCGGCTTCAGTTTTTATAGCTTCCAGCCTTGAAACCCAGAAACTTCTGGTTCAGGAGACTCCTCGAGCCCAACCCAAGGCTGTGCCTCCAAGGTGCTCATCAGATGCTTGTTAATCAAAGAGGAGGAAATGAAGACATAAGTGAGTAAGAAGATATTGTTTAAGCCTGTGCTTAGACAGGTGGGCGCATGCTCATCAAACCAAAGGTCATGTAGAAGCGAATTAATTCATGAAGTCAAGGACCGCCACCGACCATCGGGGCTAATGTGGTCTGTGGGGCTCTGTGGCACTCAGCACCCCAGAAGCTGGGGCTCACCTATTTGCTCACAGTGGGGTGGCCATTCTCTGACAGCCTGATATTTGGACACCACTGCCTGCAAAAGAGGAGGTGCTGGGAGAAGAAGAGGCTGTGGCAGCAGAGATGGAGAAGAATGAGGACAGACAGACAGGAGGAAAGCTCCATGTGATGCTGGCTCCAACTGTATGCGAGGGGTGAGGACAGGTCGGGCAACTCCCAGGTTTCCAGCTTGGTTATTGAGGCAAATAAATGGGGCAGTCTCTCTTGACAAAGAGGACAAAGGAAAGAGAAACCAAAGAAAGAAATATTCAGAATTGAAACATGGTCTGCAGCTCCAGTCTCCGCCTAGGAGGGAGGCTTAAAAATGCTGAAACACGGAAGCACTGACTCTTCTGTTTCCTGCCACATCTGGAGAGATCCCCACCATAGAATGCCCGATATGCCGGATAAAGCATAAAAAGAAAACAGCTTTTTGTATGCATGCCTGGGTTCGTGGAGACAAAGAGGATATTGTCAGAGCTTGAAACAAGTGTAGAACTGGAGTGGACCAGTTGCTGGAGATTGTCCTTTCCTGGGGATATCTGCCCATCCCTGGTGGCTCACGGCCTGGATTCGATGAGGCACTTGCCTAGGGCCAGAGCACACCCTGGGGGGATTCAGCCAGGCTGGAAGTCAGATCAGAAAATCTCAAAGTCAGAACCCCTAAAGAGTGCTACTTCAATAGGCACATCTTTGTGGAAAAACAAAACAATGTGCCCTGCTGAAGAGATGGTCCTACTCTGGGTGGATCTAAGTAGAGGAAAAGTATTCTCCAAGAACTTCTAATTTAAAGCCCATACTCACAAGAGTTTGGGTGGAGTTCACACTATGACACTCCTGGTGTGGGGAAAAAGAGCTAAAAATTTAAAGAAGTCTCAAGTGGGGGCACCTGGGCGGCTCAGTCTGTTAAGTGTCCCGACTGCAGCTCAGGTCATGATCTTGTGATGCGTGAGTTCGAGCCCCATGTTGGCCTCTGTGCTGACGGCTCAGAGCCTGGAGCCTGCTTCGGGATTTTGTGTCTCCCTCTCTCTCTACCCTTCCCCCATTCACGCTCTGTCTCTCTGTGTCTCTCACAATTGAATAAATGTTAAAAAAAATCTCAGGTAGGCCAATTCCCTGGGCACCTAGAAAATGCAAATTTGGGGGAATGAACTTTAACCCCAGGCCTCAACAGGTAAAATCCTATGGAGCATGAATTTACTCTCAAATGGCACAATTCACACAAAGAAACTAGCCACCATGAGGAAGAGTCAGCAGAAATGACAAATTGCAGAACGTGATCCACAAAGATTGAAGATGTTGCAATTATTAGATGCTAGACCATAAAATACATTTATTTTATCTGTTTCAAGAAGTAAAAGAAAACGTTGAAAGTACTATGGGAAAAATTATCAAAACAATAAACAAACTGATGCAAAATAAAACCAATTAAACTAGTAAATATGCTAATTAAAACTGAAATCTGGGGTGCCTAGGTGGCTCAGTCAGTTAAGCATCCAACTTTGGCTCAGTTCATGATCTCATGGTCTGTGAGTTCAAGCCCCACATCGGGCTCTGTGCTGACAGCTAGGAGCCTGGAGCCTGCTTTGGATTCTGTGTCTCCCTCTCTCTCTCTGCCCCTCCCCCATTCGTGCTCTGTCTCTCTCTGTCTCAAAAATAAATAAACATAAAAAAATAAACAACAAAAAAAAAAAACCCCTGAAATCACAAGCTCAATAGATAGGGTACACAACAGATTAGATACTGCTGAAGAGAGACTAAGTGAACTAGAAGATCGATCTGAAAAGTTTCCATAGAATGCAAAATCTGAAAGAGGTGAAAATTATGAAAGAGAAAGAGAGGATGAAGACAACAGAGGAAGGGCCACATTGGAGAGATAATTGATGAGAGTTTCCCACAACTGGTGAAGGGCTCTGATACTCAGGTTAAGAAACTCTAGTGATAATCAAGCACAGTAAATAAAAAGAAAACCATGCTAGCAGCATCATAGTGAATTGAGGGACACCAGAGACAAAGAGGACATCTAAAGATGGAGAGAGAAAACAGATCACCTCAAGAGCAACAGTGTTTGCTCCTCACTTGTTGAAATGTTGACATTTTCAACAACAAAAGAAGCCAGAAGACAGTGAAATATCACTTTCAGAATATTTAAAGACAATAATCCCCAATCTAAAATTCTGTATCCTTGGAACACCTGGGTGTCTCAGTTGGTTTAGCATCTGACTCTTGATCTCAGCTCAGGTCTTGACCTCAGGCTCATGAGTCCATGCCCACATGGGACTTCACGCTGGGCATGAAACCTACCTAAAAAAAAAATCTGTGCCTACAGTATCTTCCAAGAATGAGTTATGCTAAAGATTCCTTAAACTGACAAAAATGGAGAGAATTAACAACTATTAGACTTTTTTGAGGGTAGTTCTAAAGGAAGTGCTTCAGGAAGGAAGAGAACTCAAGAAGGTCTGAGATTCACCAAAGGATGGTAAGTATATGGGTGAGCCTGAACACTGACCATAAAAACAACAACAACAACAATAACAACAACAACAATAATAATGTGTAGCCTGTGGGGTGAAAGAAACACCGAATAGCAGTATATTAATGAAACCAACAGCATTCACATTGGGAAGGGAATGATCAGAGTTAAAACATTTTAGAGTCCTTTTTTAAGAAAGAAAGGTAAAGATTTTTGTCTTAAGCTATATTAATATTAGACCATATAAAAGCTAAAGCAAAGATATTTACTAGAAATAAAGAGGGTCAATAAATATTGATAAACTGTTCAGTTTAGCAGGGAAATATAATAATTTTAGTCTTGTGTAGCCTAATAATGTAGCTTTAAGATGTATAAAATAAAAATTGGAAGAACTAAGAGAAATAGACAAGAATCACCAACTTAACATACCATTCCTAGTAATCAGAAGGTGAAGAAGAGAGCTCTCAGAAAGGGTAGACAAGATTGAACCAATGTAATTAAAGGAGTAGGCCCAGTAGGGCCAAAGAAAACATCACACCCAACAACCAGAGAGTGCTTGCTCTTCCAAGAATGCATGGGATAGGGGTGCCTGGGTGGCGCAGTTGGTTAAGCGTCCGACTTCAGCCAGGTCACGATCTCGCGGTCCGTGAGTTCGAGCCCTGCGTCAGGCTCTGGGCTGATGGCTCAGAGCCTGGAGCCTGTTTCCGATTCTGTGTCTCCCTCTCTCTCTGCCCCTCCCCCGTTCATGCTCTGTCTCTCTCTGTCCAAAAAAAAAAAAAAAAAAAAAAGAATGCATGGGACATTTCCAAACATTGATCACATATTAAGGCCAAAGCAAGTTTCAACCAAGTTCAGAGAATTCCTATCATGTGGACCATGTGGTTTAACCATACTGCGATTGAGTTGTAAATCAATCACAAAAAGACAACGTGTGTGTGACCCTGTCACAAATTCTAGCCCAGACTTGCTGATAGACTGACTCAGCCCTGTTGAGGACATCGGCTTCCTCTATAACCTCTCCTGATAGACTAGAGACAGCCTTTGTCTCCAGTCTAGAATGGTTGTTCTCCAGACCTCTTATTATTCCAGACCCCGTCCTCATTGTCATCCTGCTGAGAGAGGTCTTCTCCATGTCATACATCTGTTCAAGCATCTATCAAAGTTTCTGATGTTAAAAAATCCTCCCAGGTCATCTTCTTGTTCTTTTATGGTTTGCAGGCAGGTCTCCCTGGGCACAGTGTTCGATGTTTAAGCCACCCCCAAAACCTGGGGGCAGGTCAACCCACTCCACTGTTTCCCTGCACATGCCCCAGGCTGGAAGGTTCAGCAGCCTGTCCCAAGGCATTCACGAAGTGCCTCTCTAAGAGGAATCCCTCACAGGCTTCTGCCACGCAGCCCCTCAGGAAGCCACCATATCCCATCTCCATCCCTGGCCTTGAGGCAAGATGACTCCGTGGCAAGCCTTCCTGCTCCCAAACTACACAGTTTGTAAGCAGATTCAGTAGAGACACGTGGAGTTAAATTCTGCCTGACAGCACAGCGCATGACTGCAATGACCCAGCCTGCAACATCTGTGGAAACAAAAGAAAAAGCTGCCACATCGTCTGCCATGGTTATAGACCACATCTTCCCCATCTATGGGAGGGAAGGAGAGGGCTCATGTACGCCCATAACACATCCCCTTGTTCCACTGCACTCTGATTTATTTACTGGTTGCATTTCAAATATATAAGCACTGATATATTCTGATGTGTATTCGGAAAATAGGATTCTCCACAGAAGCAGAACCAATAGGATATACAGATACATTAGAGATTTACTATGGGAATTGGTATTATGTGATCACACAGTCCGGGCAGACCCATGATATGCTGTCTACAGGCTAGAGAACAAGAAAGCGGGTGGTGTGGTCCAGTCCAAGTGTGAAGGCCTGAGCACTGGCGGGGGGCAGAGTGGGGTGGGGTGCTGGTGTGGGTCCCAGCATTGGAAGGCTGGACCGGGAGCTCCCATGCGCTCCCATGTCTGTGGCAGGGAGGTCCCATCTTGTTCTATGTGGGCCCTCGGTGGATTGGATGATGTCCGCCCACACTGATGAGGGCAGATCTTCTTTACTTGGTCTACCGAATCAAGTATTAATCTCTTCCAGAAACACCCTCCCAGACCCACCCGGAAAGAGTGTTGTGTCTGCTCTCTGGGCTTCCCTTAGCCCAGCTGACGCAGAAGATTAACTGTCACGTGGTGGCATATTCTTCTATCATTTACTAAGGGCCTGTCGATTCGTGGCTCAGGATGATGAAGATGGGGAAACGGGGCCCTTTTCCTTGAGTTTATGAAGAACTCAAACTCACAGAACAGAGGGTTGGGGGAGACAGATATAGGGGGGACCGGTCCGTACCGAGAAGTGCTGTCCCAGGGGCCTGGTGGCGGAAGCCACGGAAGCACAGACTGGATCGGCATCACGTGGCGTGCGTGTATGTGCATGCGTGTGCACACGCACTGTTAGACTTTGCGGCCACGGTGACATTCGTGGCAGGTCCTGCAGTCGTGATGTCCTAGCAGCGACATCAGTGTTGATCAAGCTGGGGTCTGTGGCAGTTTCTCTTGCAGGCTTGAGAAACTGCCTTCATATTCTGAATCAACCGATGGCCAACTTCCAAACAACAGAGCCACGTGATTTCTGCACCAACTTTGCATTGTGGTCCTGGTGGAGGGACTGGTTATTTAATGGCCCAAGATAAAGAGAAAAAACAAAGGCGGCCTGTGAAAGAACAAAGCATTTGCCCCCGGGGGGGGGGGGGGGGGGGGTGGGGCAGAGGATTCCAGGGTTCAGCGGGCATGGTTGAGAGAAGCAGCTTTCCGTGAGGCACATGGACACACGGGTGTGCAGACTCACAGGAATGGTCACGCCACTTGGTACCACGTCGTCTTTAGAAGAGGCAGGTGGCCTCAGCCCAATAACCATCCATTCATTAAGTGGATACTCTAGGTGGGACCTCAATGGTTGTTAATTTATTCATTCTTATTATGCATGTTTCTTTTCCTTTTTGGTCACATAAGAGCCATTATTAAGAACCAACACTTCGGTGTGTGTTATGCATATTCATGTGGCATCGTCACACAAACAATTAATTATCTGTCACATGGTGGCTTATTTATGGATGCTGGACATCCGTAAAAATTGCTTTTCCTTAAAGGAATCTGTATATTATACCAGTTTGAGAAACACTGGTCATCTTCTTTTTCTTGTAAAAAATAATTGCTTCTCTATACCATAACACTAATATATCATCATGTTTTGCTTATGTTTTTTCAATGTTTCAAACTCTGCTTTTGATTATCAAAGAAGCCGGGCAGCTCTCTCCTCAGACCCACACTGTGAAATAAAGAACATGACATTCCATTACATTAGGGCTTCGTAAATGTTGCAGCACAGTTTCTTAAAAAGATGATGAAAACTGAAAACATCAATGAGTTTTTATCAGGGAAATTTCCCCCACCTTCAGAAAAGCCTGGAACTAATTTGTGGAGCCCTGAAAGAAGTCATGGGGACGGTGCTGGCCGAGTTCTTTCTCACATAGCAACACTCAACCCCTTCCAGGCGACTCTTCTCGTAGCTCTCCTAATGACAGAGGTGGTCCCGGGGTCCCCGTGGCGTGTCCCACTGAGGACAAGTTGCCAAGCTGACAGGGGTTGGGGGGGCGTGATGGCCCGTGTTGGCGGGCTTACCCGCCAGCTTGCCCTGCAGATCGAGTGGGTTTCCCTTCAAGTCATTACAGCTTTTCAAAAGGAGATTGTGTCCCTTTGAAATTCTCTTACAGGAGAAATTCCATATCTGCTTCTTATTATACTATTGCATTAGCTGTTGTATTAGGATAAGAAGAAACATATTCTGTTCTTTAAACAATAGAAAAGGGAAATGGTCCTCCTACCAGCCTTTTCTTCTTGGGGAATTCGAATGCATGCACATCCTGAAAGGCATTTTCATTCTTTGTGGGGAGACTTGAGGGCCAATTAATATTAGCCCCTTGGAAATAGCATGCGTCTCCCTTCCCATGCTTTAGAAACCACCCACACTGTTCTGGTTTTATCTTAATAAACACAGAGATGCCATTTAAGAAGTTCAGGATCCAGCTGGACAGAAGCAAAGCGTTGAGGTAGCTCTGTGTAGAATTATCTGGAAGGAGAGAATAAGTAGCCCCGGGGGCACCCGCTCATCTGGGCTGTGACAGTCTGACCCGGAACTGCAGAACCTTCTGGTGTCACCATGCCTCCTCCAGTTACCAGTGGGCCTGGATGGCCGTGATAGGCGTGTGGGGTGGGCGGTGTGGAAGCATCGTTCTGTTTGGGCTTCGGGGTAAGAAGTTCTTACTAAGTCAATCCTGAATTTCCTGAGTGTGGGCTGAAGCTGTCAGCATAGGGTCTGGATTACTGTTACAAGAATAACCAAAACCCTTTTGAATTGGAAAGCTAGTTTTGAATGGGAAACTCAGAGAATGACCGAAGAATATTATTCTTAAGTCACTGTGTTACTGGCAAAACACACTCTCTCTTGCTTTTCGGTTTGCAAGTTTGTGTGTTCCATGTCTTCTAATCACGGCTTTGTTGTCTTTATAGTTTCCAGAAATGTCTGTGTGAACATCCGTATACGCCTATCACACCGTATCACACCGTATACGCCGAACACCCCACACGCCTATCACAAGCTAAGCCATTATCAATGTATTCTCTTGCCTAGTATATTGTTTATGACAGAAATATGCAAAATGCTAGTCCTATCTACATTTGAGAAATTCCATCAGCATCCTTATCACAAGAAGCATTAGCATCTCAGGCCCATTCTTGGAATAGCCCCTGGCTGGGGTCCTCACATGGGACTGAAGTGTACTGAGGAGGGAAGTCTCATTGTCGACCCGTTGAGCTGGGGACATTTGCCAGGCGATGACCCTCACTTAATCCATAGGTTACACTCCACGTGTCAGTAGACTTCATTATTGTCCCTGCCTGCTTTGATATCAGAGAGCATGAAAGGAACACTTTCTATGACATGTGACCGTCCCAAGTGACAGCAGCACCGATGCTGTCATCATGCAGGTCTCCCCCACCCTCGTTCTCATCTTCAGTGGACCATGGTTAGTGTCTCTCCAACCAATATGATTTGCCTCTCGTGTTTATTAGGCTGACTAACACCAGCCAAGTAATCTACTGGAAAATCAGCAACATCTTTAGACTTTTATTACAGCAGTAGCTACACTTGATCCAATTTGCAAGAGAGGACATAAAACAAAGAACTGAAAAGTACAGTATCTGAAATAAACATTTCACTGGCTGTGCTTAATGGCAGACTGGAGTTGGCAGAATAAAGGTTGGTGAACGTCAAGTTGGGTAAATAGGAAAGATTCTCTCTGAGCAGTGAAGAGAAAAAACAAAAGAATGAGCGGAGCTCAGTGACCTGTGGATGTAACAGTTCTGTTTCCAGGGCGTGCCTGCTGTCTTCCTTTCTTTCATGCACGCTTCAGTGCCTGCTTCTCTTTCTTCCACTGCCCGCGAGTTCCATGATAAGACTGGGTCTCAACTGCTTTTGCAACCCCAACACCATGCACAGCACACAGCAGACATTCAACCCTCTGTAAATACATAGTAAAGGAATGGATGGGTATCGTTTGCAGAATGACTTATACGTGGGAAGCAATCCAAACTCCCCAACATAGGGAAATGGTTGAATGATGTGCGCCTGAATGATGGAACAGATCACAAACACTGAAAGTTTATTTTTGAAGAATATTTAAGGACATGAGAAAATTCTCCTGATACGGTATTAAACAAAGATAGGAAGATACACATCTTTATATGCAAATGACCTTGCTTTTCCTTACAAATTGTGTCTTTTCATTCATTCATTCAACAGACACTTGTGAACATTATTGCTAAGCATCACCTGTTCTAGGGGCTAACTGCGTGTCTGTGTGTGTGTCTCTGTGTATGTGTGCATGTGGTTATGTGTATATGCACATGTATGTGTGTGCACACATATGTTCACGAATGTGTAATATGTGTATATGCATGTGTGGGTGTGTGCACATGGGTATACGTGTGTGCATGCATGCATGCGTGTATGCACGTGTCTGTGTGTGTGCACGCCCGCATGGAACTTGTATTCAAGACAGGGTAAACAGGCGGAAAACACAATAAATAAATTGTGTATTTTAACTAGGTGGCAAATTCTATGAGTAAAACACGACAGGGAAGGGACGTGAGCAATTACTTACAGGGGCATCTTTTCAATAGGATTATCAGGAGAATCATGCAAACATTGAACAAAGACTTGAAGGAGGCGAGAGACCAAGCCATATGGATAACTGAGAGGAGACATGGCAGGAAAAACAGGAAGCTCAAGGGCTCTGAGTCAAGAGACTGGTGTGTCCGAACACCCGCAAGGAGGCTGGTGTGGCACAGCCGAGAATGAGGCCCCGAGGGTCCAGCATGTGTAGGACCAGGTGGGTCATAGGGAGGACTTCGGTTTTACTCTCAAGTAAGACAGTTCAGAACAGAGAAGTGACACGAGCTGACTTGAGTTTTGAAGGAATCATTCTGGCTGTGCAGGAGGCTAGGCCCGGAGTATCTGTGTGTGTGCGTGTGCGTGTGCGTGTGTGTGGGCACACTCACACCTGCCGTGTGACTCTGGGCAAAGCCTGAGACACTGCACTCAAGAGGAATTCTCAGTTTGCTGTCTCTGAAATGAGTCTTGGAGTTTAGAGGGTTGTTCTGAGGAAAGAATTTGACCAAGCCCGCTGTGAATTGGGAAACGGTATAAATCTTACGAGGTCCCAGATAATAGTTTCCTAGGGAGTAGGAACAGAGCTCTACTGATATTTCTTGAAATATTGTGAAATTTTCAGTTCCTTTTCTGAGATTAAGACCAGGTAGTAGGGGAGAGGGAAGTTGGGGGTGGTTCCAAATGACCCCCTCTTAGTAGGACTCAGTCCCCTATCCTATATGGGAAATGGTTCAAGAACTTGCTAGAATCGCTCCTCGTGTGCCCACCCTGGGCCTCTGCAGCAGGCGGCGTGGGAGCATTATGGAATCTCGTGGACCTTGTGTGCGGTGGGCACTTGGCATGCTGTTTTCCAAAGCTGTAGCCTGGTTTCCAGGGGGAGTAGAATAAGGAAAAATTTCACTGCGCCTCTTTGGTCCTGATGGCTTGTTAATTGCATGGCATTTCTTGGTCTATGGCAAGTTGTATCAATTCAATTATCATCCCGTGGCATTAAGAATATCAAGTGATTCTTTTTCACCCCTCCCTCCCCGCCAAACACTCAATCTGTGAACATCTTCATGAAGCTCCTCCCGAGATTAAACTGATCAGGAGGTTACAGGTGACTTCAATTCGACTCTTGATTGAAGGTTGACTGAGCCTTTTCACTTGTCCTCTGCCGTGCCCTGGGGTCCCTGCCAGCAAAGTGGGGATCAGGTGTCCTGGCTACATCTGAGTGCACAGTATCACAGGAAACACCTCCTACTGAGCAGCCCCTAGCTCTACGAGCCTGTGTGCCTCATGGTTTTCTGGGTGGTTCTGCCAGAGGCAGTCTTGCTGTGTGTGCCGACCCCAGCAACAGAGCCCCCCAACAAGGTAGACACTTTATTCAGTCAGGGGGATGCTCTTAGCGGTCCTTAAGTGACATGTTGTGGATAATCCTACCCGTGATTTTGAGCAAGACCTCTTATTTGATTTTGATTTCTGGGGCCGGAAGAATTTGCAGCCTCCCTGCCCACACAGTGGCCACATCAGTAGAACGTTTTTCCCTTTGGCTGCCCTCTGGGGTGGGTCTGCTGGCCCCCTGCTCTGCATATCTCTGTCTTCCACATCCCCTGAAGGCAGGTTGTGTTCTCAGACTTGGGTGCTCAGGTTTTGCTGCTAGGAGTTATGCTGATGAGGACCTTTCCCCGTGGGCTCTCTGCAGGATGGCAAGCCAAGCCATGGAAGCCTGCTGCCTCAGTCCCTCCCACGGTGCAGAAGAGAGCAGTTGACATCGGGGGGGGGGGGGCAGGGCTTCTGGTCCACTGCTTCCGATGAGCTGAGATGCCCCTTCCAACATTCCATATGAAACACGGCCTCTAAGAATGACTGTCTGCTTGGTGACAGTCTATGTGGCCTAACTCTTTGTCTCAGGCTGTGACCCCAGATCAGACATAGATGAATGTCTATGTCAAGTGTCAGAAGGATGTCGCCTGGAACACGAGTGGTGAGTGTGTAGGGATTTCAGGACTGATCGTGGTTCCTATATTGGTTCATAAATGTCAGCCAAAGTCACGATTGTAGACGCTGTTATATACAGAATTTTAACCACTCTGACTTCACAATGGAAACAATTTAAGTGCTATTTCAAAATATTATCCCATGGAGGGGTATTAATTGTTTTCAATGAAAGCACAAATCAGTGCATTTTATATGTTATAAGAGAACAATTGTAAGTCATTAACTTGAAGGCTATGAAAAATATCTAGTATTTATCTTTGATTTTTTTTATGGCCTTCCTAAATTTAATTCTAAAAGGTCTGTACAATTGAAACAACATTCACAGTACCTATTTTGGTGTGGATGGTCTGGAGGTTTAGTTCTTTGAATTCCATCAGTTCTAATGGTTCGAAAATCTTTTAATATGAATTACACCCATCTACCGGAAATGCCCGAGAGAAGGCATTGCGACATGTGAATTGTGTACAGACAAAACTTCTAATTATAGGAGAAGCATCTGGTGGCTATTCGTCTGAAACGCTCTCTCTGGACCAGACGAGGTCATAATTAACTCCTTAAATTTCTTGGATCACAAAAAGAGAGAAAGAAAGAAGAGGCCGGGAGAAAGCCCGGGTTTGGAGGCTTTGGGGTCTCCTAAGAAGTGAGACGGCAGGTTGCTTTAGGAGAAGCAATGATGTGCGTAAATTAGTGGACTACCCAGGTTTGTTAGCAGGGAGCCGTATCTCGAAAAGCACGGCAGAAGGCTTGACTATGAGGACTATTCCGCTTTCCAAGATCCCAGCTGCCTGTACCCATGGGTTTTTGAATAAAATGGTTTTCAGAGCCACAAAATTGGGACCTGCTGTCTCCTTCCAGCCAGACAACACTAAATGACTGCTTGCCGTCGGTGTGCATGGAGACTGAAGGAATGCGTCACATTCTCTGAGCGCTCACCGGATGACTTCAATTATTACCAAAAGCAACAGAACGAAGCCATCTCGTCCTGGCTCCATGTCGCCAACCTCTTCCTCTGTTTCACCCCAAACCTCTCCGTGGTGCAGACCTGACGAGCTCCCCGTCCTGGAGGAAACGGGGTTGAGGAAAGGCAAGAAGCGGGGTCTGTGACCAAGCGGCTGCTGTCAGCTTGTCACCAGGCTGGCTGGGGTGTGACCCTGGCTGTGGCTCGGCGGGGGCGGCCGGGAAGGTGGATGAAGCACACCCCCGCCCTGGTGTGTTTGCTCGGCTTCTTCCCCCTTCCGTGTCCTTCCCTGGTCCATCCTGCTATCCTGGATGCCCTCATTTCCAGGAGCTCACAGTGCCCGCCTTCTCTCGTGTGTGTTTCATTTCCGTTTCGGAAACACACCATCACTGATGGTTTTAAATTTGAGCTTCCCCGTCCGTGGCTCTCCCGAGAGGCGGACAATGAAGCATTCACCGGGCAAAGGTTGGGAAGATGAATTCAGGCTCTCACCTCCCGGGGCCGTGCGGAGCTCTTGGGAGAGTAGAGGCTGCACTCACCCTCCGTGTGTGGGGCTCACGTGCTCAGGGTCTCAGCATTTTGCCGGGGGCTCGTCTGCTCCTGAGTCCCTGCACATTTGTGTGATGCCGTGCTGGGCTCGTGGGTGAATATGACCGGCCTGGGTTTCTGACGACCGACTCCTCTCCCGGCGGGGACCTGGAGCCCAAGGCTGCAGAGAGGGGGGAGCTGAGTTGGGGAGGGGCAGGTATGGCAAGTTGTCTAAACGCTGGAGCCGGGGTCCCTCATGTACAAAATGAGGGTAATCCTGACTTCGTGGGATTGCTGTGGGCATCAAAGGTGCCGATGCATGCCCGCCCCTGGCCCTGGGCCCAGCGTGTGGCACCTGCTGTCTGCCCATGGCACACTGGGTAATTAGTACTCAGGGTATCTGCTCATAAGGGACGCACTTCTTTTTTTTTTTTTTTTTTTTCAACGTTTATTTATTTTTGGGACAGAGAGAGACAGAGCACGAACGGGGGAGGGGCAGAGAGAGAGGGAGACACAGAATCGGAAACAGGCTCCAGGCTCTGAGCCATCCGCCCAGAGCCTGACGCGGGGCTCGAACTCACGGACCGCGAGATCGTGACCTGGCTGAAGTCGGACGCTTAACCGACTGCGCCACCCAGGCGCCCCATAAGGGACGCACTTCTATGCTCTGCTGTGTGTGCATGATTTCACTACAGGAGGGGATGACACCACATGGTCTCCTAGTTGCGACTTGTGTGTGCTTCTGGTTGCAGAGCCTCGACCCAGGCCCCACGCCTCCAGAGCAGGAATGAGGAGGAGTCTCTGGGCTCGGGGTGCCCAGCAGGGTCCCCGAGCCCCTTGCTCAACTCTCCTGCCTCAGCACCACCTGACCTGCAGACCGCGTCTGACCCCAACATGCCCGTGGCCCTTCGGGGCTCAGGCCCCTGCGGTCATCTCAGGTGGGGGCTGTCTCCCTTCCTGCACCTGTGCCCACGGTGGGAGGTGGGGAGGCGTGGTGGGGATCCTCCTGCTGCTGCCGGATTCTGCTCCCACCACGCCCGCCTGCAGAAGGAGCTCACCCTCCTCCCTGGACCTCCTCCCGCCGCCCTCCTCCTGGCACCCGCACTGTTTCCTCCCCTAGCTTCATACTCCAGCTCCTGGGTCTCTGCTCTCGCCAGAGAGCTTTCTCTCTTAATTCTTGTATTTTCAATACCATTTCTCTCCTGCCTGAGACTCGGCCTCCCTGTTGTGTGGACTGACATCATCTTGGGCAAATCTGCTGTGGTGACCATTCAGTGCTCTGAAGCCTTCCTGAGCACAGCCTCCCCCAGCCCCCTTTCTTTCTTTTCTTGTTTAGCCACACTCCTAAGTGCCCCCTTGGGGCAGAACATCCTTGATCGGCTCTCCAGATCTGACTAGGACCCACTTGTTCCCGTGTGGGGGCTCGGTGGGCTGTGGGAGGTGGGGTTGTGGAGATCCACTCGTCTTGTGGCCCCCCGAGACACGCTTCCATCTGTAAGTCCCCCGAATAAGCCATTTCTTGTCAAGCTGGGCTTGTAGGCCTCTTTCTTGGACTCCCGCTGCCTTTGGGGGCCGTTCTGCACAGACCCCTCCCTTTCATGGGACACCTTTCCCCAGCCTCCTGTCCCCCAGTGATGCCACCTCACCTGGATTCTCATGACCATTAGCCAACCTGGTCATTCTCATTCTAGCAGCCCTGCCGGGTCTCAGCTACAAGCACCCTGGATGCCACCCCGCCTGCTGCTTCCAGCTCGCTCTGTCGGGCACTGGCTTTCATGCCAGGGCCTGACTTCCATCCCTCCTGCACTGTTCCTGGGTCCTTTCTCTCCCACGTCCTTGCTGCCACCCTCCCCAGCCTCGATGTCACAGCCCGTCTCCATTATCCCTGCCTTGCTCACCTCTCTTGCCTTCACACCTGTCACTGTCCTCACTCACAAAACCAACTGCGGTCACCCCTCACCCGGTCCAGCTACAGGGATGTGTGTGCAGGGAAACCCAAGACAGGCTGACCAGCCCATCTACAGTCATCCCTACTGATGCCGGGAGGGCTCTGGGGCTGCCCAGCAGGCTCTTCCATTCCAGTGCTCCTCCCTATCCCTGAGCGAGGACTCATACATCACTACCTCCCTGGTTTCTCCGACATCACTACACCTTCCAGCCCCCATTCTCTCCACCAGCAGAGTCCAGACAGCCCGGAAGCTCCAGGAGTCCTATATATGAAGCCCCTTTCTGGCCTCCACACACTATTGGCAGGAATGAGGAGGGGGCCTCTCTGTGCTTCACTCCCTTTCACCATCAACTTGTGATTATCTGTCTAAGCCCCTAGAAGGTAAGCTCAAACGAGGGCAAGGACTTTTTCATTTTTTCCCCAGTTCTTAGATCGGTGCTTGGCAGGAGTACGTAGCCATGTATTTATGCAGTGGGTCTGAATGTCCGCTCTCCACCGATGACTTTGCCTCTCCTTTCCTGAGAACATGGAAGCGATCCGATGAGAACTTCCACATCCCCCCGCTCGGCCACCATGTGACTGTACCTGACTTCTCTCCTTCTGTGTTGAACACGATTCCGTCTTATCTGCTTTGTTGGCCGATTGGCTGTAAATCCACATTGTTATTTTAGGGTTTATAGTATATACTGTACCTTTATGTACTGTTCTACCACTTGTCACATTTGGTAGGAGGACCATATGGCAGTAGGCTTCTGTTTCTCCTTTCCCAGACTTGGTGCTCTGATTGTCCTGCATTTCACATCTACTTTTATTATAAACCCACAATTCAGTCTCAGTGTTTTTAAAGACATGAAGATAATAAGAAAGTAATATCTTATATATACCCACCAATTTTGATACTCTATTCCTTTTTGGCAGATATTTATCTCCATCTGATATCATTTTCTTTCTGCCTGAAGGAAACATCATTATTTTGTGTAGTTCAGGTCTCCTGATGAATTCTTTCAGCATTTATACGTCTACAGAAATTTTTATTTCCCTTTTGTCTTTGAGAGATACTTTTGCTGGGTATAGAATTCTTTTTTTATGTTTATTTATTTTTGAGAGAGACAGAGACAGAGAGAGAGAGACAGAGACAGATACAGAGAGACAGACAGAGAGAGAGAGAGAGAGAGAGAAAGTAGCAGGGGACGGGCATAGAGAGGTGGAGATATAGAATCCATAGCAGGCTCCAGGCTCTGAGCTGTCAGCATAGAGCCTGAGCTGTGAGATCATGACCTGAGCCAAAGTCAGACGTTTAACTGACTGAACCACCCACACGCCTCATGCGTGGTATAGAATTCTATGTTGAGAGTGTTTCTTCCAGTACTCTACGTTATATAATTATATATTGTTCCTCTCTCCTCCGGCTTGCGTTCTTTTCTTTCTTCCTCTGTATGCAACGTGTCTTCTTTTTCCAGCTGAGTTTGACTTCCACTTTTCAGTAGGTTTATGCAGCTTATTGTTGCTTCATGTTTTTAGGGCTTGCAGTCCATGGAGTTTCTTGGATCTGTGGGTTTTTAGTTGTCATCAAATTTGGAAAAATTTTGGCCATTATTTCTTCAGATGCTTTTTCTCTTCCCCTTTCTCACTCTTCTATTTTGGAGGCCTTAATTAAGTGTTTGTTGGACTGCTTGAAGTTTTCTCCCAGCCCACTGATGCTCTGTTCATGTTTTCAGTCTTCTATCCCTGATACATGTTGAGTTGTTTCTACTGCTATGTCTTCACGTTTCACTGATCTTTCCTTCTGCAATATCTGATCTGTCCTTTGTCCCATAGTTATTATTCATCTCCAATATTGCAGTTTTTATATCTAGACATTCAATTTTATCGTTTTTATACTTCCCTTGTTTCCACTTCTGTGTTCAGTCTTTCCTGTAGCTTCATGAATATATGGATTATAGTTACAACAACTTTTCATGTCCTTGCCTACTAATTATACAATCTGGGTAATTTCTAATTCAGTTTTGATTGACTTTTCTTCTTTTTGTGGCTTGTGTTTTCTTTGCATGTGTGCTGGTCTTTGATTGGATGCCACATATGGTGAATTGTACCTTGTTGTGTATTCTGGTAAACATTACTGAGCTTTGTTCTGACACACATTTAAATTATATGTAAGCAGTTTGTCACATCTGAGCTTTGTTTTTAAGCTTTGTTAGGCAGGACCATGTCAACGTTGAGTCTGGGCTAATTTTGCACTGCTACCAAGGCAAACCCCTTCTGAGAACTCGTCCTGGTTCTTTATGAATTTTAAGGTTTTTCCACTGACTGGTCATAATAGGAATGATTCCTGGCTCTCTCCAAGTCCCATGTATTATTTGCTCTAAACCTTGCAGATGGGTTTTCCTGTCTTCAGGAAGCTTCTTCACATGCATGCACTGACCGGTACTCAGCTCAAGACTCAGAGGGAAAACCCATCACAGATCTCTGGAGCTCTCTGTCCTCCCCCTCTCCCTCTGTCTCCCTCATCTTCCCTTTCCCCTTCTCCTTTTCTCCCTCCCTCCCTCTCCCTCTCCCTCTCCTTCTCCCTCTCCCTGTCCTTCTACCTCCTCCTTTCCCCCTCCATTCTCCCTTTACCTGTCCTTCTCCTCATCTCTCTCCCCCTCCCCCTTTCTCCCTCTCTCTCCCCCCCATCTCCCCATTCTTCTCCCTGCCTCCCTCCCTCCCTCTCTCTGAGCTCTTTCCTCTACAGTTTTATGTCTTGCACACTCTAGCCATTTTGGACTTCCCAGACATCCAGTACCATCTTCTCAACTCAGACAGGCACTTGGACTCCCTCTCCTCACACTATGGTCTATAAATCCTCTCTGGGTCATAAACTGGGCAACTGTGGGACTTCCCTCATTTATTTACCATCTCTCAGGGGTCACTATCTTTCATTGACTGATATTTAATGTCTTAAAAGCTATTTTTTTTAATGTACTTTATCTGGGATATTAGCTGTTTCAGACAGGAAATGAATCTAGTCCCTATTAACCCATCTTGGCTGGAAGCAGAAGTCTGACCTACTGTTATAATTTCTATGGATTTAACCTTGAATAATTTGCTACCAAAACCCCCCAAGAACCATAAAAAGATAAGATAATTTATAAAAAGTTATGGAAGTGAGCATTTCAGATTACAAATTGAGTCGATTTAAGTAGTAACACTATAGTAATTAGAGGGTATTTATTGTGATCCAAATAAGTGGAATTTCTTATAGTGAATGATGCTTAATATATAAACACAGGCTATAAATATAATTTGGGATTAGGAAAATCTTGCATACTTTTTTAAATTTAGGGTAAAACTGGTTCGGAAAACTAAATTATAAGTCAATATGTAGTCCACCTTCATAAATAATTTTTGTTCAAATATTAATATTTATAAAAAATTGGTTAGAAATTTAACCAAAATGGGTAATATAAAGATACCACAATTTTTTTAGTTTATTTATTGATTTTGAAAGAGAGAGTGAGAGTGGGGGAGGGGCAGAGAGAGAGGGAGAGAGAATCCCAAGTCAGCTCCGTACTGTCAGTGCAGAGCCTGACTCAGGGCTCAAACTCATTAACCGCAAGATCATAATCTGAGCTGAAATCAAGAGTTGGATGCTTAATGGACTGAGGCACCCAGGTACCTCAAGACATCACATTAAAATTTTTTTTAAATGTTTTTATTTTATTTTATTTTTGAGAGAGATATATATAGAGAGAGCATTAACAGGAGAGGGGCAGAGAGAGAGGGAGACACAAAATCTCAAGCAGTCTCTAGGCTCCAAGCTGTTAGCACTGACCCTGACGTGGGGCTCGAACCCATGAGTCGTGAGATCATGACCTGAGCTGAAATCGGACGCTCAACCAACTGAGCCACCCAGTTGCCCCAAGACGTCACACTTTTTAAAGCACTCTGATCATATGTACAAAATACTCTTAAAACTGAACAATAAGAAAACAAGAAAGGATTTAAAAATGAGTCCTTTGATGGCAAAAAGCATATGAAAAGGTATTCCACATCGTACGTCATCAGGGAATGCAAACTGGAACAATGAGATGCCACTACACATCTATCAGGATGGTCAAAATCCGGAACAGTGACACCATCAAATGTTGGAGAGAAAATGGAGTGACAGGAACTCTCACTTAGTGCTGGAGGGAATGCAAAATGGTGCGGCCACTTGGGAAGACAGCTTGGTGGTTTCTTACAAAACTTAACACACTCTTACCATACGCAAGCAATCATGCTTCTTGGTATTTACCCAAACGAGCTGAAAGCTTATGTCCACACCAAAACCTGCACACATTTACAGCAGCTCCATTTATCAAGGCCAAAACTTGGAAGCAATCAAGATGTCTTTTAGGTGAATGGATAAATCAGCGGTGGTCTGTCCAGACAATATTATTCAATACTAAGAAGAAATGAGCTAGCAAATGAAAAGACACGGAGGAAACATGAATCCATATTACTAAGTGAAAGAGGCCAATCTGAAAAGTCAACATACACTAGGATTCCAACTGTAGGAGATTCTGGAAAAGGAAGAACTATGGAGACAGTAAAAGGTCAGAGGTTGCCAGGGGTTAGGGGGTTGGGGCGGGTGATGAACAGGTAAAGCACAGAGGATTTTTAGGGCAATGGTAGCATAATGATGGACATATATCGTCACACATTTGTCCAAACCTATAGAATGTACAACACGAAGAGTCATCTCTGATGTAAACTATGAAATTCTGGGATAATGGCGTGTCAGTGTGGGTTCATCAGTTGTGTGTCTATAATGGGGGAGGCCGTGGAGGGGCAGGGACATTTCTGTATCTTCCTCTCAATTTTATTGTCAACCTAAAATGGTTCTAAAAAACAAGGTCTTAAAAAAAAGAACTGAGAAAAAAATGTTCATATGAATTATGTAATATTAATAACGTTACAGAGTGATGGTATGATGGAGATGTTAAAAAAAAAAAATCAAGGCAATGATAAAATGGTGTAGCCACTAAGGAAAACAGTCTGGCAGGTTCCCAAAAAACTAAAAATGGAGATATCAGAGGGTCCGGCAATTCCGCCACTGGGGAAGTTCTCCAAAGAACTTAGGGCCGCGTCTCTGAGAGCTGTTTGTACACCGTGTTCACAGCAGCCAAAATGTGGAAGCAGCACAAGTGTCTGCCAGCAGATGAGCAGGTAAGTAAAAGGTGTCACAGACGCACGACGGACTATTATCCAGCCTCAAAAGAGGGGATGTTCTGACTCCTGCTCCAACATGGATGAGCCTGGAGGACCTTGTGCGGATGAAACAAGCCAGTCTCGAAAGGACAGCTACTGTGTGACTCCGCTTACGTGAGGTCCCTAGAGCAGTCACATTCACAGGGACAGGGAGCAGAAGAGTGGGCGCCAGGCACTGGGGGAGGGGCTGGGGAGTCAGTGTTTCATGGCGACAGAGTTTCCGTTTGGGAAGAGGAGACCGTCTGGATGGGTGGTGGTGATGGATACGCAACAATGTGAATGTATTTAATGCCACGGAACTGGGTGACATGGTCAGGGTGGTAAGTTTTACGTGTATTTTACCACAATTAGACATTTTTTAAAGACAACACGATTAAAAAAGAAGACAATGATTTGCTGCTCTGTCCCTGAGTCCGTTGCCAAGCTCATGGGCGAAGCATGGTCCTCGCCCCTTTTGCAAACCCCCTCGGGGCCAGGCTCCTCATGGCTCCCGACGCATCTCTGCTTTTCCCCCCGCAGGGGTTCGTACGAGGGATGTTCTGCTCCCTGGGAACTGAGGAACGTGGCCCTGGACACCCAGCTCTGAGGGACTTTTCCCTCAGGCTGGCCTCCGTTGTCCCTCCAGGCACTCCCTTGGACTGGGGACGGCTGGGCTGTGATAAAGCATGGCTCCTGCAGGCAGCAGCGAGGCCAAGGCCTCTGTGCCTTCCTGGGAAAGGCTGCCTTGCGCTTGGAACAAAACGAGCATGCATGGGCTGGTGGCCTCGCAGCGTGACGGCCACATGGGCCAGTGGGCGGCCGCGGTGGAAGCGTGGCTCCGCCCCAGCACGGATCTCGGGGAGGGGGAGACACCCCCAGGTCTTGGTGGACTGAGGTTCCATCTGAGTCCACGAGGAGAAGGTGGTGCCAAGGGAAGGCGCACGCATGGGGTGCGGGAGGGAAGACGGTCGGTGAGAAGCGCAGTTTCCTCCGGGCGCCTTCGGCCCCCGCTCGGAGGCTGAGTGCCAGGGTCTCCCCTGTGAAGGGCTGTTGGCCCACAGGGGAGCCAGGCCAGGGGCCATGCTGGGTGGGAGAGGGAACGGCCGGTGGAGCAGAGGGGGTCATCTTGGTGTCTCTTGGCTTGCGGACATTGTCACCCTGCCTCTGCCTCCGTGTCCTCGTGGCCTCATCCCTGTGGGCTGTGTGTCCAAATTTCCCGTCTCGTAGGGACACTAGCCACATCGGACTGGGGCCCGCCCTAGTTTAGTGTGACCTTCCAGTAACTAAACTAATGGCATCCTCAACGATCTTCCAAATAAGGTCATAGTCTGAGGTAGTAAGGACTAGGGCCGCACGGTATGAATTTGGGGCACACAATTCAACCCATTACAGGCTGTGCTTCTGCCCAGTGGCAAGTTTCTCTGGTGTTTTCTTCTTTCCCACCGCAGCTGCCCCCCTCCCACAGAGCAGCCCAGGGAGGCTACAGGTACCAGGCAGGGGCTGGTGTCCAGGGCACGGAGATGTGACCGTGGCCTCCACCTGCTGGACCAGTTCTCCCTGAGGAGCTGCTGCAGGATGCTCGGGCCTCCGGGTCTCCTCCTGGCACCTAATCTCTTTAAAGATGCTTTAACTGTAGACCTCGTCTGCCCCATGATTTCCCTAAGACGTTGCTCTCTTCCGAGTGAATGAAGAGGACACCAGGGATGTCACGCCTCCCTCCGGTGGGGGGTGGGGGGCACAGAGCCGGTTGTCACCCGTGTGTACGTAATGCTTTTCATCCTGCTTCTTTGCACACCAGCCTGAGTGCTCCGACAGGGTCACTGCTTTCTCGTGAAACACGGAGCCCCTGATCACTTCATTAGCGCTCATTAAGGAGCAAGTGGAATTTGACCTCTGGCCTTGGACTCCGCCCACCCCGGCTATCATGCCAAGTTCTAATTTCAGCCTCGGAAACTGCTAACAACTGCCAAGAGGGAGTCCCTCGCCCCTGCCCGCATACAGTTACGAATACTTCAAAAGACTAAATGTTTTCAGAAGAAATCACAGCCAATCAAGAAGCCATATGGAGAGCGTTTGGGTGAAAAGCATCACACGCGAATGATCCTAACAGCCAAGCTCGCCCTGAGCTCCGGTCCCCGGGACTTTGTGGCCTGGCGGGACGTGGCCTGCTGCTCCTCCCCTGTCTCCGTGGCTCTGGCCTGTGTCTTGAACGCTTCAGACACCCCGCCCAGGCCCCCGTGGGCCCGTGTGGGCTGCGTGGAGCAGGACTCTGACCTCTCAGGAAGGCAATGTCCCCTCTGCTTCCTCAGGAAGCTTGATGGACCAAAGAGGCTTGCGAGGCCTCATCCGCCATCACCCGTGACCTCCAGAGTCTGGGAAATCCAGAGGCTGTGGCTTTATCATACAGCGGGCATCAGCAAAGGTCCGGCCTTCCCGGGGCCCAGACAGTCACATTGCTGGATGGCCATCTCGCGGTGCAGCATCTCCAGCGGGAACTCAAGGACCCAAGACTTCCGGTTCCCAGTGCTCCACAGAGGAGTGACGGAAGTGATGTGAGAGAGCACAGCAGGGCCAGGGGACATCCTGGAAGACTTCTCAGGGGAGGTGATCTTTAAAAGGCATACCAATGGGCGGAGAATCCCGGGAAGAGATGCGAACAAACATCAGCAGCATCCCCGAGTCTTTAGTGTGCCGAGCGCATCAGGGCAGAGCGCCAGTGCTGGAGAAGCAGAGGCAGCCCGGCCCGGCCTCGTGGGGGTCACAGGCCTGGAAGCAGAGACCACGTCAAGGCTGTTCACTATGGAAGTTACCAGTGCTGACCAATTTCCAGCCGCTGTCAAGAAAGAGATAAGCGGGGCCTTGCCACGAGGGACGATGGGCAGGAGCGCCCAGAGTTGCGCTAACTTCGTGCTGGGCACCGCTGGACGGTCTTGGACCCGGGGGTGGTTCGGTCCTCCCTGTGTATTTAGAAGTGCCCCTGGCCATCGGGGCTGTGGAGGGAGGAGCCTGCAGAGGGGCTGACAGGGGCCAGCGGAGAGGTGCAGGTGGGTTGTACGGTGTCCAGCACGCCAATCCGAGCGAAGACTGGCGTGTCTAGTGCAGGGAGCTCTGTGGTCCCCGGTGCCCCCGAGGCCTGCCTTTCCACCCCTGGAAGCCGGGCTGTTCCCAGCTTTGCTCCGACAGGGACCCCGAGGTAGGTGTAGATCCCTTGAGGAAAGACGCTCACTAGACGGAAGAGGGACGAGTGTCCGAGAAGTGGCTCAGCATCCAGTGCCTTGAAGCTGCATGAGCTGTGACACGTGTCTCCATGTGCGGTGCCCCCCACTGCTCAATCCAGAGACGGGCCGGCCCCGTGCCTGGGCCCCGCAGTCCCGTGCAGCATCATCGGCCACCTGGGCACTCGGGGCCTCAGAGCCTCGGCCCCAGCGTCTATGTCCCACTTTCCCTGCCTAGGGCCTGTCTGGGGAGCCATCGGTTCAGGTCTCAGTTGGCACAGAATGTTCCAGAGGGTGAGCCGGGTTTGTACCCTTTCTCTAGCCCCTCATCCGTGCGGAGCTTTGTGCTTTTTGCTGTCACACGTCAGAAGACTGCTCTCTTAAGGGAATTTGTGTCTTTTACCAGCGCAGAGTGGGGAGGTTGCAGGGAGCCCCCGAGTGGGAGACGACAGGGCCCCCGGGCATCCCACGGTGGGTCTCCGGCTGCACAGCCTGGTTAATGAAAAACACGCCTGGTGTTTCTGGCTAATTTGGTTTCCTGCCAGGACACAAGAGTACGAGTGGCCCCTGCTTCCCCCGGGGCAGTGAGGCCGGCCCTTTGGTCCCGAAGCTGCCAGCCCAGCCTCACCGTCGGCCAGCCCCAAGCACGGGTGTACCCCGCACGGCGAGCACGCGGGGAGCCCTGCTCTTGGCCACCGCCCGGAGGTACGGCAGGTGGGGTGAGAGGGAGGGGGTCCTCCCATCCTGACAGGTGTCTCAGCCACAGCTGGCCCCCCCCTCCCAAGCACGCAGCGAGGGGATCCCCAATCCGAGGAGTCGCGGATTTGCCCAGCCCTGCAAGACGGGAGTGCCGTCGAAGACACAGCATGGCACAGAGTGACAACCTCCATTTTCCTGCTTCACCCGAGACCCTGTCGTTTTCATCTGATCTGAGAAAACCCTACTGTGCTTCAGTCCCCCTGCCTCTCGGCTACGCTCGCATGCTGCACAGCAGAGAGCGGGGGCAGGTGGTCTGCTCAGTCCAGATCCTGGACACTTTCTCCTGTTTGCGGGTTCAAGCATGCAACCCTCACAGGCTTCTGAAAAACTGTTTAGTTTTGAGAGAGAGCGGGGGAGGGACAGGGAGCGATGAGGACAGAGGATCCGAAGCAGGCTCCAGGCTCCGAGCCGTCAGCACAGAGACCGGCGCGGGGCTCGAACTCACCGACTGGGAGATCATGACCTGAGCTGAAGTCGGACGCTCAACCGACTGAGCCACCCAGGTGCCCCCGGCTTTTTATGAATACCTGTACAGCCCCTCTGGGGAGTCTGAGGGTCGGCACGGACACAGTTCTCACACAGAACCCCTAAAAGAGCCAAGTGCTACTCTTACGTTGAGTCAAGTCCAGCTCAGAGCCAGTGCCTCCGTCATGTGCAGACACTGATTGGGCACCTGCCTCAGCGCCCCTTCAGGGCAGGAGGGAATGTCTGGCCTGCACCGGTGACATCGGGCCCTTTTGTGAAGGGACACCTCGAGCAACGGTGCGAGCTCAGGTTGCAGGCACAGACAGGTGGATGCCCTTGAGCTTGGATGCCAGCCCCACACATGCCACTGTGTGGCCTGACCCAGCCTCGAACTTCAGCCGCAGCATCTCTCAATGGAAGCTGACTGCCAGCTGAGAGCAGGGAGGAGAAACCAATGTGACCTGGTCCGGACTAGCCTGGGCCTTTGAATTCCAGCATGCCAGTCAGGAGGCTGCTGCCGGTGGAAGAAATGGCCCAAACAACAATAAAAAGTAGGGAGATATACGCGGTGTGCTGGGGGACAGTGCAACCAGATGCTGGCGGTCCCCGAGACGGGTCTTTGGCGGCCTTTGGTGGAGCCAGGGGGAGATAGTACCGCGGTCTGGTTGGACAGACCTGCAGTGCGAGGTGACAAAGCTGAGATTAGGGTTCAAGGTCAGGACAGAAGAGGGGACAGGATAGAGTTGGCGTAGGGCTAGGAACAAGCCACCGCACGGGGGGACAGGCAGGAGCAGCGTTTTTCACTGTCAGCTCATTCCCCCAGCGTTTACAGGGACTCCCGTTTTCCTGAGTGATGCTGAGAGTCCGGAAGACACTTCCTAAAATTAACTGATATGTCCCGGAGTTAAACACAGTCCTTCGTAATTTCCGAAAGCGTGCTCTCTGCATCTCAAGCCGCCTTCTCTCCTGTTCCGCTGGTGGATCCTTCTGAACCCCCAGGACTACAAAGCCCCAGCAGTTTCCCATCAATTAATCATCTGGGATCTGGAGTTTGAGAGCTGGTGGGCGTGTTCCAGCCCCGTCTGCAAATACCGGTGCCCAAGGAGACTTCCCCTCAAAGGGCGTCCGGTGAGTGGAGGTGTCTTACTTCTGTGGCCCCGTCTTTCACTCTGGGCAAGGGGGCTCATCTGTGGCAAACCCAGCCGCCGAACCGATCTGCATAAAGTGTTTGTAATATTCCTTTATTCTCTTAATGTCTTTAACGTCTTGGTGACCTGACCCCTTTATCGCCATGGAATCACCCTCTTTAGCCCTGGCGATATTCTTTGCTTTGCAATTGACTTTGTCAGATATTAATATCAGCACTCTAGTGATAAAGCAGCGTAAATTAGTGTTAGCACAGCACGGTTTATCTTTTTTCCATCCTTCTACCTTTTACCCATTTGTGTCTTTGGATTTGAAGGGGGTTTTTTGGGTAAACAGCATAGTTTGGGTCTTGCTTTTTATCCAATATGGCAGCACCTGCCTTTTAATGGAGGTGTTTAGACAATTTATATTCGATGTGATTCTTGAGATGGCTCAGTTCCAGCCCATCACCTTCCTTTTCTATTGGTCCCATCTACCAATTATTCTGCAATTTCTAGATTATTTATGACTATATTTATCCCCTTATAAGGCTCATTGGCTATAATTCCTTGTTATGTTATGTTTGTGGTTGACTTCGGGGAAGATTACACACCTGGGGTCACCTGGTGTGACCCCTCAGGTGGAGTCTAAGAACCGGCCAGTGGTAGCCTTCCATCCACCCTCCCCACTCCTGGCCTCTGTGCTGATGTGGTGACACATTTGATTTACACACACACGTGAACCCCAAAGTCTGCTACTATTGCTTACAGTCAATTTTATTTTAAAGACACTTGTCTCCTAACAGCAAGATTAACCTATCGACTAGGTGGTCACCACTTCTGGTGCTTCCATATTCCTTGGTGTCAACCCTTGTTTCCAGTGGTGTCATGTTCCTTCTGAAGAACTTTCTTGGACAGTTCTCCTGTTGTGGGTCTACTGTTGATAAATCCTTCCTTCCCTCCTTCCTTTCTTCCTTCCTTCCTTCCTTCCCTCCTTCCTTCCTTTCTTTTTTTGATAATTTTTTTCACCTTTTATTCTCGGGGGAAAAAGGCTTTGTTTCACCTTCATTTTTTTTTTATTTATATATGAAATTTATTGTCAAATTGGTTTCCATACAACACCCAGTGCTCATCCCAAAAGGTGCCCTCCTCAATACCCATCACCCACCCTCTCCTCCCTCCCACCCCCCATCAACCCTCAGTTTGCTCTCAGTTCTCAACAGTCTCTTATGCTTTGGCTCTCTCCCACTCTAACCTCTTTTTTTTTTTTTTTTCCTTCCCCTCCCCCATGGGTTCCTGTTAAGTTTCTCAGGATCCACATAAGAGTGAAACCATATGGTATCTGTCTTTCTCTGTATAGGGGCACTTGTACCCCAATGTTCATAGCAGCACTCTCAACAATAGCCAAATTATGGAAAGAGCCTAAATGTCCATCAACTGATGAATGGATAAAGAAATTGTGGTTTATATACACAATGGAATACTACGTGGCAATGAGAAAAAATGAAATATGGCCTTTTGTAGCAACGTGGATGGAACTGGAGAGTGTGATGCTAAGTGAAATAAGTCACCTTCATTTTTGGAAGATGCTGTAGTTGAGTTAGAATTTTAGGTTGACTTCTCTTTTTGTTTTTGTGATTTAAGCACGTAGCTGCACCAGCTTCCCACTCACATCGTTTCTGGCGAGAAATCTAGTCTTATGTTGTCTTTACTCCTCTGTACAGAAAATGCCATTTTTTCTCCAGCCTCTTTTAAGATTTTTCCTCCCCATCACTGGCTTCCAGAAGTTGGGCTCTAGTGCGACTTGGTGTGGTCTGCTTCATGTGGTTTCCTCATGACCAAACTTCACTGAGCTTCTTGGGTCAAATTCTTTTTTAGCATTATGTCCATTTTCCTTCAAATATTCTTATATCTTCCCTATCTTTACCTAACTTTTTGGACATATGAAATATTTTTATGATAACTGTTTTAATTTTTTCCCTGTTAATTCTAATATCTGAATCTATTTCTGGGTCTATTTCAGTTTATTGGCTTTTCTCCTCATTACATGTTCCTATTTGTCTGCTTTTTTTCACCTGCCCGATAATCTTCGATTGAATGCCAGGTATTGTCCATTTCTTCTTGTCGGGGGCTGGGTATTTTTGGATTCCTGTAAATATTCTCAAGCTTTGTTCTGGGTTGCGATTGAGTTTCTTGCAAACAGTTTGATCCTCTTGAGTCCTGCTTTTAAGTGGGATCAGAGCCTTGTTTAATCAGGGTACTTATTCTCCATGGTGGAGATGGGGGCTGGTGTTCTGCCAGCACTCACGAGGTCCAGTCTGGCTGGAACTGCCACTGTTCCCAGACGTGTGTGAGTGTCAGGCACCGGCCCTGTAACCTTTGAGGTGATCCTTCTTCTGGTCTTGGGTAGCTTCCTTCACACGAATCTGCTGATCAGAAACCAGCTTAACGCTTCAAGGCGAGCCTCTGTGGATCGGCGGCATGCTGTCAGGTAATGAAGCTGGCACTCTGCCCTGCAAAATGGGACCGCCTTGGTCTCCCCACACTCTCAACGGTATCCTCCCAATGCAGCGAAGCCCGTTGGGCATGCCTGGGCCCCCCTCCCTGTGCTGAAAGCCCAGCAGGCTGGGCAGTGGAGCCCTGATTTCTCCACGAGCCCACAGGGATCACTGTCCTTCGTTGCCTGAGCCCAGCGTCTTGACACCAGCTCTTTCATTTATTTCGTCTGGTTTTTGCTTGTTATTATTATTTTTTTTCAGGCAGAAGGGTCAGTTTGGTCCCTCTTACTCTATCATAACTAGAGGGAAATGGCAAGGTCTTCAGTTGTATTTTGGCTTCTCCTTCCCCACTAGATCTGTCTCATCCGTAACATCCCAGTGCCTGCATTGGTGCTGGGCACACAGTAGGTGCTGAATATCAATGACATGATTCAATGGGTACATGAATTTTACAGGAATAAACAAGTAACAAGCAGAAGGCGTTTTTCCCAAGTGTAAGGCATGAAGCCACCATCTTGGCGACTTATTTGTACTTGAGCCTGGTCTCCCCTCGATGACACTCTTGAAGGTATTCGATGATACTTGATGATACTCTGTTGGGCTAATTAATTCATTCACTGATTGATTTTAAGTAGGCGTCACTACTTAATTCAAGCCCAATGCGGGGCTTGAATTCATGACCCTGAGATCAAGGCCTGAGCTGAGATCAAGAGTCAGACTGAGCCCCCCAGGCGCCCCTGTAGGGTTTATTCTTCTAACACCCTTAGGACTTAACAACTTTGTCTTGCATGCTGTAGACTTTTAATAAATATTTGTTCAATGAACAAATGAACAGGAGACATTTACACGGGGGGTGTAAACAAACTTGAGTTGAGACACCCCCACGACACACTTTCTTTCTGCCCGGCAGTGCCCTCATTCTCTGGCACCACACCATCGCAGACCCGCTCAGTGGCCGGCCAGTGACAGAGGGTGATGTGGGGACGCGGCCACCCAACGCAGCATTAATTCTCACCCTCCACGTCTGCGTCTTGTCAAGGTTTTCAGATCGTCATCGGATGGGAAGCGTGAGGGACAGAGAAAGTTACGCAAAAATGTTAGCTGCCGTGGAAACGGACGACAGAATGTTAGCGGAAGTCAGTTGGCAAACAGAAGTGTCTCCACGAATGCGGAGCCTAGGACAGTGCCCGGCAGGTGGGAGCTGCTCACTACGTCTGGCATCCCAACTCAACAGTTCATCAGCTGCTACGGACACAGCTTGTCAGGAGGGACTCTCCCCTCCAGGACGTTCGGGTAAGCAGATGTGGCAGAAGGGTCCCCGGGCAGGCTGGTGACGGGCTTCAAAGCAGCTTGTGTCAGGGGAACAGGTGTCAGCCCTGAAGGGGGGAGATCATAACTATTAATCAGGACACAGGACACAGGGCACAGGGCACACTCCCAATCGGAGGGGTGGCTATCCTGTTCAGTCAGGGGGCACAGGACACAAACAGCCCTCTGGCTGGAGCAGAGCAGAGGCCGTGAAGACCAGAGAGTGGAATGCAGGGGGTGGGGAGCCCTTGATTCCTCTCCCCTTTTGGACTAGCTTTCAGGTTTCCCATCTGTGACTGAACGCGCTCCCCTGCCCAGCAGTTCAGATACAGCGTGTAGGTCACACTGGGATGAATGCAGGCTCCTGGTAGCCCTGGCCACCTGGCCTGCCTCCTCCCCAGAGCCTGGGAGCCTGGGAGCCTGGGGTGCACGGCATTTTGTTTTTAAAGCCTGGCAGCAGTGTGATCAATACCTGACCCTAGAATATTTCCGAGCCATTTTCATCGTTGAGCGGATTCCACTTGGTGGTTGCAAGCTGTGCTGGTTCTGAGTGGTGTCAGTTCTAAGCACCACCCCCCCCCCCCGCCGCGTTCTCAGCCCCTTGGAGAAGCCGAGGGGGCACCCAGCCTCCAGAGAGAGAGACCTTGAAATACTCCGGGAAAGACCCTTGGCACATGGGCTGTGCGGCACGCTCACAAATCCGCTGCAAGCACTGCCCTCTTGTGGTCACGCCGCAGATGAGACACTTCCTACAGGACGGCTCGTGCACAGTGGAAATGGGTTCCCTGTCAGGAAGAGCCCGGCTGATCCTTCTGTCCATGTCGTGCACACACACCTGCAAGCGAGCGGGACGTGACATCAGGTTATTCTCCTCTGTCATGAAAGAATAACGTGAGCATTCGATTTTCCAAAAAAAAAAAAAAAAAAAAAAAAAAAAAAAGTCAGACCTGTAGATCATGGTGGTGGATGTCCAGAATCACAGAATGTCCAAGCTGGAATGAATGTCTAAGAGGACCTTGTTCAAATCCCCCCTTTGTGAAAATTGCCGGAGACTAAAGTCCAGAGGGGTGAGGGACGTAGATCACGCAGCGAATTTTGGACTGTTTCTGGAGCAGTCTTTGTGCGTGGCTCTGTCACACCCGGGAGTGGCTCCCGCCCCCAGGCACCGGGTCCCTTCGCATGATCCCCCAGCAGACAGGAGGGCAGGGAGACTCAGGGGCAAGAGGCCTGCAGGGAGGAGATCTGAGTGGCCCTGTGGGCAGGTGGCTCACTTCTCCCCTTGCCCAGCCCTCTTCCGGTGCTGGGACCGTCTCTGGCCCCAGCCTGGCTCGGGGCCCTAGTGCCAGGACCAGACGAGCCAGGCTCGTGTGGCCACACAGATGAGACACCAGCTGGGCGTCGAGAAGAGTAGGGCCTGACCCAGAGCCTGGTCTTTCTCTGGATCTGTTTGCTCTCTGCTTCTGGCCGCTCCTTCCTCGTCACATGGGGCCACCGGTGGCTGCCTTGTGACCTCATGGAGTACTTTAGGAGTTTGGGTGGGGTTTTTTATTTTGGTGTACAAATGAAATTGTGATTTTCTTTTCTTTTCTTTTTTTCTTTCTTTCTTTTTTTTTTTTTGCTGTGGTGGTAAAATATACATAACATAAAAGGTACGGTCTTAAACGTTTTTAAGTGTAGCATTTAAGGGCTTTAAGTACATTCACGCTGTTGTGCAACCATAACCACCATCTGTTTCCAGAGCTTTCTCATCTTCCCAAACTGAAACTCTGTCCCTATGAAACACCGAGTCCCCGTCCCCTCCCCCAGCCCCTGACACCCACCCTTCTTCCTGTCTCTGTGCATCTGATTATTGTATGCCCCGTGTATAAGCGGCGTCACGGAGTATCTGTCCCTTTGTCACTGACTTATTTCACTGAGCACGATGTCCTTTTTAAGGCTGAATCACACTCCCCTGTGTGGGTGGACCCCATTCGCTCCCCCAGTCCCCCATGGATGGACACTCGAGTTGTTTCCACAGCAGAGCGGTCACGTCCCTCTCTGCGAGTGGACCCGTGTC
>NW_024412433.1:2361915-2397279 GCF_014898765.1 Herpailurus yagouaroundi | reverse complement strand
CATTTCTTTTCAGGTTCTGGATCCTTCTGAATCCATTTCCAAACTTCTGACAGATCAGATTCCCCCCCCCCCCCCCCCCCAAGGAGCCAGGCATCCAGGAGACCCTAACTGGAGGCCACAACCCCCCTGGGCAACCTGGATTCCTTCCATTCCGGTTCAGGCTGCAGCTGGGAATCTGATCTGTTTGAAGTTTGGAAATGGATTCAGAAGGATCCAGAACCTGAAAAGAAATGTCCTTCCAGCTGATTTGAACACGCAGAACACTTCTCAGTTCTCTGAGAAGGTGGTTCTCAAGTGAGCAAATCCCCACCGAATGCATCAGACGGGAGTGTCCTTAGAGGGCGCGTGGGTGGTAACGATCTGGTGGCCGCAGAGTTGGAGAAAGCTCGGTGTGGCCCGTGGGGAGTTCGGTGTTTCAGCCCACTGTCTCTGCACTGTTCTCGTGAAAGCAAACACAGAATCTGTCTGTAACTGGGCTTCCTCCTACCTCTCGCCTCCCGTCCCCCCTGAACGTAAATGTGCAGGACGGGACGTCGACGAGTCTCTGTGTCACTCTGCTTTCTGTTCGCGTGGCACCCACCGCGCTCTGGACCTCACTGGCACCGAGGGCTCTTTCTGTCCCCAGAGGCCAGACCACGACCCCGGGTCCCCAGCCACCGTGAGGCCATGGCCCTGGCTGTCACTCTTGCACATTTCCCTGCCCTTGGCGAATTTTCTCCTTAAAATCCTGCAGCGGGATCACCGTGTTCCATGCAAACGGGCTGACTGTGCCTTCCCGCCCCTGAAAGCTCAGGGAGCACAGGTAAACGTCGTCTCTGCTTTGGTTTCACTCAACATGCTTTGTCCAAACAAGGGCGGAGGCCCCTCCTCGCCCCCTGGGAGGATTCGTGCACGGGCCGGGGACAGCGGCCCCCAGGACAGGAGCCCCACCGGCCGGGCAGGCGCGGGTCCCTGAGACCCAGCAGCCTGAGCACTCGAGGGTTACCCAGAGTTCAGTCAAACTCCTCCAATGGAGGGTAAGTGCGATGAAAAAAGTTCAGGAACGCTAAGGAAAGCCTCAACAATGGACCATAAAGCTATTATTCCCTCTTTAGGAGCTCTAGCAAATTGCTTTGGAAAATGAAAGTGCCATAGAAGGAATATTTCCAGTGGGACCCAGGGACGTCCTGTGTGCAACTGGTCACTCAGCAGTCTGGAGGGGGAGGCTGTGGCAGCGACGTTAAAGTTCTGAGTTTGTTTTAAGCTGTGGCCTTGGCTAATCGCGACGGGGCTTTTTAAAACAAACTTCCAGTTTTTCTACCGAAATGATAGTCCGCTCAAGTCTTTTAAAAACTGACTTTTAAAACTAAAAATGTGTTCTCATGGCGGTTCCTTCACTTGTCATAAAATTAATGGAGACCATTTCGTAGTTAATGGAATTGTTTCTTTCAAATTACTTTTTAATTTCCACTTCCTTGAGCTCTTAGAAACTGCAGGTTGCAAAATTGAAGCTTAGGTGAATTTCTTCTTTATTAGCAGAGGAAGGCGCCGAGGCCTTGCCAGACAGCTTTGCACTGAATTACAAATGAAAAGTAATTTTAAATTGTGCAGGAAAAGATCTCACTGAAATCACACAGCTTTCTTTTTTGCCGTAGCTGGGCGACGTTTGAGTCTTTCAAACCCTCTCATGCAACCACGAAAACAGAGCAAAACCTCTGAGTAAAATATTGGCGAGTCCCATGTCAGCCTAGGCATAATTTTATTTTCATGACCTTCTTCTTTTTTAATCTCTGACTTTATTGAAGGCTCTCTTTACACTTCATGTGTGGGTTAGAAATATTGGTAATTGTGAGTGTATCTTCCCAAAAGGGTTTTCTAGGAGAAGAAAGGAGAGGGTTTAAACCCTCTTTTTCCATTGTTTCAGCTGCATTTCTGACACAGCACAGTGATATTTTTGATGAAAATGTCCATACCAAGCCTCTGGGTTTTCCTGAATTTGTCTAGCTAGAAGGGAAGGACCAAGATCTTTTCTGTCTGTAATTTTTTAAAGGTGTAAGACATTTTTTAAAAAACCCTGCATTAAATTAGCAACGGAAACAGTGGTCTCTGCTTCTAAGCATTTGTAGAACTGAGAATCCCTTCTCTTCTCTAATTCTGGAGCGTGCACAATTCTCACACAACACCCACGCCCTTACTTACACATGGACACACAGTCACTGCAGACTGCAACATTTCTTCCAAGATACATGCCCCGCGGGGTTTTAAAATGAATGTGTTGGGCCCATCGACTCATTATATGACAACAGGTTTATGAGACATCAGGTCTGGGACCACTGACTGTTTGCTGAGCCTCGTCCCCAGAAGTGTCTCTCGTAAGGAGAAAAGAGCGTGGCAGGAATGAGTGGTAGGAGGCTGGTCTCACGTGCCATGCCAGGTGACACTTGCTGCTTAGCAGTGACACACGAAGTAAGCACATCGCGGAGGCTCTGCATTTACCTGGTCCTTGATGTTTGGACAAGGACGGCCGTCTGTGTGCAGGCACGAGTCCGCCCGCTCTCGCTGCTCGGACTGGGATGCCTTAACTCCACGTCCTCTGGCGCTGGCTCCCGGAGCGGAAGCACGGCCCCTGACTCTACTGTGCAAGCGCTCCCAGCAGGTTGGAGGCGGTGGGCGCACCTGTGGGGACCCCTCCCCAACACACCCCCCACATCTGAAAACCTTGCCACGTGGCCTCTATCTTGGAGGGGAAACGGGTTTGTGTACTTTTTCTGGATTCATTACAAGAGCGCTCGGCCCGGGTCGGGCCCCAGCTCTGCTCCTGCCCGTAAATCTACAGGTGTTGTCGGCCCCGGTCCAGTCCGGGCCCCGGGACCGCCAGCCGAGGGCTCCGTGTAATCAGCTGGGCTCCCCTGCTCGCCTTTAATCAGCTGCTGACACCTCACTGTTCAATATCACGGCGAGCCCGGTCGCACACAATGAAGGACAGACTCCTGGAATTAAAAAAAAAAAAAAAAATCTCTGCTTAGTAACAAACATAAAATCCATCATTATTCAATGCAGAGGAATTTTGTTTTACTGTAACAAAGCATCAGTTCTATTCCTGGTGCTTTATTTTGATTGCAGGAGTTCTTTTTTTGACAAAGCCCGGGGCTCTGTACAAAGAAACATTGTATCTTTTGTTTATTTTCATCCCTCTGAAATAGGGAACACAAAATAGGGAACAATCTTTTACCGGAGAGCAATTAGTCCCATCCCTGTTTCAGAAAATGTTTGAACACACAGGCTTAGAGAAGCGAATAGTCCCTCAAAAATTACCAACCATTAAGTCATAAAGGCGACTTAGAGGCTATTTTCCTCCAGCAAATAACCATCATTTCCTCGAAGTCCAGTTCTTTCTGTAATTAAAGTCACTTATTCATTTGAGGATTTAAATGTGCTTTAATATTTTAAATGTTAAATGGCCGCAGTGTCCGCGTAAAACTCAGTATTTTGAGCCCAGCACGGGGGTCAACTACACATATAATTTTGCCACTGCTCTGTGGTGCGTGTTTCTCTTCTTGGAATAACGGTTTCGAACGCTAGCATGCCGCGGGCAGGAATCAGGAGACAATCCATGCTGTACCCGGCGGGGGCTCTATTTTCCCCGGGCTCCTCCAGAATCTCCCAAATGAGTCTCAAAGCCTGAAGGTTTACGGCAAGGCAGAGAGGGGGTCTCGGAGTGTTTATTGATACAGAATGTTCGAGACTGACAGACAGGCCTTTGCGTATGATCAAGCAACTTTCTGTGCAAATCTTATGGAATGTGGCATTCCAGACTTTAAAGGGAAGGCGAGATCACCATGGCAACGGCACATGGGGGCTGGAGATGGGAATCCCCTTGGGAGCTCAAAGGCCAACCGAATTTTAAGCGTCTGCAACTTAAAAAGAAAAGGAAAACTCTGTTAACTCTGTCAACGATGTCTATAGAAATGGGATATGGTTAGAGGTCTCTTCAGAAAGATCCGAATTAACCCAGCTCAGGCCTGGACGGTATGACCTGCAAAGGACAGTTGGTTTTATTTTTTAAAGAAGGGCAGGTCCTGTTTTGTTTTTTGTTTTTTGTTTTTTTTTGTTTTTTTTTTGTTTTTTTGTTTCTGTTGAAGAGGGAGATGTTGTCACTGCTAACATCCGGGAAGGAGCAAAATTTGGGAAAGAGGCCAGGGACCGGCCAACAAGTGTCGTCGGCTGGGGGCCGCCCCGCCTGTGGGCTCCTGACCACCCAGGCTCAGTCTCTCCCTGCTGGGAAACACGGCACAGCTGAAGGCTGCCTGCGGGCCCCGGGCAGCCTGGCCCAGCACGCGGCTCCGGCTCGGAGACAGGCAGAGCCTGTCAAATACAGCCCGCGGCCAGCGTGACTCGTGGAAGTGTCTTACGACGCAGGTGAGAAACGTGAGAGATGGGGTGTAAACAATTGTGATTTGTGGCATCTACAAGAGACAACTAAGAAAAGATAACAGATTTGTAAATGGGGTACGTCGATCTCACTCAAAGCAGATCATTTGTATAGCGCCCCCCCCCCCCCCCCCGGCGCCCTGGTGTCCCGTTCCCAAAAAAAGGCCATTCTGAAAGTGCAGTGTGAAGATCCAGGGGTCGCTGGTCAAGTGAGTCAGCACGTGCTGGGAGTAGAGTGTCCGCGTGGTGGGGACAGGAGCCGACACGTGGCCCTGGGGCTCTGCAGGACTCCCGGGCCGAGGCCGAGGCCCGGGGACAACATGGATACGGAAGGCACCCAAGGCCTCTGGGGATCCCAAGAGGGCCATGAGCCACAGGCGCAGGCTGCCGGCTTCCCACCTCCCGTGCTGGCCCTTAACGCCCGGAAGTGAGGCAAAGCCTGAGAGTTCTCTGGATGACGAGGTCGGAAGAGGGTTTCTGTCCCTCATGTTTGTGGCCAGGTTAGTGCAGCCCCGGGTCCCAGGTGGTGGTGAGCCTGGCACGCTACAAGCCACACCCCAGACGTCACGACCACCAGCGTCATTTCACAGTGGCCCTGGTGGCATGGGCTCCAGGGGCTTGAAACAAACACATCGTACGTGTATGTAGAGATGGTGAAAGGGCCCAGGGGCCAGTGGTCCCAGTCTCTGGGGGACAGCAGGGTGGCGGTGGGGGGGGGGGTCTGATGTCCCCTGCGGGGCCTCGAGGGGTTCCAGGCTTTCCCACCTAGCTGCTGATCTTGTGTGATTCATTTTGTTTCCCAGAATCTTTATTTTCTTGTCTGAAACATGGGTCTAATAATATCTTTGCCACCTCCAGGGACAAGCAATCAAGAAGAACAAAACCAGGTGCCAGTGGAGGGAGGGGGGAACGAAGTGGGAAGAAAGGAGATGTCCGTAAATGACCTTTGCTCTCTTCCTGATTGTGAAAATGACCTCTGGTTGTCATAAAAGTCCTTGGGAATGTGTAGAAAGTGGACAGGAGAATATGAGGAAGGCAATTCCTACCGGAGTCCATAAAAACCTCTCCTTCCCTCCCCCTCTGTCACTTGCAAATGGGCTCACGATTTGACAGAGTTTTTATTGTGATAAAACACACACATTACCTATAAAATTTACCTTTGTAACCATTTTAAAGTACACAGTTTAAGGGCATTAAGTACATTCATGTAAAACTGTGTGGCCATCAGCACCATCCGTCTCTAGAACTTTCTCATCTTCCCAAACGGAAACTCTGTCGCCATGAAACAGACTCTCTGCCCCTCCCCCAGCCCCCAATGCCCGCATCCTTCATCTGTCTCTCTGAATGTAATTACTGTATGTACCTCACAGAAGTGGCATCATACAATATTTTTCTCACGTGTGACTTATTTCGTGTAGCACATGTCTTCAAGTTTCGTCCATGTTATAGCCTGTGTCCCAGCTCCCTTCCTTTTTTTTTTTTTTTTTTTTTAATTTTTTTTTTTCAACGTTTATTTATTTTTGGGACAGAGAGAGACAGAGCATGAACGGGGGAGGGGCAGAGAGAGAGAGGGAGACACAGAATCGGAAACAGGCTCCAGGCTCCGAGCCATCAGCCCAGAGCCTGACGCGGGGCTCGAACTCCCGGACTGTGAGATCGTGACCTGGCTGAAGTCAGATGCTTAACCGACTATGCCACCCAGGCGCCCCGCTCCCTTCCTTTTTAAGGTTAATGCTCTGTTCCATCCTGTACCACATTTTGTTTATCCATTTATCTACTGACAGACAGTAGAAAGCAAGTGTTGCTTTCTCCCCTTGGCCAACACTTCTTATTTTGGGTTCTTGTTTGTTTGTTTTTTTTAATAGTCATCCTAATGCATGAGATGTGGCATCTTGTCATGGTTTTGATTTGCATTTCCCTAATGATTAGTGAGGTTGAGTGTCTTTTCATGTGCTTATCAGCCATTGCATACTTTCTTTGGAGAAATGCCTGTTTGAGTCTTTTGCCCATTTTTGAATTGGATGACTTTTTTTTTGTTGTTGTTGTTGTTGTTTATGGATATATATATATATAGATTTATAAAGTGTTCTTCTCACTTTATATATGGGGAACATCTTACCTTGGAGATGATACATGTCTACATTCATGGTTTCCAACCCATCTTTCTGTCTCCCCTGTGCTCTTGCCCTTGAAAGAGGGGTTAGGTAGTGGTTACAAATGCAGACTCTGGCTCAGACCCCAGCTACACGCTTTACCAGCTGTGAATTTCTGGGCAGGTGGCCTCCTCTTTATATACATTTTCCCACCTGTGGAATGGATATTTACTAATGCTGGCCACCTACATGGTGTGGATTACACAAATCGATCCATGTAAAATACTCAGAGTCCTACAGGAACACAGGAAATACACAGAGCACTCAGCTGTGTAATTTGTTGCTGTTGTCCTGAATTCCACACGATGGGTCTGGACGCTAGTCCAAGGAAAAGCAGACTCACAAGCAGCAGGGTTTCCTGGGATGCCCACATTCATTCTAGCGCTGTCACTGAAACTGAGGCTTGGTTCCCTTCCCTTCTGCCTCTAAATACTACCCTTCTTTGAGATCACAAAATTATCAGTTTAAAGTAACTTACCCCGAGAGGTTAGGTAACTGGTGCTGCGGTTACATTCTGGAAGTGCTTGCAACTTCACTCTGCTTCATGGGGAGGGTGTTTGCAGAAAAGAGCTTGTGTGTGATCACAGGTGTGCTTTGAGAGAGACAAAATCAAGGTGGCAAGGAGCTTTCCAGCAGCCTGGCCCCATGCTGCCTGCTCTCCACATCGTCTGCCCTCCCCCTGGACCCTCTGCTCTGCCCTAGCCCCGCTCTGCACCAGCTCCTCACCAAGCCTCCCCACCCCATCACTCTGTGACCTTTTCCCCACGCTATTACCGTTCCGATCTCCCAGCCGAACTCCCACCCCGTCCTACTGTCCTGGAAAGGGACTTTCAGCTCAACTTGGGTGGGCATTTCAAAGATGTGGGACTGTGAACAACACATTGGCAGGAGACAGAATACTTGAGTGCTTTTGAAGGCAATTTATTGAATTAGTGTTGCTGGAATTACACGTGTGTGTGTGAGCGGGTGCACACACACACACACACACACACACACAGTTTCTGCTATCCCCCCATTTGAACAAATTCAGTGTAAATGTAATGAAAGGTAACTAACTGTATATTAAATATTTTTACATATTAAATGTTTTGAAACTAAATTTCACTTTCTTTTTGTAAGTTTATTTATTTAGTTTTATAGAGAGAGAGTGGGGGAGGGGCAGAGAGAGAGAGAGGGAGACAGAGAATCCCAAGCAGGCTCCACGCCCTCAGCGCAGAACCTGACTTGGGGCTTGAACCCACCAACTGTGAGATCATGACCTGAGCTGAAATCAAGAGTAGGACCCTTAACCTACTGAGCCACCAGGCGCCCCTAAATCTCTGTTTCTGATGAACCACTGGCTATGTCTTCTTGATTAAAAAGAATAGGTTAGGTATTTTAAACTATGGTGGGATTGTTTTCCATCTTGATTGTTATGGAGCTATATGTCAAGTCTGTCCTTTGTAGGGTAGATTTTAGCCAATGTAAACTACGCCCTAATCAGGACTGGACAAATTCTGGGTCATGAATGAAGGATGTCAACGGACTCTACACATGACGCCAACAGTCCATCAGCAAACTTTTTTCACATAACGAATAGACTCAGTGGTTATTCTGAAACCTTGGGAGAACTGGTGTCCAATTCTAAATGTGGACCAACTGTGGGAGTCTGTCTTTTTGCCTTTTCAGCCTTCCTCCCTTTCCTGGGAACCGTAGTCTCTCCTTCTGGGGAACTCATCCTCCCCTACATGAACCAGTGGTGCAGAGGGGCCTTGGGTCGTGGGGGCGGACATAGCCCCCAGCAGAGCCGGGCTGAATGTATCTATGCAGGTGGTGCTGGTCTACTGGGAGGTGCAGGCACAGGTGAGTCAGCATGCTGTTGATGACCAAGGTCAAGGTGGCCAACGTCAACTGGGTGAAAGAAGACAAAATGCAGGTGAGAAAGTTGGAACTCATGGACCCAGAGAAACAGGGGCAAGAGAGTCCCAGCAGTGCTCTGCCCCTGGGTCCTCACACAGGACCACCCTCCGTGGTCATGCAGCCTCTGGCCTCCTCTGAAGTGATGTGTCCTGAGTAACGAGCCTGTCTTCTCTGTTTGAAAACGGAGCCAACTTTTTAAAATGCCCCTTCCAATTTGACCTTCAAAAAAAAAAAAAAAAGGCTGTACAATTATACATGTGCTTTAATCTAGCCATTTCCTTCTAAAGCACTAACCTAAGGAAATCCTCATGAATGTGTGCAGATAGGTAGCTGGAAGTGTGGTCACTGCAGTTCTGTTTATAGTAACAAAAAGTTAGAAACGACCTGAGTGTGAAATGTCAGAGCAACATGGCCTCAGGCCTTGGGGGCGGGCATAGCCCCCAGCAGATGGAAATGAGACATAGTACACACTACAAAGGAATGCTGTGTAGACATCGGGAGGAGGTCTGATGACACGGAAAGAGGGAAACAGTGTGACTTTGCATTTCAGAAGCAAGCTTTCAAAAATCACGACCACCTTTCTGTTGCATAAAAACAATATATGAGGGAGGAAAGAGGGGTGTCCTCTGAGAAGTCGACAATCACTATCTCTGGAAGTGGGATTCTGGAGGAGTCATTCTTTTTTGAAAAAAATCTATTATTTTATGTATTTTTCAACAGTCAACATGTGTTGCTTTCGCATTAAACAGTTTCTGGCCTTTTTAACATTTTACCATTTATTTATTTTTGAGAGAGAAAGGGACACAGTGCGAACTGGGGAGGAGCAGAGAGAGAGAGGGAGACACAGAATCCGAAGCAGCTCCAGGCTCTGAGCTGTCGGCACAGAACCTGACGCGGGGCTCGAACCCACCAGCTGTGAGATTATGACCTGAGCCAGAGTAGGACGCTCAACGACTGAGCTACCCAGGCACCCCTGCATTAAATGGAAATAACAAATTTGTAACTACAGAGGAATAAATCAAAATAATATCCATTATCCCCTTTTCTAAAAATCCCAACAGAGATGGGAGGAAATCAGGGCCAGTGTGACTAAGAAGCTTGCCCAAGACTTGACCTGTAGTCATGGAGGCCCAGTTGGGCTGCCCATCAGGGAGGGGAGATGGCAGCCACCCTGAGGCCGGCCGCTCCCTGGACACAGGGTCCTGGCTGGGTCCTCCAGAGGACACTTACGCCTTCATGTTGCATTAAGTGAGGAAGGGCCTGGATCAGGCTCATGGAGTGCCAGGCATACAAATTTGATTAATATCAATTACTAGTAAGACCAGTCGAGTTTGTAAATATACTGTCTTCACCATTTCCAAGTGCAGCTTGGTGGCCACATTTTGTAGTTTTCAGGGTGCAAGTCTTTCTCCTCCTAAGTCTTTAATTCTTTCCGATGCTCTTATACATGGAATTGTTTATTTAATATCACTTTCGGACTTTTCATTGTTAGTGTATAGAAATGCACCTGATTTTTGTGTGTTGATCTTATACCCTGCAATTTTGCTGAATTAATTTATTAGTTTTATCAGTGTGTGTGTGTGTGTGTGTGTGATCTTTAGGAAGGGGGAGGTAGGCAGAGGCAGACAAGCATCTATACAGAGGTGCAGTTCAGGGGAAGCGAAACTCATAGAGGCTCAGATAGGCAGTTCCAGGAACTAAAAGACACTTCAACAAGAGAGTAAAGACAGGCTTTACACCATCTTCTGGACCCCGGGCATTTGAGAGACACTCATTGTAAGACAGATTGTTTCCTTGAGGCTATGGGTTGACCCTGAAGTCCTTTGGGGACTGCTGTGAGCAGTGCAGGTGTGATACAGAGGACACGTAGGAGTCAGGAGGAGCTGCCGGGCACGTGGACAGAGAAACAAAAGTGAGGACCGAAGCCTGTTTCCCCTCCAAGAGCCGTAGGGTGAGGTAAGAGAGGAAAGTCACTGACACCTGCTGGTCATCGCTTACTCCCCGGTTCTGAGTCTGCACCGCCTGGGAGGAGGGAGTCAGCAATGAGGCAGTGAAGACTGTTCACCTGCAGAAAACTGAGTCCGTAGTGAAGAAAACAAGATTTTCAACGTTATCTCAAAGTGCAGATAAGAAAATTATGAGCAAGAAAATGATAGACGCAGAAGACAGAGGATAAAGATCCAACCCATGGAAAAAAGAGGAAGTAGAAAAGGCCAATGAAGGTTATGATAGAAGAAAATGTTCCTGAGCTGTTTGCAAAGACCTGTGCATGCAAGTCAAGAGGACCCGTCACTCACTACCCAGAGTAACTTTCACATCTAATGACTATTTTGGAAAAAGGAGAGAAAAAAGGAAAGAGGAAGAAAGAAACAAAGGAAGGAAGGAGGGAGGGAAGGAAGGAAGGAAGGAAGGAAGGGAGGAAGGGAGGAAGGGAGTAATGAAAGGAGAAAAGAGGAAAGGTAGAAAGGAGGCATAGAGTAAAGGACAGAAGAAGGAACATGATACTTGGAACTGATTATACCATGTTTCTAGTTAAGGAAGACTAAATATCATAAAAACATAAACTCCTTCTAAATTAATTCAAGTAGAAATTCCTACAGGATTTCTCTCACTTCATTAAAATAGGTGCATCTGGTAGAAGTGGACATGACTTCAACAGATGAGGAAAAGAAGGGACAGGAAGATAGGGAAGAGAAGCAGAGGATCAGCCCATGTAGATATGACCATGCTTCAATCCACAATAACTGAGTAAATTTCTGGTCATTCCAAAGGATGCGGCAGTCATGAGATTTGTCCATGTCTGCTCCAAACACTTAGAACTGCTGATTTAGCCTTAACGTATTGAGCCAAGACAGAAAGCAAGAAAGGAAAATCTCCAGCTCCCAGAAATAAAGAAGAATATTGGCAGCTACAGCACTGAGCAGGGGTTGGGGTTGTGCACTCCCAAGGGGGTTGTGGAGGCTTTGTGGTAGCAGAGGCCACAAGTGACCATGAACAGTGAGGATCTGGAAACACTCTTATTTGAATCGAGCAGATGAGAAATTAGAAAGGACAGAGCAGAAAAATCTGTGCTTCTGGCCCCAGGTCATGGTCTAGAGGAAAACTTTCATAAGGCTATGCTTTGTGCATGTGTGAGGCCCAAATTCACACTGCTCTTGGAGTGCGCAAACACCATGCTGAAAACCAAGCTCACAGACAAGAATTTGCTGTGGGTAAGTCCAGTGAGCGTCAACAAAGACAGATCACAGAACTCATCCCCCCCCGAGCAGAAGAATTCACACCCAAAGAACCAGATGTACTAGAATAATCTGAATGAAACTCTAAAGTAAAGATACTTTACATACTCCAAGACCCAAAGGAAAGCAAAATAAGAACAGGCAATTATGAAACAAACATAAAATCTGAAAAACAATCAAATAGAAACCCTGGTTAGTGAAGTAGAAAGAAGAAAATAACTTCCAGTAATAGACATGATGTAGCTGAAGAGAGAAATCACCAAGTGGAAAAAGTGTGGTCGCTCGGCAGCAAGCAACACCGAAAGATGAAGACATGGGAATACAAATTGGAAATTCAGAGACATAGAAAACAAATAAGAAATTTAAATATGCGCCCTGTAGGACTCCAGAAAAGCAACAGTGGGGCTTCGGAACATGCAGTGTTTGCAGAGATGGCCCCTGAACATTTTCTGGAACAGAAGGAAGGTGTAAGTGCTATGATTTAGAAACATCCTGAAATCGTAGACAGGCTAAATAAAGCAAATTCATATGAAGACAGACCATAGCGAACTGCCAAATACCAAGGAGAAAAATCTTCAAGGTGACCTGGATAAAAGGACAGACACACAACAAGGGAGCTACAGCTTTGCCAGTCTCCAGGGTAGACCAGACATCAGAACACGGTAAAGACCTACCAGCATTACGTTGGTCAGTGCAGATCCGGGACAGACAGACGAAAGGAGCAGGACAGATGGCCCAGAGACAGAGAAGTGGGCACTTGACAAAAGGAGGCATCACAAAGCAGTCAAGACTGGGGAGATTAGTCATTAAGTGGTATTCATACAGTTGATTAGCTAGGTAGGAAAACACACCAACTGCCTTGTACAGCTGCCATCATTAGAGTGAAGACGTAACATTTTAAGTAACAATAATACAAAACGTGACATGCGTTATGCATAAATTAAAAGTGAGTTCAGGGCGCCTGGGTGGCTCAGTCGGTTGAGCGTCCAACCTCGGCTCAGGTCATGATCTCACAGTTCGTGAGTTTGAGCCCCGTGTCGGTCTCTGTGCTGACAGCTCAGAGCCTGGAGCCTGCTTCGGATTCTGTCTCTCTCTCTCTGCCCCTCCCCTGCTCATGCTCTGTCTCTCTCTCTCTCAAAAATAAAGATTAAAAAAAAAAATTTTTTTTAAGTGAGTTTAACATTGATAATGGTCAAAGAAACGCAGATCAGGACAATAAGCTATCAGGAGCAGAGACTTTTAAAATTAAATTAGTTAATGAATGAATTTGTAAATGTTTATTCCTTTTTGAAAGAGAGAGCAAGCAGGGGAGGGGCAGAGAGAGACAGGGAGACAGAGGATCTGATGCGGGGCTCAAACTCACAAACCATGAGATCATGAGCTGAGCTGAAACCAGGAGTGGGACCCTTAACCGGCTGAGCCACCCAGGCACCCCTAAGCAGAGAATGTTTTTAAAAATGGTCATGTCCTGCTCTGGGGACAGGGTGAATGCCTGGGTTATGGCAGGGGTGGGGATACAAACTGTAGGGACACTTTCAGAGAGTGTGTGAAGTGTATTCAAAGTGATCGTGTGTCCATCGTCTTTGACCCAGGAATGCCAGGCTGAATCACCTACTTTAAAGAAATAGTAAAAAATGGAGACAATTATTTGGGCATGAAGATACTCATCACCACCTCCCTTATAATAGTGAAATCTGAGAATAACTATAATAGCCATCATCAGAGTTACATCTTTAAATTAACAAAGGACGATTAAGCAGTGAAATATTATACAGTCAATATAAACTGTTTCCCAAGAGTTTTTAATAAAAGAAAACGTACATGGGATAATGTTAAGTACAAAAAAAAAAAAAAAAGATTATGTTGCTGTAGACCGAAGATGCTCACAGGTTCTTTTAAAGAGCACGCAGCTGGTGATGTTTTTGGTGGTTATCTCTGAGCAGTACGTTGTGGGAGACTTCTAGTCCCCTCTTCACATTTGTGTGTAGTTTCCAAGCTTCCTACTGTGAGTACTGCTTTATACGCACCACAAAATAATGGATGTTTAAAAAATTAAAACCCCGGAAGGAAACGAATCCTTTGACTTCAAGGTGCACTGTGGTTTAACAAATGGCGAGAAATGTTGCCCAAGAATCTTGTGTCAGAAAGTGTCAGAAACCTTTCTCTGGGGAGAAAAGATGGTGGGAGGAGCACTTGTCAGGGGCTTTGAGGACCCTCTTTGTTCTGGGACCCAATGACATGTGGGGAGAAGGTTCTAGAATGTTAAGTGCCCTTATCCCTTAGCTCTTTGCCCTTGAGCTATGCTGACACCTTCTCTTCTTCCCACAGGACTCAGCCTCAAGTCAAAAACTGTGACCATTGCACCAAGGCTGCCAAGAGGGGGACCAATTAGTACAAAGTAAATATTTCTCAAGTGGGAAAGTGAATGGAGGCCACCAGAGCCCCCCTCCGAAGGCAGAAAGCACAAGGTTTCATGCACCCCCTGGGCCAGCGGCAACCAGAGATGAAAGAGACAAGAGAGTGTCCCACAGCCTTCTGGGCCAGTGCCCACTCGGCAATTAGACCTCAACATTTATTTATGGAGCTAGCATTGCACACAACGCTCCCATTTCCGCCTGCAGATAAAGAGCAGAGATAATGAGCTGGGCATGGGCGTGGAAGCTTCAGGAACTCTGTGCAGGGACCGCCCCGCAGCAGCAGGCTTCCGGAGCGCCTGGTTCTGAATGAGAGTCAAAAAGTTCCGCTCACCCCCCTACTCCCCTGACCCCCTTCTCACCACTGGCCCTTCCTCCCATGCATCTTCCCAGGGGATATTTATAGGGTTTCCACCATTTCTGGGAGGCAATTTGAAAGGAAAAATAAGGCAGAAGTGATGCACTTTCCTACTCCGAGCTTGGGGATGCTGTCGCTGGCCCTCACTGTCCCACGTCCTCTGCCCCCCAGCCTGACACATTCTGTCACCAAATACTTGCCTGGACTTGGCAGTCTCAGAGATCATTAATAATGAAGACCGAGAAGCCACCTCCCCAGCTGTGCTGGTGATCTTTCCAGCAGATCTGTGCTCCCACAGGAGTGTTCTTGGGCCTTCCGGGTGTAGACCTGCATGGAACAGACAGGCTCACGTCTGGGGGCAACCGGGAGTCTGAAAATTTATAGCGGCTTGCTCTCACAAAATTTCCTCACCTGTCTTTGGACCCGCTGTTATTAGCATTAGGGTAAAAATAATAAAAAAGAGCTCATACCTTAGAAACCAGCGGGGTGGTAGCTGATGAAACCCGTCACTGTAAACTTGGAGTATTTTCGAGCTAACCGGAGAGAGAGAATGGCCTCTTTCTCCCCCTCAGGTAGAACCACTGCTTCTTCAAACGTGAAATTGAAAGGCCAGAGAGAGAAATAGGTTACCTAGTACATTTTGAGATGTAAAGTTAACTTGGCCATTTTAAAGAATTTAGAAGGATGTTTTTCCTGTTCGAATGACCAGAAGTCAGCTTCTTCTAGAAGTTTTTGGAAGTCCCCTTGTACCCATCGTATTGTCGTGTTCAACTAAAACATATTCAGAGGAACATGAAATGATTAGTTAACTCAAACATACTCTATCGGTGCCTCCGTGAGGTCCTTTAATGCTGATGAAAACATGCCTCGTGGGACAGACTCAGTCTCTGCTGTGTCTCTGAGGGCATGGGATCAGATCCAATGACTTGAGAAAAGAAATACGGCGATTTTCCTACAAACCCCGAGAGCTGGTTTGTGTTAGCTTTGTTGCATTAAAAAATAAAATAAAGGGGGCTTCAAACATATAGCAGCCTTGCTATTTAAAACAGGCAAGGAGAATCTAAACTTCTGAAAGGACGAGCAAGGGTGGCCGGCCAGTGAATGTCAGAGTCGTCAATGACTTTAGGGGACTGAGAAAGGATCATCGGGTCTTGTACGGGTGCATTTTCACCCCCAAGCCAGATTATCCACATGGGGACGAGGAACCTTCTATCTTCTATTTTTCCAAAATGCACATGGATGTTGAGCTCACTTTCCGTGTGAGCCGTGTCTCTGAACAGTTGCGATTCATCTTGTGGGGGTTACTGTTACATGCAAAATTTTATCTGAAAAACGACGAGGGAAGTATAAGAAAGAGCTACTTGAAAATGTAGTCTAATTTTGTTTTATTTATAAATTTTTTTAATGTTTATTTATTTTTGAAGGCGAGAGACACAGCGTGAGCAGGGAAGGGGCAGAGAGAGGGGGAGACACCGAATCCAAAACAGGCTCCAGGCTCTGAGCTGTCAGCAGCCCGACGTGGGGCTCAAACTCACAAACCAGGAGATCAGGACCTGAGCTGAGATCACGACCTGAGTTGAAGTCTGTCGCTTAACTGACTGAGCCACCCAGATGCCCTGGTCATGAATGTTTAGTAAAGAGGGGTCATCTCCGCTGGAAACAATCCCCACCCCCTCTTGGTTCTCTGCTTGTCCAAGGGAAGAAGAATTACTTTTGGGCACATGCTACCGCTTCTGGGAGGCAGGTGCTCAGGACGGCTGGCCTTCCCGAGCTGTCCTAATCCTCCTCCTGGAGGGTTCTGTAGACCTGCAGAGCATGACCTTCAGCATCCTTGACCCCTTGACCGTGGACTTTCCTGGGGTGCCCAGGGCAGGGGAGCCACTTGGTGGCAGAGGGGGCCGTTGGTATCAGTGGGCACCAGACAACATGTGATGGGTTCCACTTAGGCTCTGAGCTCTCTTCTTGTCCCACGACAGAATTTCCCAGGAGAAGTTACATTTGAGAGATTTTATATACAGTGGCAGGACACCTCCATCCCAGTCCCACACCCCAGTGAAATAGTTCCAGGAATCTAAGTGTGGTGCCCTTACACCGATGGGACAGCAAGTGCCCTGAGGTAAGATAAGGGGCAACCCCAGCCTCAGGGGTGGGAGCACCACGTCCATCTCACGGGCCCTGCTTCCCTCTTTCTCCCACTTTGCAAACTTCAGCCGCCGATGGGGCGCAGACAGGGTGGTGAGGCCCCAGGGTGCTCTTGGTGCTACGCACGCTCTTAGCTAGGCTGCATTCCTGGCAGACATCCAGAGTCCTCTCTTCGCCTCCTTCTAGTTGATGGCAGAACTCAGTTCCTTGCAGGGGAAGGACCAAGCTTCTCAGCATCTAGAAGTGGGAGTTCGCCAAATGGCTGTTTGCAGGAGAATCTCTCTGGCCTCTAGACCATTTGCTCCAGGGCTCACCTGATTGGGTCAGGCCCGTCCAGGATCATCTCCCTTTGGAAGGTGTGGCCCATTCTCGGGAGGAGGGGACTCACGGCGTGGACACCCAGGGTCAGGGAGCCACACTGGGGCTCTCCCTGCCTCCCCTCTGTGTCCCACATGGCAGAGTGTCAGAGTAGCTCAGTCCTCGCTCGGTGCTCAGCCTCTGGAACAGCACGGTCCATGTATTTGCCCCTGTCCTGGTGCCTCCTTCCTGATGTTCCGTGTCTTCCACACTCTTGTGCGTAGAGAACATCCTTCTAGAGTTGCTGTGCTGGTGATAACCTCCTGAGTCTTCCTTCATCGAGCACATCTTTGGTTCCCTTCTGTTCCTAAAGGGTAATCTTGCCGGAGATGAATTCGGAGGTGCTGAGCCCCTCCCTGCTGGTCTCCAGGATTTCTGGTGAGATGCCCTCTGTCATTCCAACTGTCTCCCCCTCTCTGGGTAAGGAATCAATCCCCCTGTGCTGATTTCAAGACTTTTGCTTTGTCCTTAGTTTTCTAAAGTTTGGTTGTGATGCATTTTGGCAGGAGGCTCTTTGAATTTTTCCTGGTTGGGCTTTTGTTCAGCTTCGTGAATCTCTAGGTTTACGTATTTTGCCAAATTTGGGAAACGTTCGGCCATTATTTCTTTGAGTCCTTTTTTGGGGTCCTCCTCCTCCTTCTCACCTCCTGAGAGTTCCGTGTCCCCCACGTTCGATCTTGGTGCGTTCCCACAGGGTCCCTGAGGCTCCGTGGTGGGGCTTCGCAGGCTGACTTCCTCCCTGTGGTTCAGATTGAACGATTTCTCCTTTCCTCTTCTCAGGTTCACGGATTCTCCTGCGTGTTCTCCTGTGGTGCCAAGTTTGTCCACTGGAGTTTTCCTTTAGTGTTTCAGTTACTGTTTGTTCCAAGTATCAACGGACTTGGGTCATACCTTTATTTAAATACCTTACATATAGCTTTTAAACTGGTCTATTTCTCACCACGTCCTTCTATCCCATATTGCAAACCTCACTTCCTAAGGCAGCAAACGTCTTTCGGTGATCATCGTGCACTTTTTTTATTTTATTTTTTTTAATGTTTATTTATTTTTTAGAGACAAAGTCAGAGGGTGAGTGGGGGAGGGGCAGAGAGAGAGGGAGACACAGAATCCGAAGCAGACTCCGGGCTCCGAGCTGTCAGTGCAGAGCCTGATGCGGGGCTCCAACTCACGGACCGTGAGATCATGACCTGAGCCAAAGTCGGGCGCTTAACTAGCTGAGCCACCCAGGAGCCCCTAATCACGCACTTTTAAAGCCACAAGACCAAGCCTCCAGAAACACTGTACATTCGGAACGGGTTGGCCCCACCCTCGGGATCCAGAGAGCCCTGGTTCATAACCTCCCCGCAGTGAGCCTTTGGGGGCTTCCACTAAAATACACAAGCCATCCCTCGGGACGGCTTGATGGCGAGGCCAAGCGTGAGGCCTCTCCCGCTACTGCTGGTGTTGGTCTTAATTTAAAGATCCCAAAGTAGAGCCTGGAGTTCTGGGTAGGACCTCTGTTGGGGTCCAGTGCCTCCCTGCCAAAGAAACGAGCAGTCTGGTTAGGAAACAATCTTTGTTCAGTCGGCCATGCTTAAACATGGCTGCCGCACCCTGACTCTGATGCTCAAACACCCACATTTCAAGTGCTAGCGTGACATTGACCTTTAGCGTGTGTTCTGAAACCGAAAGCCTGTTCTGTTCCGACATTGCCCCCACTGCGTGCAACGGAGACGTGTGCATCTGTCTCCTACCGCTGATGGGATGCACTCCGAGGATAGACACGTTTTCTTTTTTCTCTTTCTTTCTTCTTTCTTTCTTTCTTCCTTTCTTTTAAGTCATCTGGAAATCAGACCGAGAAAGTTCTCCAGTTAACTTTGCCACATCTGGGTGCTGGTGATTCACGAAGAGGCAGTCTCGTTCTGGTTCTCATTTCAAGTGATGTTTACAAGGAGTTTAAGTGGTTGCCTCTCAAAGAGTCCTCTTTAATATATAGCCACTTGCTTCTCACAGAGCCCGGCTTTTCCTTTTAAAAGCAGAATAACATTTTCCACAACCATATCTTAGGGAAACACTGGAAGGATTAAGGAAACTCCTATTTGCAAATCAATTTCAGATCGACTGGTCTGAAAGTATAAGATGTTGTTATTTTATTTGCTAATTAAAACCATTTCCTAAAAGTTTGCTTTCCTGCCTGATTTGAATAACAAAGGGAAACAGAGATAGAACCACATCTGTTGAATCTTCTCGAATATTTCTGAATAGGGGCGGAGGGAAAACATGAGACACCAAGAGCATGACGCACAGACACTGAGGAAACCGTCGATGTGCTGACTGGCAGATGGTTGAAGCCAAATGAACAAATGTGTTTCTATTTCTGCTGCAATTAAGCCTTTACTCTCCAACCTCAAGTGCAGGCGACCTGGTGTTGGCTTTTCCTCCTTTACGACAGGACTGAACCAGGGTTATTGCGCTCTGCGTTCCTTGCTCAGCCACCCTTCCTCCTCCTCTCCATCCTCACTTTTAATTCCCAACTAAAACAATGCTGATTACATCAGAATCGCCAAAGATTAAAAGGAAAAGGAAACGGATGGACACACAGCAGACTCGTGTTGTTACAAGAGCCTCTCGCTGAACGCAAGGTTTCGGAGGTCTTTCATTTAAACGGTGCGATTGGTGATCTCACATTGCCAACTCAGCCAACAAATGTGCTTTCAAACTTTCCATTTCCACCCCTTGTCACCTTAGACACCAGCGCCCTTTTGGACTCATGTCTTGTGTCCTTAATCACGCCTGTCCAAGTATGGACAGAAACGACTCCAGACCCGAGAGGGACTGCAGTGTCTCTGCTCTGACAGACACATCTTGCATGGTTTCTGTTTAAGGAACCACCTTTCTGGAAGCCAGGGGCGCCGAGGAAATGGCCCTGGACAGACAGTTGGTCCTGGCAACTTGGTCTTTCTGTCTGGAAGCCTGAACAAGAAACTTCCAGAGGGGGACAGCTCTCCCCAGGGGCTGCTGCTGGCATCGGGTGTGGTTGACCAGCTCTCCAGCTAAAGGGCTGGATGTTTGGGAGACGGGGTGCGTGGGACGGGGCATGACTCTCTCCCGCCTTCAGGTGGCAGCAGGAAATCACACCTCCCCCGTGTCCATCCTAGTGACAAGCCATCTGGGTGGGACTGACACCTGAGGCTTGTCCCTGGTCCCTCCCTTGGTTCCAGTAAATATGTCTCGATCCACCCCTAACCCCGTTTTTGGCCTCAGACAATTGGTCACAGGTCCTGCTGCAGCCTCCTGAGTACTAATCGCAGAGCTCATGGCTGCCATTGCTTTTACTGCCGTGTGCCAGCTACTGGGCTTGGATCCCCACCTCCAACTTCTCATAAAGTGTGAACCGCTTCTGTACGGGAGGGGAAGGAGGAGGGGAGGGAGAGGGGGAGGGAGAGGAGGGAGGGTGAAGAGGGAGGAGGGAGAAGGGGAAGGAGGAGGTGAAGAGGGAGGAGAGGAGAAGGAGGAGGAGGGAGGAGGGGGAGGGAGAAGGGAGGAGGGAGAGGAGGAGGGGGAGGTGAAAAGGGAGGAAGGGGAGCGGGAGGAGGGGGAAGGAGGGAGGAGGGGGAAGGAGGAGGGGGAGAGGAGGAGGGAGAGGATGAGGAAGACTAAGCCACGGGGGTATATGGCAGCTGGGTAATTTGTGCTGGGAAGCGGGGAGGGACCAGGACGGAGACTATGCCTTCACACCTTTCTCCTCTTCCACTCACCGCTCTGCTTCTTTCCTCTGCGCCCGCGTCCTGGTCTCATTTAAGCTCACACACCCTTGCTCCCCCGGCCCCAGGCTATCATAGTTCCTTCAGCCAATACCTCTGTTTCCAGAATTTCCTCGTCTAAATCCTCCAACCCTCATTACCAGAAGCAACTCCTTCTCGCAATCTTTAGGCAATCAAGCTCAACCGCCTGGGCCCGGCATCCCACCCCTCCCAAGTCTGACCCTGCCCACATCCTGACCACTTCCCTCCAGCTCCCGACACCAAGCCCCCTTCCTAGGGGATTGCTCTGCTCACGATCCCGAGGACACCTGTGGCCCCTCCACCACGCGCCTGGTCGCCCAGGAGAAACTGCGGGCTGCCCCTGTCCCTGGAGGACTTTCCTGCCTGCCCTCCTCCTGCGCCCAGGCTGCCCGCCTCGGGAGCCAGTGCATGCACTGGACACACGGGCTCTCGGCATGCGCTGCCCGTGTCGCCCCTGCGGCCCTTCAGGTGTCTCGTGTGGTGCTCTGGCTGTTCTTGCCAACCAGTCTGAGCACTTGCTGTGGTCAGGACACCTGGCCTCTTTCCGTCTCCCCAACAACAACTTCTCGGTCCTCCCTTTGCCTGACCGAGGCTCCTCGGGGTCCTCAGCAGGGCGGCTCAGCCCTTCTGCCCTTATGGGCGCCCTCCCTGATGTACAGGGCGCACGGCTGGTTTCCAGGACACTTGTCACTCGTTCCATCTGTCCTAGGAAGCCTGAGCCCTGCTTTCAGAGCTTCTGTGATCCCGGGGGTCCCCTGAGCAGGAGGGGGTGGGGCCAGGGCTGATGGGGGTCTGAGCCTCCCCCTCCTCCCCTTACCCTGCACTGAGCACTTACGGGAGCCTGTTCAGAACCCAGCTCTGACGCTTATTCTCCACATGGCCCCTGGGGAACCTATGCAACCACACTGCTGTTTCCTTCTCCTCACCTGTAAACTGGAGAGAATCTCAGCCCTGCCTCGAGGGGCCTGTGGGGGTAGAAGGAGTCTGTGCACAGGTTGCTGGCGTTTCTTCATGGGATGGACGGGGCTGTGGACGCTGGCCTTGGCCCTCACACCCCTCCTACGCTTGGAGTTCACAGTCTCTTTGAGGTTACAGCACGTCCTTGGCAAGAGTTCTGAGCCAGCTGCAGCCAAGTCAGCATCGTTTCCTCCTTGATGGGGCTCTGATGATGTGTCCTCAGTCCCTGTGGACATCAGAATCATCCCCTCTTGCTGGGAGCATGTGACAGAGGTGAACCTCGGGAAAGCACAGTGAGTGGTTACAGGTGTTTCCTCTGTGCCCAGCCCCCACAGGAGCCAGGGCAGCCCCAGACATTAGGCCCCCATCGCAGACAGCCCTAGGGGCAGTGGGCCCCAACACCCCCTGGGACCTTTCTCCCTGGGCGGGGCCATCCGGCTGCAGCTCAGCCACCGTCGGGACCACCTAATCCAACCAGATGTGGGCTTCTCTTTTAACGAGGTGAGCCAGGGAGAGCCCACAAGACGTTGGCACCAGGGACAGGTGGGAATCTGACGACGTGAAGCGCAGGCAAAGCTGAAAATGTTCAGTATGGGGAAATGTGGGCAAAAGTGTGTGCCTAACAGTGTGTGCTGAGCTGTTTCTCAGAAATACAGCCCAAGATCTTGGCTTGAGATAAAACAGGCAGAGTAGGCCCACCACTGAGAAGAAGGATGATTTGGTCAAGTTTGGGGCTTAACTGACAAATTGTGATGCTATGCAGTTATCCACTGGAGAAGCACTGTGGAGGGTGGTGGTGAGGACATCAACCCAGGCACCCCGGGCGGGAGGAGCTGATCCAGAGCAACCTGGCGGAATCCCAGCTCTCATTTGCTTATGTGTCACTTCTTTGTCACGTTCTATTTTCTCAGAGACTCGCTTGACTTTTGCCTTCCAAATGCTCTGTTGAGACGTTTATTTCAGGAATCGTGTATTGTTGCTGGGTTACTTTTCTGTTGTCTAAGATCTCGCTCTCATTCTCTGTTCCTTTTTGAATCATCTTGTTCTTGTTTCGAAGACGAAAATATTTTTTCACTCTGAAAACAGAAATTATTCATTAAAATATTTTTATTCCCCCAATTATTTCCATTTCTTCTAGTAACGACGCTTTAGAGTTACCTGGGTTGGCATTTTACACCCCTTCTCTATTTCATTCCTTAAACTTCCAGATAAAAAGTCTATATTTAATGTCTGGGTCTTAGTTTTTGTATCTATGTGTAACTGTATCTAGTGAGAAAAAAAAGGACTACTCTATACCTACTGAATTGACTTCTTTCCAGTCTTTATGTAGCCGATCTAGGCTTAAATGGTAAACTGAATTGGGTTATAGCAGCCAATATCAAAAGGCTAATTGAGGATTAATTATACTGAACATAATTCATGCTATGGTGTGGTTCTCTTTGTATTAAGTAGAGTTTCATGCAAGAACCACCACCACAGTGCTCTCATATCCCAACTCCCCCGATTTGCAGCAAAGCCACCCCACTCCCTCAGGTACACCTGCTGTGAGACATGGTGTTTCCCACAGAGCTCGCACATGTTATGTGGTGCTGGGCGCTTTGTCTTCTTTTTAAAATTAAAAAAAAATCTTTTAAAAGTTTATTTATTTTTGAGAGTGAGAGAGACAGAGCACAAGCAGGGGAGGGGAAGAGAGAGAGACACACACACAGAATCCGAAACAGGCTCCAGGCTCTGAGTTGTCAGAAAAGAGCCCGTCACAGGGCTCGAACTGACGAACCATGAGATCATGGCCTGAGCCGAAGTTGGACGCTCAACCGACTGAGCCACCCAGGCGCCCCTACACCTTGTCCTCATACCATGGTGAATCTATCATGTTCAAGGGCATGAGAATATGTCCTAGCCATGTGCAGGAGAAATGTGCAACCCAGAGAGAAAGGCAGAGGACTGGGGGTCTGCCCACGTGACTTATAACTCCAACATTCAAACATTCGCTTACTCAAAACTCCAAGAGACTGATCCAGACATCTGCAGAATTGCACTCAGAATTGTGGAGGAAGGTTAGTAGTTGGGAGACTCTGGCTCAAATGGATCCCGGCTTTCACTGGCTCTGTGAGAGCTTAGGAAAGCGGCTTGCTCTCTCCAGGCCTTTCCACAAAAGGATCGAGATCAGGCCATCCGCTCTTCAGCACTGTGATGCAGACTGGTGATCTGGGGAGTGGATGGCATGAGAGAGGAATACCGGGCAGCATGCCCACCCTGGCCTCCACAGACTCTTTTATTTCCAGGAATCCAGCCTTTCTATCTACAAGGTGTCAGACTAGTCACCAAGACCTTCCCCAGGAAAGGGGGCTTATCAAGAGCTTTCAAAAGCAAGGTAGGAAGTCACAATTCACCTCGGATTCCATCCTCCTCTGTTATCAACCTCCTTCACTGGTTCTTCAAAGAAGACTTTGAAGAGAACATTTTTTTTTTTTAAAACGTCTTTATTTGCCCAAAATGGAAAGCATGAGCTCACTAGACCCAGAGCTGGGATTTCACTTTAGTTTCAGCAGAAAGGATAAACCAGCTCCTTGGTAACAAAGCCCATTAAACACACACACGTTCACAAACACCAAGTGGACCCGGGCAGAACCACTGGCGTTTAATTCTGAACAAACACTTCCTGGTCCACGTTGAGGACTTTTCTAAAGCAATGTACATTTGACCCCATTTCAGTTCAAGAGGAGTTTCATTAGCACCTACGTATGGTGAGTGTTTTGGTACCTTTTGCCGGGGGTGTGGAGCATGTGTGTCTAGGCGGGTATGAGTTTTCCCCTTCAGGAAGCACATAGCCTTGTGATGAAGACAAGACCGCCTCGCATTGGATCATCTGGAGTAATCGAGATCATCCGAATAACAGTAGTTAACACTGACTGGGCTCTTGCTTTGCATCAAGCCCTTTCAAGGCATTTCTGAGATTCATGAGGTTGCTGGCACAGATGGTCAGTACATGTTAGTAGCCACTCTCGTTCAGTGTCCTTGGAAGGGGCCGGCCCTCATGTAACTATTGACTGAAAAGACCTCAAATATCATCTGATATTTGACATCAAATATCATCCTTGAAAGGGGAGGAGGCGGCTCTGACCTTGGGCCTGAGGCTGACTCAGTGCTCTCATCTCAAACGAGCTTTGCGACCGTGGACATTTTAACTCCTTAGAATGGGAACAACCTAAGCACTCTCCAAAGCCAATCTCTGCATTCCAATCTGCACAAATATTTTGCCTCTGCCTGCCTCTTGCCAGGTTTCCCGTTACCTTTGCAGCCTATGGAGTTGGCCCTGAGCTGGGAGGGCACGCAGCCTCTAAGCAGGGATGAGGGTCACATGACCACTGGGAAATTCCCGATCCAGTCATCACAGAGACATGTCAGATCTCGAAAAGACCCATCCCTCTGGCACCAAGATCCCACTGTCAAGTTTTCATGTTGAGTTGGCCTCCATTAGTATTTTCATGGAATCGTCAACCCCTAAAGTTAGCAAGGGTTTTTTTTCTTCAGATTTCTCAATTTTATACCTCAGACAGCAACTCTGAATGTCAAAGCCAGAGCAAACCAAAGTGTTTTTTTTTTTTTAACGTTTATTTATTATTTTTGGGACAGAGAGAGACAGAGCATGAATGGGGGAGGGGCAGAGAGAGAGGGAGACACAGAATCGGAAACAGGCTCCAGGCTCTGAGCCATCAGCCCAGAGCCTGACGCGGGGCTCGAACTCCCGGACCGCGAGATCGTGACCTGGCTGAAGTCAGACGCTTAACCGACTGCGCCACCCAGGCGCCCCCCAAAGTGGTTTTTTAGCCAACAATGAGCAACTCGGATTTATTGGCGGCAAGAAATTTTACCGCTTCCTTTTTTTACCCAGGTCCTAAAATGTCCTAGTGACCATTTCTTAAATTATTCCACTACTCTGCCTGGAGGTTGGAAGATTCAGGACTGGCTCTGCTGTAATTACGTAAACAGCATTTGAAAGATGTGGAATTGGGTTTCTCTGCAGTCTCACGCCCAGCGAGGCCAGTGCCTATACAACTTGAAGGTATCATGGGCCAGCCCAACCACACCTTTTTTTAATTAAAAAAGTTTTTTTTTATGATTTATTCATTTTTGAGAGACAGAGAGAGACAGAGTGTGAGCAGAGGAGGGGCAGAGAGAGAGGGAGACACAGAATCTGAAGCAGGCTCCAGGTTCTGGGCTGTCAGCACAGAGCCCAATGTGGGGCTCAAACCCACGAACCACCAGATCATGACCCGAGCCGAAGTCGGACACTTAGCTGACTGAACCACCCAGGCGCCCCCAATCACACCTTTTTTAAAAATACATTTTGATAGTGAAAGAATAATTATTGATCTTAATGAGGCTTCATATATATCCATCAAAATTGTTGTGACATTTGGACAGATGCTTCCCAGGGATCCCCAGCAAGATGCCAGAACTTAACCAGAAAAGAAACCAGCATGAATGAGGCTGCAAACACTAAAACACTCAATCCCAGTGCTTTGCACTTACCCTATGATATTGGCCCAGAAGGGAACTGTATTAGTTTCCTATCACTGTTGCAACAAATTACCACAAGCTTAGTGGTTTAAAACAACACAAATGTATTATCCTACAGTTCTGAGGTAAGAAGTCTGAAATGGGTCTCATGGGACTGAAATCAAGGGGGTCAACAGGGTTGTGTTTCTTCTGGAGGCCCCAGGGAAGAATCCATTTCCTGGCCTTTTCCAGCTTCTAGAGGCGCCTACATTCCTTGGCTCATGGCCACATCACATCATCTGACTTCTGCTTTTGTTGTTCCATTGCCATCTCTCTGACTCAGACTGTCCTCCCTCCCTGTGATTACACTAAACCCACCTCGGTGATCTAGGATCATTTCCCCATCACAAGACCCTTAACATAATCACATCTGAAAAAGCCCCTTTTCCGTGGAAGGTAACATATTCAGAAGTTCTGTGGATTAGGATGTGGACATCATAGGGGGTCATTATTCTGCTTCCGTATGAAGACTGTTCTAATTTAAAGGATGGCTTTGCTCCTTTTGGGAGAGGAATCATGGGAAGTGAAGTTCTGTTAGTCCCAGGGACCACTGTGGGATCAATTGTGGAGAGGAAACAGAGTCATTAAAGGAATGACCTAGATTACTCAAGGAAGTTCGTGTGGGAATGAAAATGAGAACACTATCTAATACCTGCATTAGGTTTCACTCTTTTGCACTCCTTATCTTATTCATTACTTCAACTTATTGAGGGTGTACCATTATCATCCCAATGTATAGAAAAAGATATAGAGTCCACAAAAGTCTGAGTTACTTGCCAAAGATTGCATCTGTCAGAAGTGGTAGGGCCTAAATATAAATTGATGACTGAATGTTCCCTTTTATGGTGAGTTTAAATATTTCAGAATCATGGAATCAGAAGTCCCAGATGATGCAAGGAAAGGACAAGAAAAGGAAATAAAAGGTATATAGATTGGGAAGGAAGACGTCTGTCTTTATTTGCAGACGACATGAATGTCAATGTAGAAAATCCACAGGAATCTACCAAAACGCCCTCCTGGAGTGAATAAGCAATTATAGAGGGCTTGCAGGATACAAGAATAAAACACAAAAGCCAATCATTTTCTTTTTTTAATGTTTATTTATTTTTACAGAGACAAAGAGAGGAGAGAGACAGAGAGAGAGAATGAGCAAACATGGAGGGGTGGCAGAGAGAGAGGGAGAGAGAATCACAAGCAGGTTCCACGCCGTCAGCACAGAGCCCGATGCAGGGCTCAATCTCATGACTGTGAGATCATGACCTGAACCAAAATCAAGAGTTGGATGCTTAACCGACCAAGTCACCCAGGAGCCCCACTTTCTTATACACCAGCATGAACACATGGAATTTGAAATTAAAGACACAATACCATTTACATTAGCACTCCAAAAATATATACAAGTATAAATCCAACAAGATATGTATAAGATCTATATGAAGAAAATTATAAAACTCCAGTGAAAGAAATCCAAGAATTAAATAATAAAGGTATTCCATATTCATGGATAGGAAGACTCAATATTGTCCACATGTTACTTCTTCCCAATTTGATCTATAGATTCAATCTTAATTAAACCTCAGCAAGTTATTTTATGGATACCAACAAATGTTTTCTGAAGTTTATATACAGGGGTAAAAGATCCAGAAAAACCAAGATAATACTGAAAAAGAATGAAGCTGGGGAACTGACCCTACCCAACTTCAAGACTTACTATAAATCTACAGTAATCAAGATAGTGTTGTATTAGTGAAGAAATAGGCAAATCGATTAATGAAACAAAAGAGGAATCCCAGAAATAGAACCACACAAATATAAGCTGATTTTTGGCAAAAGAACAAAGGAAATACAATGGAGCAAAATAGTTCTTTCAATAAATGGAGCTGAAAAACTGACATCCACATGCAAAAAAAAAGTCAGTCTAGACACAAACCTTATACGCTTCACAAAAATGACCTTGAAGTGGGTCATAAACCTCAAGAAAAGGGCAAAACTAATTATTAACCTCCTAGAAAATAATGTAGTAGGAGAACACATACATGACTTTGGTTTGACAATGGCTTTTAGGTACAATACCAAAAGCATAGGGCATGAAAGAAAGAATTGATAAGCTGAACTTCATCAAAAGTAAGAACTTCTGCTCTACAAAAGACACTCTGAAGGGAGTGAGGAGATAAGCCACAGGCTGAAAGAACACATTTGCAAAAGAGACAACTTTTTAAATGTTTATTTATTTATTTTGAGAGAGAGAGTGAGAGAGAGAGCATGCATCTGCAAGAACAGAAGGGCAGAGAGAGAAAGAGAATACCAAGAGGGCTCTGCATTGTCAGTGCAGAGCCCGACACAGGGCTCGATCTCTCCAACTGTGAGATCATGACCTGAGTCAGAATCAAGAGCCAGACACTTATCCAACTAAGCCACCCAAATGCCCCTGCAAAAGAACCATCTGATAAAGAACTGCTACTCAAAACACACAAAGAACTCTTAAAATTCAACAATAAGGAAAAAGATGGCCTAATTTTTAAAATGGGCCAAAGACTTTAACAGACACCTCATTAAGGAAGGTATATCGATGGCAAATAAGTTAAGATGCTCTATGTCACATGTTGTCAGGGAAATGCAAATGAAAACACTGAGACACCACACACCTGTCAGAATGGCCAACATCTAGAACAACAACAACACCAGAAACTCTCATTCATTGCTGGTGGGAATGCAAAATGGTACAGCTCCTTTAGAAGACAGTTTTCTGGTTTCTTATAAAGCTAAAACATACCCTGTCCATGTGGTCCAGTAAACATGCTCCTTGGTGTTCACCAAAATGAGTTGAAAACTTATGTTTGCACAAAAACCTCTACATGAATGTTTATGCAGCTTTATTCATAATTGTAAAAATGGAACAATCAAGAAGCCTTCAGTCGGTGAATGAATAAATAAACTGTGGTACATCCAGACAATAGAATATTATCCAGCACTCCAAAGAGTTGAGCTAGCAAGCCATGAAAGTACCTGGAGGAAACTGAAACGCATACTACTAAATAAAAGTAGCCAATCTGAAAAGACTACATACAGTATGATCACGACTATATATAATTCTGGAAAAAGCTAAACTGTGGAGACAGTCGAAAGATCAATGGTTGGCAGGGCTGGGGAGGAGGGATAAGTAAGCAGAGAGTGGTGGAAATACTCTAATGGTGGATACATTTCACGATCCATTTGTCCAAACCCATAAAAGGCATAACACCAAGAGTGAATCTTAACATACACTATGGGCTTTAGGTGATGGTGATGTGTCAGTGTAGGTTTACCAGTTGTAACGAGGGTACCACTCAGGTGGGAGATGATGATAATGGGTGTGCCTACGCAGGTGCGGAGCAGGGATGTCTGGGAATCTCCTCCTCTCGATTTTTCTGTGGCCCAACAACTCGTCTAAAAAAGAGTCTTAAGATGATCATGAAAGAAGATCCTTTCCATGGAAAGGAGGCATTTTTCATTAGCACTTTGCAGAGGAATGACCTTACTGGAAGGAACCATTAGGTCAAGACCCTCAGATACTGGAACGATGCGTTTTGCCTGTGATACAAAGGTCTGTAAGCCCATGATTCATGACGCCAACAATTTCCTGCTGATTCCTCTTAGTCTAAATCAATCTGACAACGTGAATTCTCTGTTTCATGTGCTCTTTAGATCTAGTCTTTTCACAGGACCATGCTTCATGATGTAAGCTGCAGACAATGCAAGTTTGTAAAGTATGATTAATGCGCCATGTGTCAGTGAACGGATCAAAGGTGGTGTGTGTGCGTGCTCTAATATGGTAGGATGTCCTTCCAAAAGTTCAGGGCTCTGGGGCTCCCTTCCCTACAGAGAAGAGGAGGGGAAACACAGCTCCACCGAAGAAAAGGAGGAAAATCAAAGGAAAATTTACACAGGATGAAATATTTTCATGATCCAAAAAGATAAGGAATGTTGGAATGAAAAGAAGAAAGGAGGCAAAGAACAAGCATGAGCTGCCGTGGGACCAGCACTGGCTTCTCCTCTCTTTCTCTGGAAAGAAGTAAAGACGCCTGATGGCTCCCGGGTCCATACAGAACCCAACTCACAGGTGCTGTTCACCATCTATGTACCGGGTCTCAAACAAATACAGACTCCAGGATAAACCACAAATGTGTGGGCTAGGAGTCCTACTCAATGCAGACTCTAGTTGTAAGAGTTCAGCTTCTCTGCGTTCTAGTTTCATTCTGGCAGTGCTGAACCAGCCCATGACTAGATCCAGGAGGGCCCTGGCCACACGAGCTGGCACAAGGGAAAGGACCAAGTAGGGGACCTCCCCAAGGCCGCTTCCAAGAGCAGATCATAGCCAGGGTGAGTGTGGTCCAGTGCTCCAAGGATCCCCTTGGAGTAGGGTGTCTATTTAATTTATTATTCAAAATGACATTTTTGGGAGTGAATGAGAATGCTCTCATACTCACACCGGGATGTGATTCACACTACCCATGAGGTGCCAGTCCTGTGTTGGTGTTGGAGATAGAAGAGGAGGAACAAAGACAGACTGGGGCTCCCTACGGATATGCCTGAGTCACCCTCTGCATGGACAGGGGTGGACAGGGCTCTGTCCATAGGGGTCCTGGATAGGATGCACAGTGTAGGGGTAGGAGGCACTTTATGATACTAGATTTTGGCGGGAAGGAATTCGCATTTGGAAAATCCCAGGAGTCCCACCTTTAAGAACTTATAAATTATCTCTCCCTAAGACTAGTGACATTATTCTGACAGAGAGACTCATCGGGTACAAGTTGAAGAAAAGCTCTTGCAATGAGTGATTGAGAAGATGACCTCACGGCTTCTGCTGGCCATGCACAGTCACGGCCTGGTGAGGCAGCCACGCCGCATATCTTCACGTGTGTGGGACAGTGGCCAGCAGGAGGGCAGCTGTGGTGAGGTCTCATTTGGAGAGGCCTTCAGGATTCAATGACGGGAGTTCTGTTTCTGCTTGTGTTGTAAAAAGCGCACGAGAATATGTCCTCTCCTCCAACCATGAGAAGAAGGCAGGTAGTCTACAGGATCAAAATTAGTCTTCAGTCCCCGGATAGCTGAGGTCACAAGGCAATGGGTAAACTAAATTGCAAAGTGTGACAAACCTCCTGAGGAGAGTCGGGGCATGTGGGTGAGTTCATGTTGGGTAGAGCATCGAAGGGTGTACTTAGCACACGAGCAGGCAGAAAAGAAACTGCTGAAATCCAGTGGTCGCTTTCCTTTTTTTTTTTTTTTTTTTAATTTGACAGAGAACAAGCCAGGGAGGGCAGAGGGAAAGAGAGAATCCCAAGCCCCGGATATGGGACTCCATCCCACGACACTGGGATCATGACCTGAGTCGAAATCAAGAGTCGGACACTCAACCGACAGGGCCACCCAGGCGCCCCAGAAATCCAGTGAGCTCTTAAATGCTGAATGTAGGTGTACTGGGTTGAAGGGCGGCCCCCTAGAAGCTCTGCCCGTGTCCTGATCCATGGAATCTGCTACCCTACTTGGAAAAAGGGTCTTTGCAGATGTAATAGTTAAAGATCTTGAGGTGGAGATCAGCCTGGATTGTTCGAGTGAGTCCTGAACCCAGTGACAAGTTTCCTTATAAGGCACACAGAAGAGGGGAAGGACACAGAGGCAAAGGTGATGAGGGGCCAGGGCCAGAGGCAGAGACTGGAGTTGTGTAGGTACAAACCCAAGGATGCCAGCAGGTGCCAGAAGATGGAAGAGGAGCATCGAGAGAGGGGTCTCCGTGGGGGGCACGGCCCGTCTTCATCTCAGACTTCTGCCTCCGGGGCTTTGAGAGAATAAATTTCTGTCGTCGCAAACCATGAAGTGTGTGGTGATTTGTCACAGTGGCCCTATGAACGAGTACCCTGTGCTGACATGACAGCGGAGACTCCCTGATAATTCCAGGCACAAGGGGAGTCTGTGCTCAATCACCAACTTTTTTCTCTGGGCCTCTACTGCTTACTTTCAAGAAAGATCAAGGCCAGGGAAACAGACCTGAGAATGTTCTCAGCAAGGCACAGGGACAATTCTCCTCCTGCTTCAGGGAGTCTTCTCTGCTGTGGAGCAAAGGCCAAGCTGGGACAGGGCTGGCCCCCAGGGCCCAGGAAGAGATGGTCTGCCTCAGGGGAGAGGAAGGGGCACCATCTCCCCTGGGAAAGCAAAACGGACACTTTTTAAGACCGATGAAAACTGAGTGAATTAACTCCCTGCCTACGTGCACCACAAAGAAATATTAGAGGAAGTTCTTCAGGCAGACACGGTATGAGGTCAGCAGTATCAGGCACATATTTGGATCTACGCGAATGGATGAGGACTCTCAGAATTGGCAAAAATGGGTGAATGTAAAATTATATTTTAACCTTTTTCAAAGATAATCAATTATCTAAAACAAGTAACAACGTGCGGTAGAATTTAAAACATGTATAGATACAAAAACACAAACAGTAAGAAGGCAGAAATGGGGGGGCCCGGGGGGGGGCTCAGTCGGTTGAGCTTCTGACTTTGGCTCAGGTCATCATCTCACAGTTTGTGGGTTCGAGCCCCGCGTCAGGCGCTGTGCTGACAGCTCGGAGCCTGGAGCCTGCTTCTGATTCTGGGTCTGCCTCTCTATCTCTGCCCCTTCCCTGCTCACTCTCTCTCAAAAATAAATAAACATTAAAAATTTTTCAAAAAGAAGGCAGAAATGGAAGCGTACTGTTGTTGACAGTATTTAAAGATAGATTGCGGTAAAGATGCATACTGAGATCTCCAGGACAACCATGTGTGGGAGGGAGAGATTGTAGAAATAAGCCAAATGGAAGGTAGAACTGAATACACAAAAACATTTAATAAATCTAAAAGAAGCAAGAAAATAGGAAAAAAGGAACAAGGTACAGATGGAATAGATAGAAAACAAACAAGATAATAGATTTAAATTCAACCATATAACTGCTGACATTGAATGTAATCTCTCCATTTAAACATCAGAAACCAATATTGGAAAGAAAGCAAGATCCAACTATGTGCTTTACAAAGCTTTTAAGGATACAAAGACAGCGAGGTTATAAGTAAAGGGATAGAATAAGATATTACATGTAAACACTAATCGGAAGAAAGCTGAAGTGGTTCTATCAGTATCAGAAAGACTAAAATTCAGATTAAGGACCATCACAAGGAGAAAGCAGAGAGAGGAGCATTTCAAACTGGTTCACTGGTCAGTTCATCAAGAAGTCATGGAAATTCTAGTTGCCCCCGCTGACGAAGCTTCAAATGCATAAAGCAGAAGCTGAGAGCCATAAGATGAGAAACGGACAAATCCACCATGGTGGTTGGAGATCTCAGCTCCTCTCTCTGTAACTGATAGGGAACAACACATACAAAGTCAGTAAGGCTGCAGAGGATTTGAAAAGCGGTATCGACCAACATGACCTAACTGGGCATGTTTCAGAATGCTCCAGCCAATGTTATTTGAAAGTGCACACAGAATATTTGTCGAGATGGAACATAGTCTGAGCCATAAACCAAACACAATGAGAGGAAAAGGGTTTAAATAGCACAAAGTACATTTTCTAACCATGGTGCAGTTAACCCAGAAATCAACAGAACAATACTTGAAAAATCCCCAATATTTGGCTATTAAACAGTAGGCAGTCCTTAGGTCAAAGAAGAAATACAAGATAAATGAGAAAAATATTGGAATTAAAAAAATGAAAATGAAAATACAACATATCAAAATCTGTAGGCTGCAGGTGAAGAAGGGCTTAGAGGTCAGCTTATATCATTAACTACTTGCATTGGTAAAGAGGAAAGAAATCAGCTGCCTCCGTTTCCATCTTACTGAACTATAAAAAAGGAAAAGAACAAATCAAATCCAGAGCAAGCAGAAGGAAGGGAATAATGATAATACCAGAAGTAAACAAAATAGAAACAGAAAAACAGCAGGAAAAAAAAAATCAGTGAAGGTAATCAATTGATAACCACTTATCCAGGCCAAATAAGAAAAAAGAAAGAAAACAAAGTACAGGTATTAGAAACGAGGCAGAGTGAAAATGAAAGGGATGATAAGAGAAGGTTATTAAAACCTCACAGTAATAACATGTGTAACTCAGACGAAATGGACACTTCCTTTAAAGACACAAGCTGCCAAAGTTCTCCCAAGAAGAAGCAGATGACCTGAATAAGTCTACATCTAATATAGAAACTGAATTTATCATTGACCGAATTCTTTGGATTCCGCAAAGAAAAGCATAGGCCCGTGTGACTTCGTGGACACATACCACCAAACATTGAAGGGAGAAATAACACAAATTTACACAATCTCTTCCAGAAGAGAGTAGTGGAGGAAACACTCCCCAACCCATTTGGTGAGGCCAGTGTTACTCTGTACCCCAACCAAGGAAAGGTATTATGAAGAAAAAAAAAAATAAACAGACCAATAAACCACATTAGATACAAAGCCCCTTAATAACATATTAACAGCTTGAATCAAGCAATATACAGAAAGGACAGCATATCATGTGTAAACAGGGTTTATACCAGGGATGCAGGTTTGTTTGGCATTTAAAAATCAATGAACAAAAACAACAAAAATCAGTTAATGGAATTTGCCATACTAGCAGACTAAAAAGAGAAAACAGTATCATCAACTCAAATAGATGGAGTCTGGTAAACTTCAATATTTATGCACCGTTGAAACTCTTAGCTAAAAATAGAAGACAGCTTCCTCAACCCGATAAAGATAATCCATGAAACACCTCTATCTAACATCATACTCAGCGGCAAAAAAAAAACTGAAAGCTTTCCCTCTGCAGGTGGGACAAAGGCAAGGATTTCCACTCACTGTTTTTTTCAACCTTGGGCTAAAGGTCCTACTCCATGCAATAAGCATGAAAATTCAACAAAAGACACATAGATTAGAAAGAGTGGAAACAACTTACAGACAACAGGATTGTTGATGTAGAAAGACCGCGATCTCGCGGTCCGTGAGTTCGAGCCCCGCGTCGGGCTCTGGGCTGATGGCTCAGAGCCTGGAGCCTGTTTCTGATTCTGTGTCTCCCTCTCTCTCTGCCCCTCCTCTGTTCATGCTCTGTCTCTCTCTGTCCC